>NC_051182.1:130393287-130699008 GCF_013339695.2 Rhipicephalus sanguineus
GCTAGGCGGAACGACATGCAAGCTACGTCTCCCGAATCGTCGTCCGCGTGGCAGTCGGAGCTGAGCAGCAGCTCCGACTGCGGCTGCCAGTTCGAACTCTCGGAGGAAGCGGCGCAAGAAGCCGCCGTGGACGGCAGTGGAGGTGCCAGGCGCGTGGTCCACGGTCAGCAGCAGCAGGTGTACAGCCGGCCAGCCCCGTCCAGTTGGTGTGGCGAGAGCGGCTCGGTTAATGAGGCAGGCGACGTCTCCGAGGCACCTCGGCAAGACCCAACTCGAGCTCAGCGCTTCGTGTCGGTCTACGTTGCGCCCCTGTGGGGTCGCAGGATGGCCACGCTCAGGAGGAAGGTGAGCTAGTGAAGGATATCCGCCATAGGCGTGGGGGGGGGGGGGGAGTCAAATACCCACCCCTCACCCCACGAGCAAATAAACAAGAAAAGTCACAGTTTCGCCGCAAGGCCGAAGCAATGAATGCGATAGCAAGAAACTAATGCTATATGAAGTGAGGCTCGCCGATGGATACTCTCAGTTTGAACAGCGCTCCTGTTGCAAAGGGGGCCGAAGCAGCGAAGGAAACTAGCGTGCTTCAAGTGTCGAGCTGTGACACTTGATAGTTCGCGCTCATCTTCTGTTTGTTCGTTTAGCGGCGTCCCTTGAGCTCGAGTGGCTTTCGTACGCTCCGTAACATGAGCGCAGACATCACGGTGAAAGCGTGAAACATCCCTCTTCCCCTCAGCACAAGAAAACCGCGCGAGCAGCCAGCGGAAGGTCAAGGTTCTCCCTGCGCAAGTATAAGAAGAAGCGAGCGAGCTCGCAGACGACTTTTAAATGCGCCTGTCGCGCTCCTAACGCCATCTCGCTGGTAATGAAGAAACGCTTATAAGCGAAGCCGTCTCTGAGTCCGTCCAGCGATAAAGGGTGTGTATATAACGGTCGTCGTTACCTACGTGGAGGATCTGCGTTTCGTGGCGTAGTGGCTAGCGTCACTCGCTGCGGAGGAAGAGGTCCATAGTTCGATTCCGCGCTTCGGAAGCATTTTTCCGAATTATTTTTCTTTGGGGCTTATATATATATATATATATATATATATATATATATCTATATATATATATATATATACATACTTATACATATACGGTGCATGACGGCGGCGACGGCGACGGCAAAATCCAGCCGAGACTGTCGATATAATTGCTATCGCAATAAAATGCTCAAGGTCATAATAATACGCGGCGAAGTGACTTTCACACGGCGCATCGCCTCCTTAGCCATCACACCTCCCACCATGTTAACTTCTAGCGCACTCTTAGCAATGAAATGAGAAAGAAAACGCTTGATCTATAGCGATAACTAAGATTACACGTGATGGATTTGAATTTTTATTTTTTATTATCATCATTATTATTTTTTCGGCAAGAGATCCGTGAGGCAACGAGCCCAATAGCAAGTAGTTTCTACGATATACTTATAAAATATTGGCAGAGGTTTAATGCTTCTAAACCTATAGTTATCACAAGTGAAGGAAGCAAATTTTTCTTTGGTTAATTTTACAAATCTGGGAAGATTGAGCCTTGAAGTGATGAGAAGTTTTTGGCTCAGAAACATTCCTAGTTTAACTAATTCTCATCGGTTTCAAGTACAGCAGTGTGCTTCGCACTACAGGAACCTGCATGTATTCACAGTTACACAAAAGTTACAGGTAGCCAAAAAAAGGTATTTCACATTACCAAGTTAGTCAGAGGGGGCGCACCTGTCGAATCCCGGGTTCCGGTACGCTAACCGCCCGTCGTGCAGCGCGAAGGGCGCGTGGTACACGGCGTGCGTGCAGTATCGTAGCGCCATTTGTGCAGTATCGTAGCGCCATTGCACGCAGTGTTACGTTGGTGTTGTCTTCTCATGGTCACGTATACGTGGTACCGCAGCGGCTAAACTCCAAGCGAGCGCAGCGGATCACGTGGCTTGACGTCACGGCTGACAAGTGCGCTCCGGTGGCTCAAGGTCATTGCGACGCGATGAATGACCTTGGGAGACATGACGTAGTAGAGCTTTGGCTCCAAGTAACAGGTGTTGCAGGTTCGCTTTGACTCTATAGTACCCGTTCTCGTCACTCGCAGTGCTCGCCGCTGTGGCTGTACACGGGTGCCACGTGCGCCGCCATTGTGGTGGCCGCATCGTTCCTGCTCGCACCTTCCGCCGCCGACCACGCTGTGCCACCGCCGTCGGTTGGACCGCTGCTCCGGCTGGACAGCGGCGTCCGCTCGAGGCTCGAGGACGACGAGCACGCTGCGCAGGGGCGCGGCGCTCACCTAGGAGGGGCGGCCGCCAATGCCGGCGACAGCGAAATGCTTGAGCCGCCGCTGGACGGCGGGGCAGACCCCTACTGCCAGGCGCAGCTCGTGCAGGTGCTCACTTCGACGTCTATCTATCTATCTATCTATCTATCTATCTATCTATCTATCTATCTATCTATCTATCTATCTATCTATCTATCTATCTATCTATCTATCTATCTATCTATCTATCTATCTATCGCTCATAAAACGCACGACGCGCGGGGCGATGTTGTCGCAGCTTGGACATTATACGGAACCTCACGGCGACGCCGACGCCGACGCGAACGGCAAAAATGCGCCTGGAGTGTCTTTGTAATTTATATCGCAATCAAAATACGTTGCGCTTTTCAGACGTTGGCCAGGAAAATAAAGAAAAGTATTCTCTTAAAAAACGTATTATGCAGAATTGTGTCGCTGATGTTCCACTTAAGTACAACTACAATGCCACCATGACGGCTACGTGTCTGTTGTTATTGTGGTCACGCGCTGAACACAGCATAAAATATCAACGCAGGAGCGCGAGGAGTCGTGGAACGCGAGCGAACTGGAGTTCCTTGCTCCGCGCCTGGTGCGCAACGGCTCACGCGCCGTGCTCTGCTTCTACGACCGGCACGCCCATCGGCTACCGCCGCCTTACGCCTACTTCCCGCGACAAATGGCGCTACGATACTGCACGCACGCCGTGTACCACGCGCCCTTCGCGCTGCACGACGGGCGGTTAGCGTACCGGAACCCGGGATTCGACAGGTGCGCCCCCTCTGACTAACTTGGTAATGTGAAATACCTTTTTTTGGCTACCTGTAACTTTTGTGTAACTGTGAATACATGCAGGTTCCTGTAGTGCGAAGCACACTGCTGTACTTGAAACCGATGAGAATTAGTTAAACTAGGAATGTTTCTGAGCCAAAAACTTCTCATCACTTCAAGGCTCAATCTTCCCAGAACCTTTAGAACGATAACTCTATACCTCCCGCTGCAAACCCAAAGCGATCTTGCGTGTGCTTTTGACCTTGAAGATCAGCCAAAGTCAGTTTCCTCCTCTTCATCGTCGCGCGTGTGTCGTCGTAGCAACGGACATGCGCAGTGTCGGTTTGTTTTACCCCGCGCACCCCTCTCTACTGGTCGGCGAGAGCCGCGAGCCGGCGGGCGCCCGCGCCTCGAGACCTTAAAGGGGTCATGAACCACTTTTCCAAGTAATGATCTAATGGCATCAGTATCGGAGTGTACTGCCTCCCGAATCGATTGCCGCAAAAATTTCTCGAATCCGTCAAGAATCAGCGGAGTTACGGGGGTTTGGCGCACGCTCCCAGCGCTTTCTCTCTTTTCTCGTGCCGACGAGCGCACTGGAAGCTAGACAGGGAGGGATGGCATGTGGGAAAGAAGTTACGCCAGCGCGCGTCATGAAACGCGATCGCTCTCCCGCTGTGATTCGCTTGCGCGAGTGCGGCGCCGGCAAGTGGCGGCATTCCGCGGCAAGAAGCGCATCTGATCCGAACGCCGCTCTCGATTTACGTCGGCTATCGGCCAATAAGCATGCTATGTCTTTGCGACGTACAGCGGACAGACGCCCCGCCCACCGACGAGAGTGAGAACCGGCCTCTGTTTGAAAAGAGGGTGCCTGGGGAAACGGCAACTTCGCGCTCCGCTTGTGGCCATTACGCGGCGCGCACGACTGTAATATTTGGCAGAGCAGTTCATAGCCGTGTCAGCTTTCCGCAGGATGTGTTTTTTCAATCAGCCCAAGGGGTGCTTCATGACCCCTTTAACTAGTGTCCTTCCGCGCCGGCAATTTACGAAGAGAAATGTGCCGCGCAGGGCACGCTGTCCACATTTTCCACATGGCGCGGCGGTGTCCTGCCACGCAGGACACCGTTATACTATAGACACCGTATACCCTCAATCGTCTACCTTTTTTTAAAACACAGACGTCCTTGGTCATCGTGTCTTCCCTTTTTTTCTCTCTCGTTGGCAGGCAGTTCGGTATGCCTGAGCTGGCTCGCGTGGCTCGTCACCGCGGATACGGCACGCAGCTCCTCTTCACAGTGGGCGGCGAAGACACGGACAACGCCAACTGGTCGCGCCTTGCCTCCGATGAAGTCCGCAGGGAAACGTTCGCCAAGGATCTCAAGGTCAGTGACAACCACAGAGATCCTTTCTGACATCACCAGCAGATACAGAAATACAGGGACATTAAGCTGCTCACAAGGAAACCGCTTGGTCTCTCAATGGACTCATTCAGTTAAAGGGCCCTTAAGCCACCGTCAAACGCTCGCGTGCTCCTCTCCGTGCCTTTCCGTTATGTGCAACGGCCGTCGGGACGTCACCTGTCCGATTAGGTGACGTCGCGAGCAACATAGGCTGTCAGTGTGCGAACAAGAACCTGTTTTCTGCTAGGAGATGTGCGCGCTACTTGCGTTTTCACCTCGGACGCTGAGGAAGGGCATTCGGAGAGGTGGACAGACGAACCGAAGAACGCAGCGCAGCGAAGGAAAGAGCGAAACGAGCAAACGCGTGCAACTCCGCCAGCGTTCGCTGTAGCCGCAACTAAATTTCGACCTCTGGGTGGTTTAGGGGCCCTTTAATTTTCAATTAGTATTCAGACAGTTAATTGAGCCTTATCTTAAGTAAACTTCTCGTATATCATGCGTATGCAACATAACTCTTAACTTTAACCAGAACGATCGGTTTCGTACCTTTCGTACCATGGTGTTATTCTTTCATAAATTTTTTTTTCTGAATATTCGGAAAACCGGAGGTGCTCGACTGGAGGTGCTTGGAATAGAAATGAGAGCGTCACTCGAGTAATTTTACATTCGAATGGTCGTTTTTGAGCGCTCCGGAGGCTCTGAAAAATGTGTTCAAAATAGCAACTAAGCATTACTACTAATATAATCGGGCCACTACATAAGGAACGAGGAACACATGGCTTGCATACCTGCTTGTTCTCGTTGTAGCGCTTTGAAGCTGTTGAGTTCACCACTTTCGAACACAGTCAGAGCACTCTCAGACGAATGTGCCATAAGTGACTCTCTTGGCGGTCCGTGCACTGTTTCTCCATACGTAGCGTTCCTTCGTATACGCTTTACGCATCGCGTTGTGTGAACGCATGTCTCGCGCTGCTCGGGAGACGCTGATGTCGCTGGGCGTTTTCCACACACTAATATTCTACACTAATGAACTATTAGTGTGAATTCACGGGGACAACTTGGCAGTCCGTACACTGTTTTTTTCTGTATATTGCGTCTCTTCGTGCGCGCTTTGCGCATCGCGATGTGTGAACGCATATGTGAACGGTACCTACGGGCACTTCTCGCGCATCGCAGGAGACGCTGGTGTCGCTGGGCTACGACGGCGTCAACCTTCACTGGTCGACTCCGGGCGGCCGGTGCGGCCGCGCCGGCGACGCTCACGCCCTGACGGACCTGGTGCGGCTCCTGCGGACGCGTCTACGGCGGCCGCTGGCGCCGCGCGATTTCCTTCTCGCCGTGACGCTGCCGCCGCAGGAGCACTTTGTTGAGGTGGCGTCGCAGCTGGCGCCGCTCGCCAAGCTCGCCGACTTCCTCGTGGTCCAGGTACGAGCCTTTAATTCAATTCAATTGAATCGAATATCTTAATTATACCGTCAGAACAAGGTGAATCGGAGCAATACTTGGGCAAACACTTGCCGACAATTACGATACTCCTAATGCGAAACTCCAGCGAAGCTCTACGCGTGTTTCCGCTTCGCGATATATTGAAAAGTCAGTACCACGGCCGCTACATATGTGGCGGCCGTGTCAGTACCATAGGTGGTGCAGTGCCATAGCACTGACACGAGAAGTCAGTGCCTTTGGGGGGGGGGGGGGGGGGAGGGCAAGGAGGTGGGGAACTTATCTGTTGTGATTTGACTATTTGATGAACAGAGAAAGGGGGAGGCAGGAGAAAAATCCTGAGTGGGGGGACGCCCCCCACCACCGTGCCCCCTTTGGCGCCACCGCTGATCACACGACAAGTGCTAAAGAGAACGCCCAGATGGGAAATCGTGTTTGGAAAAATGTTATAGGCTTCTGAGCGATATGTACCATTGGAGAGCGGTAACCTGTCCCTAATAAAGATCACCGACCTACAAGCCCGATTTTTCTAGTCATCGCTATCTTTGAAAAGCCGACAGTTATCGCATTCTATCGGTACTAGCACATTAAAAAGAAACTTCGAGGTTACTAATATATCCTGCGTTCGTTTTACTGATAGCTTTCGCTCATGAGCGCACCAGAGGACTACCGGATGTTACTCATTTGCGTTTTCATGGTATACAGTCTTTTTATGATAAACTCTCGTTTTACTGTATGACATTTCGCTGCTAGGAAGGACAACACACACAAGAAACACACGAACACGACGATGTGTCTTTTTTGTGTGTGTTGTCTTTACTAGCGGCGAAAGGTCGTTCAGTAAGCCATACCAACTAGGCCAAGAAGTTCTCCGCAAACATTGATCTGTTAGTCCAGCCTCGTCCCGTCGTCTCCTAGTATTTCTGCGCACGTTGTTCTTTAACTGGTCATTTACCCTCATTTTAAAGATTCGATTTGAGCGCGTATCGCACGCGATAGCTCGTACATTCTCGCCGTATGCCCTCTTGGTTGCTCGCAGGCGCACTCCCTGTACGGTCCATCCAGCCCGTGGCCCCGCTGCGCGAGCCCTTACGAGGCGGTCCAGGGCCCGAGCGTGCGCGCCCTGCTGGATTCCCTGGCGGCCCGGCTCTTCCACGGCCACTGGGGCAAGCTGTGCATCACACACTCGCTGGCCGCCGTCACGTACCGCCTGGCCGACTATGGCACGGCGGTCGTCGGAGCCAGGGTCGGCGATCCCAGCGAGGGCGACGGCGCCAGCGTCGGACCCGGCGAGCCGCAGTCCATCACTGGCACGCCTGGCAAGGCCGCTTACTTTGAGGTAAAGTGCGACCGCGTGCTATATATGTGGGACGTTGTGCGAATTGGCAACGGTTAACTTCGATGCTTACTGCGCCACAGGGGCGTAGCCAGAAATTTTTTTCGAGAGGGGGTTCAACCATACTTTATGTATGTTCGTGCGTGCGTTTGTATGTGTGCGTGCCTATATACGCAAGCAAAACTGAAAAATTTCGGGGGGGGGGGGGTTTGAACCCCCCCAACCCCCTCCTTGGCTACGCCCCTGCTGCGCCAACAGCTGTTACGGAAGTAGAGGACAAGTGTATGAAGCACTATTTTTGTTACGTCTGTACTGCCGTTGTCGGCTGCCGACGATTTATCGCATAGAAGCTCAGGCGGTGCAGAAAGCACTGGCTGGCGTTGGACGCGCGAGTCGCGCTCGTGCCGAAGGCGCCAGTCTGTTCGTGCGCGCACATGCGATCGTTGACGTCTTCTAACGCGACATGTCAATTTCTAAGACGGTGCATTCGCCACTAAGAGGAAGCGGACAAGTAAGTTACCGACCAATGTTCGCACCTCAAGGTTGGGCATCTGAGTGGGGCGCCGAGTCTACCCCATGAGCTTTGCTTAGTCTGCCCGGTCATTGTTTATTGGGGAGAATTATGGCCATGCAGAATTTTTACAATTACGGCTGCCGAGGACCAGTGAAATACTGCATTCTAAGAGTTGTTTACTTCCCAACTTCAATTACCATCCACTACATCTATTGCGAAGCTCGTTAAGGGGGGGGGGGGGGGGGGGGCGTGCGTTTAGACCCACCCCCCCAAGCGAGCTTCTCTAATAGGGGGTAGGGGCGTGCTCCACGTCCCTCCCCCACTGCGAGGCAGCACGAGTTTGCACCTCCCAAGACAAGATCCTGCCGACGCCCATGAGGAACACTCCTACGTCAGAAGACATATCTCTGTTCTTTGCGTAGAGAGACGCATTGCCTCCCTCTGTGGTGCATGCGCAGGTTTGCGGCTGGACGAGGCAGCATTCGCGCAGCCGCGAGTGCAGCATGCTACGCAGCGGCTCCACGGTGGCCGCCCTGGAAGGGCCCGAGGCGCTGCGCCACAAGCTGGCTCGCATGGCGCTCGACGGTCACGGCCGTCTGTGCCTGGCCGCGCTGGACACTCACCTGGACGATCCGCTGGGTGCATGCGGAGGCGCCATGAGTCCGCTGCTGAAACGTCTCTACGAGGACCCGCTCGAGACGTAGTGTAGGCATCCTTTTGGGGACGTCCAAAAGACACTTCCTCGAACACCATCAAGTCACTCATTCGTTTCATCCTCTCTCCGTTCCACGCCTACTGCTATATCACTTCATATCGCTTCGATTTCTGTATTTTTGATTTCGTTCACGTTTTGAGTACATCTGTGGAGTAATTTTTGTGCGTATAGTAAGCAATACATTGTGACGTCCCTTATTGCTAATGGTGATGTTATGACCACTGATGTTATACCTTCGTGACTTTTATCATCGTATGACTCTTAATACGAACGTTGCGACCATTGTGAGCTTGATCAGTCTTGCTCCTTGCCGATACATAGCGCGCGAACGGTTTTTAAACGCACACTAAGAACACAGCTGTGGATAATGTTAAAGCATGGCATTGGGAACTTCAAGGCAGTGCCATCAAGCCACATATTGCGTTTTCGTTCTATCCACTTTTTATTCCATACTCTTTAAATATCTTTTACTCGATATCTCTTTGCTTTCTGAACTTCCTGATTGAATTAACGTTATAATTATAAGAAGAAATTTATTGAGTAAATAGTGTGCTTATCGTGCCTGATACCTTGTAACGTGTCTTTCTATTTCTTACGAATACTTAGTGACGTGGAATCTTTTCGAAAAAGAAAAAAGGTCACGCGGTCCCTTACTCGAAGGCGAAAGTAATCTTCTCCTTCTTTTTTCTTCTCAGTAGATTATATTGTGTGGTTTGTGCGGTTGCAACTCCAAGTAGGTTACTCTATGTAGAGAGCGCCTGCAAAAGGTGGTGGTAGTAGGCTCGACTTGCCGATCTGTCCCTTGGAAGCCCTTGTTCAGGCCCCGGCTGTGGCCTGAACAAGGGCTGTGGCGCTGTGGCCAGCGGGGCCGTGGAAGAGGGGCCCCGCCCACGGTGATCCTACTACGGCTTTGTTTCTTTCAAGTTTAATAACTCTGAGAAAAAAAATCCAGGAAGATCCCACACATCGTGGGAATTTGCTTCACGCGAAACAGCCAGTGAGTAGCTGTCGATCCTGATTTTTTTTTGGCTATGAGCCAAGCGTTCTACGAGGTGCATCGACGTCTTCGTGTAAATTTAGTTTTGCGCATATTGTGGGCTTACCAGGTACGCCGGGTATACACTGGCGTGTAGAGCGTAGCTCACGGTCCGACGTAGTGTTGGCACGAAGTACACGCTATACCGTGCGATGATGTGCATATCGTAAGCAGCCGCCGTAAGCATATTTGCGCAACAGGGGCGTAGTCAAGGGGGGGGGGGGGGGTGGGGGGGGGGGGTTCAAACCCCTCTCGAAATTTTTCAGTTTTGCTTGCTTATATATACACGCACACATACGAACGCACGCACGAACACACAAAGTATGGTTGAACCCCCCCCCCCCCCCCCCCCGAAAAAAATTTCTGGCTACGCCCCTGTTGCGCAACGCTCGACTATAGCCTGCGTGGTCATCGCTGTACACCACAATTGAAGCCCTGACACGACGCTTGTAAAGGATCTTTTTCAAAAGCACTTTCAGGCATTTACGTGGCTCTGTGGTAGAATACTCGACAGCCATGCAGAACACCGGGGTTCGATTCCGGCTCGAGCCGCGATTTTTTATTTTCTGCTTCCGTCTGGATATTCCGCCCATGAACAATGCCGCCGACGCCGGCACCGCATTTTCTGCGGCACGGGCTCCTGATGCTGTCGCGTTATTTCTAAGAGTGGGTTGACATACACAGCCAATCACCTGTGGCGCATAACCGCGTACCACGGGCCGCGGGACGCGGGTATGCGCCACAGGTGACCGGCAGAAACGATTTCATAACGTACGCGACAAGGAATTCAAGGTATTCAACTACGCTCATATCCTCTTATGCCAATTTTGGTATATGCCAAGTTAATGATACGGCTACGTGAAGAGATAGATAGATAGATAGATAGATAGATAGATAGATAGATAGATAGATAGATAGATAGATAGATAGATAGATAGATAGATAGATAGATAGATAGATAGATAGATAGATAGATAGATAGATAGATAGATAGATAGATAGATGTTATTCCACTCTGAGGGTTGATGATCTGCGAAGCTGTGTATCACGGCACAAAGGTGACACAGAATTTCTAAGCGATTTACATGCGATTTGAAGAACGTAAATCCAGGTGAAACCAGGTGGTCAAAATTTCAGGAGACCAATACAGTACACAGCGTGCCACATAATCGTGTGGTTCTTGAACGTAAATCCCCAGATATTATCATTAAGGCTTCTGGAGACGACCTGGTAATCTTTATTGTTCCGGTAACTTTCACTTCAAGTTAGACATGCCAAGTTATAGGTGCAGGGGCATCGACTCGAGGGTTAGTTTTAGAAGGCACTGAGATCGGGATAGTTGGTACTGATCCATAACTTTTGTAAGCGCGAAAGACACGTAAGACCACGAAGAACAAAGGACTACACAGAACACATGGACCACGAAGAACACAGGTCCTGTCTTCTTCGTGGTCTTACGCGTCTTTCGCGTTTGCAGAAGTTATGGGCTAGTTTTAAATGGTTACCTGCAAATCAACAGGATAGTTTTGATCCTCAAGGGCAGATAAACATCTGTGCAACGATATCGAAGAATGAGTTTGTACATGCTCATGGGCGTGCGCAGGGTTCCCCTTTGGGCGGGGAGGGGCGAAGGTTTTTCGCGCCCCTTCCCTATTAAGTCAATGTATGGGGCAGACTGCGCCCCGCCCCCTTCCTAGGTGACACGGGGGGGGGGGCGCCTTCCTGCCCCCCTACACCCCCCCCCCCCAAGCGCACTCCTATATGTACGTGCTACAAGAGATGATCATATGAAATACCCTAGTCGACCTGCTATCCAGTGCCATAAGGAACATTGCGTTTGCCGCTGCGATCATTAACTTCTACTGAGAGAAGCGTTTGTAAGGTCGTGCGAATATTCTTTGTTACAGGATCTTGGTAACAGGCTTAGACATTCAGATGCTTATGTCTGGTGTTTACAATGTGTAAATCCTCTGATAATCCATAAACCAGGATAAAGCTGCAAGGCTATAATTTAGTGATTGTTCAGCCACGAAAACAGTGCAAATATTTTCCACGTATGCATTGACCACGTGCGGGACCACGTGTAGAGCTGACATGAGCCCACATGGTGCCGTTACATGTAGGAATATTTTCAGACATTTGAGACCGTCTCCGGGACGATGTGTAAAATTGAAAGATTTTGTCAGCAACAGTCTTGACTGCACCCTCCGTGCTTCACCCTGCAGTGTCCACGTCCAGAAACAGCGGGTGAATAATTTCACTCTGTACAGGCAGGCAACAATTTTTTAATTAGTGAATACCAACTACAAGCCGACAATCTCTCAAAGGGGCCTCAGAAAAACTGCAGCCTTGCTGTAGAACTTCTACAGACCATGAGTCACTCCGTCGCGATTCGGTCTGAATCGATGCTGCAGTATGAGCTGCGCAGAAAGAAAGTACATACACTATCTTCTGCCACGAATCGCTGCACACTCCCACACAGTGGCTTCCCAAGCACACGCAAAATAGACCCGTGCAGGTACTGCTGCCTGGCGCCAGCTCTAAACTAATACGTTCCCCAACCTTGCACTTCGCCACGCTTTTTAACGTACACAGTATCCTGAACGGTGTCCTTTCTGTGGAGGACATCCCAGCTTGCACGTGGGAATGCCCCAGACCGACTGGCTTACTTAGAATACCGAATCCCTCCTCCTTCCAGTGCGAAGACGCTCTTTCCAGCACAGCCCTGTAGGACCAGCGAAGACTTCTTGACCGGGCCAGCCAGATAGCAGCCAACGTTTTTAGAGTATCTAAAGTAATCTAAAAACGTTGATAGCAGCAGCAAATGGAGCCCTGGATTGAGGATTCCACCCTCTGGGACTTCACAAGCAAAAATAAAAATAAAGTTTTCTACTATTACTACTTCCCAAAAACCACCGGCGCGTGGTCTATAAGAAACTGATCCTTATGTCTTCTGGCACTGGCACAGACAAATAATCCTTGCCCCGTGGGCACTGGCTATAGCTGTGGGCAAGTTGTGATGGCTAAGCAAGGTACCGATAATTTAAGAGGGTTTTAAGTAGCGTTTGTTGCATAGGCTTGACAGGAAGAACCAGGTAAAACAAACGTGACAAGGAAGACAGACCGGACAGCGGCAGTCCAGTCCGTCTGTCTTGTCCGCGTGCTGTTTCTTGTAGCAAGAAATCCTGGGAAGCGACCGTGAGGAAGCAAAAGGAAAGACAGTTCTGACGCATCGCCGTGAAAACCACACGACAGTAAAATTCTCACAGGAAGCCCTCCCCACTCTCTGTGCAAATTCATTTATTGTTACAAAGGAAAGTTCCTAGATTCAAAGTGCACCGCGAGGAATAGCAATCTGTGACGTCAGTGCTGGCCACGCTGGGACATCGCTGGACATCAGCATGGCAGCGAAGCCCCGTACATGTAGCCTGATGAAGATGTTCCGCAGGCCGTTGTTTGCCGTGTCCTCCTTTGCGGCAATAGCGTAGGCAGAAACTTTTTTTTTTTGGGGGGGGGGGGGGGGGAGGGGGCCACCTCCGTGACACAACATTGGGTCTGGGTAGATAAGTGGGTTCGAGTGTCATTTTGTGCTGTGTATCCCATGGGGAAAAGAAATTCGGGGGGCCCCCTCCCCCCGCCCCCTGGCAACGCAAGTGCCTTGCGGTGATCATAGCAGGCGGAGGTATCTCCTCGTAGCCGCCTTCTGTGGCTCGTTGCAGCCTGGCAACAACACAGAAAGAAAAGAAAAATGAAACTACGGAGCGCCTAAACAATTTGATGATGCGTAAGTGCGACATCATTTGTGGCTGGTGTCCCGAACTTGTGGAACGGCGAGCGCTGGCAGTTCGCCGTGAAGCTTTTTGCACTGCTTTGCGCAACTTCGTCTGTAGTTATAAAGAACTGTCCTTAGAATCAAAGCGCACAGCGAGCAGTTGCAATCTGTGACGTCACTCCTGGCCACGCATACTTTTGGGACATCGCTGGGCATCAGTATGGCGCCGAAGCCCCGATGTAGCCGATGAAGATGTTCTGCAGGCCGTTGTCTGCCGTGTCCTCCCTTGCGGTGATCATCGCAGCCGGAGGTATCTGCTCGTAGCCACCTTCTTTGGCTCGCTGTAACCTGGCAACAAACGATAACGGATAAGAAAACTATAGGGACATCTAAGTAATGTTTATGATTTGTATATGCAGGAGCATTTCATGGACGGCGTCCCGAACTTGAAGCACGGCGAGTGACTGCAGTTCGCCGTGCTCGCTTTGTAAGACGTGATTTTGGGCTCACACTTGAGGCGGAACAATGGCAGGCTAAAGAAACGGGGAAGCAGGCAAGAGACCCGCAGGACAGGCGCTCAACCTTTCGCGTTGTTGGGGACTGGGATGGTAGGCTTTGTTTCGCTACGTAAGCTGTGCTCCACGCAGTTAGCTGTCTTGCGATGGTCTCGTGCTTTGTCGGCAGTGAACTGGTGCCCCCGCGGTCACGCTTCGCTGTGCTGCCTGATGATTCAAACGCGTGCGGTTAAACTGCGGTCGATGAAGGTTACATAGCGCCGACGTGTGTGTGTATGCGTGTGTGCCTGCGTGCTTGCTTGCTTGTACATAGGTACTACAAGCCAGCAAGCAAACACACGCATACACACACCCTCGCGTCCGTCACCGCCGATACTGGAAGACGGCTGGAAATTCAGCTGGCAACACGCGACCCGTTCAACTGAGTTACGCCGGTCAAAACAGTACGCTAAGTTAATCGGTGCAACGAGGGACCACAACGCCGCATTTGGGACCCCGCTCTCAACATGATGCTTCAGGTTAGTCGTCATATACGGGACGAAGCGATAGCGCTATAACTACGCGTCCCTTGTAGCGGTGTCGCAACGGACTCACTAAAGCGGTCTCGCGAATTTTACTCCGTTCGCTTGGCGCCTCTTATTACTTTGCAGGAAACGAGATCTAATCGCTGTCCATTCAATGACGATAACCTACAGGAAGAAAAATTGCATTCTGTGTTCGCAACAGTTCAGTGCCTTACTAAGATTAGCAATGCAAGCCTTCAAAAAATCCGTCGCCAACAGGGGCGTGTCAAGATTTTATTTCGGGGTTCAGGGGGTAAGAGGGTTCGACTCCCTTTCATGTATGTTCGTGCGTGTGTTTGTATTTTGGGGATCATTCACAGCTGCGACTAGCACCGGTCGTGCCACCATTTGCGACTGGCAATCAGAAAGCGACTCATATACGCGACCGATGTTCACATCTGCGTGCGACTACACCCGTCGCCGTCGCCAGACAGAATCCACGTCTGCTCGCATCGCCCCGTAAAATAAGCTGACGTCCTGTTCCTGCGCATCTGATTGGTTCAGAGGATTGCGACCCCAGCCTCGCCATTGAAAAATCGAGTGACTGAGCCAGAGAAGTCGCTTTGCGAGTAAAACTTGGTCGCACGAACGGTGCTAGTCGCAGGTGTGAGTTAGCCTACACATCTGAGTGGCGCTCTTCGGAACCTATACATGCACTGACGTTGCACTCTTCGGCGCCTCGGTTTTGGTGAAATTACAGTAAAAAAGTCACAAACAAAAATCTCGCTGTCAGGGGTCCTTTAAGCTTTCTGCGCCTCGCCCGGCGTTGACCAACTCCGGGATCGGACCACCTTCGATCACGTGACGATTCATGCGATGACGTAACCAGGTGACGTCTTAACATGATGTCATTGACGGCGCGACATGACACGTTTGATGACGCCATATGGCGCTTTCGTTTTGAATAATTTGGTGCGACTGTGGGGTCACATGACTGAGTCCTATTCGTGCTCACGCTGCCGACGGTCGTCGACGCCGGACACTGGGCATTCTTTACTCGTGAGACATATGAGGTTTTCACATTAAAGGAGTACTTACACCTATTCTTCGAAGTTGACTTTACTCCGCCTCACAAATGGCCTGTATATACAGAGGCGGCTCTAAGCAAGTGTGAAGTTGAGAACGTGCTGATAAGATGAGTATATTTTGCATTATAATCAATTTTCGCATGACGTACCTACTGACATTGACAACAGCACGACGTCAGGCTATAGTATCAATATCTGACGACTTCACGCACCAGTATTGATGACGTCAGGTACCAAAACATACAAGATGGCCGCTTGCGCGTCACCAAGAGAACCACGGAGCGGAGCGGCCATGGAAACACGATATCTTGCGCCAGCACGTGACAAGCAGCCGTGTCGTGACGTCACGGTACAGTAGCAATCAATCGTAACTAGCTTTTAAAAACATTTGTAATTCATTCATTCATTTTCTAGGCCCTTGAGGGATTGACCTTTTATTTGACGCAAGAAAACGACAACTGAAAGTTTCGTGTCAATACTCCTTTAATGAAACGCATATTTGGCAGTAGATTTTCGCAAACTCGGAGCTTTCCTCTGAGCAAGAGATGTTTGAAATACTGCTGGTGCAATATTCCCAAACGGCGTTTTGTTCTGAGTCTCAAACACCTCTGAGTGGTGTCAAGCAAAAGATCAGTAAATGGTCTCAGATTGGTGTGCACCAATTGCACGTAGAGTTCATGAAGTTGGGACCGAAATATATATAATCGTAGCAATGTAGAGAGTTTTCAACAATTGTCTGACACAGTTTCGAACGCAATTCACTCTTAGTCGCGACCACAGTGACTTAACTAACGTAGTTTCAGTGATAACATAGAACGTCGTGCGTCGGAGATCTCATAGGCGCACCCCCTCTTTAACAGCGTATGTATTACATAAAATAAGTAGCAAATACCGCACGAACGTACATGTTGTGAAACTCAACTAAATCGACAGAACAATACACAGGAATTATAACGTCGTAAGTTGGTGGGCGGGTGCCATTTCGCTGGACATGATGTAGAAAAGCGCACTTAAAGCTGTAACGCTTACCTACTGTGTTCTCCTAACTGGAGTTGGTATTTGCTCAAGCGTTAACACAACTACACGATAACAGCTGAAAAGACAATACGTCGACTATCGCAGCAGGACATTGGAAGAAGATATAAATTGCAGCAGGCAGCGGAGATTTCGCGTCGAGTCAATGTGCACTACAAGTCCACCAACATCGACGGCTTTGTGTTGACGTGCCTGCCATGAAGTCACGAAGCCGCATATCTGTAGCGATGTGGCAGATTAGCCTTCATCGATGAGGTGCGTGTTCTGAGTAGTGACAGCCGACAAAACGCTGAGGCAGTGGTGCATAGGGGTTGCGTAGATGGCTGCAGGGCTCGTTGGGATGCTCATGGCGTCGTGGCTTGTTTTAGGCTCCAGAAAACCTTGTGAACCACCTAACTCGACCTTGCCAGCTCCTCTACAAATGTGTCACCCACGCAGACCAGTCTTCTCACCGCCATTCGTTACTGCTATGGCTTCGTCATGGTCTTCCGGCTGGCCTATTACACACATTACAACGTCTATCGCAGTTATAAGTCATGACGAAGCCGCATTCACTATTCACCACGATGCCTGCCGGTACAGCCACCGACTCACACCACCACCGTCCTTACCACCACACCCTTTACTGCCAGGTTTGCCAGCCTGTCGACAGAACGCCCAATGACACACCTATCACTGCCTCCCACGACGTGGCGGAAAGAGTAATACAACCACGTTAGGCTTCACGGTGCCTAAAGATTACTTGCTAGAGTATTTAGCCCATTACAATGCATACTACACTCATTGCCACTTCTCCCACAGCGCCCCCTACCACACTCCGTGACTTCTAAGTACGTCTATACGACCAGGTTGATTGCTACTATTTTTACCACTGCGCCCCACAGCGCCTACTATGTGCCCACCAAGATACATATTGTCCCACCTACGGTAACGTCTACCACCACCGTTCTTGTTCTTTCCCGCTGTGCCCTGTGAAGAAATGTTTATCCACCCTGCCCGCGTTGTCGACCACGCGACGCCCTACCAATGTGTAATGCAGTCCTGCACATCCGGGGCGGTGACGTAACTCCGGTTGAGGAATCCGCGAATGTTCTCGAGGAACTGCGTCCTCTCGTTGGTGGCGTTGACGTTGAAGTGGTCGCACTTCCGGCTGTTCCTGAAGCGGGTGTACCTCCAGACGTCGTACTCCACGTCGTACGCGGACACGGTGAAGTTTACGCGCAAGAAGATACGCTTCGCCGTGCAAATCTGTCGAGAGAGACAGAAAAACAGAGAAAGGTCACAGTTTCGCCGCGAGGGCGAAGCAATGAATGCGATAGCAACAAATAAAAATGGAATGCTATACGAAGTGAGGCTAGCAGCGAACTCCACCAGGATCTTATCTCGCGTAACTCTACAAAACGCTGGCATAAGGGAATAAGTCGCTCTAGGGAGCAAAGCGGCTTTCATGCTGTGTGTCGCCTCAACGCTAAGTAAGCGGTGGGAGCACAGCACGTACAATGGTAGGAGCCTCCAATTGATGTCTGTCGAGATAGCGCGTGCGACCGCGCCCTTTTGAACAATGTTCGCACTTGCTGCCCGAGCGACGCAGCCCCCCGCCGGCGCCCCTCTCCCGACGGAGCCGGTCGGCGCGCTTCATCCATGCCCGCGCAGCACCCGTGTGCAGCCTTTGCAAGCTTTCACTCGCATATATATAGAACATACGACGTGAGGGGCGATGTTATCGATTTCGGCTTTGTGCGGAACATGACGGCGACGCCGACGCCGAATTTCGCTTCGAGTGTCCATATAATTGCTGGACGATGCTGAGACTTACCGTGAGCATGATGAGCGCTCCAAATTTCAAGCCTCTCGCAACTCAGTGTCAAGTCGTTTCTTTTTTCGTCGTTTTTCTTCCACACAATGCTGTATACAGATCAGACGAGGGCGGTTTATTTTAATGTCGATACGCTAATTTAATCTCTCCCGTATAATGCGCTGTGGGGGGTCATATGAACAGGAATAAAACTGCCTGAGGCAGGTTGGCACGACGTTTAGGCTCTTCATTGCTGTCCGTGCAAGCTCTGTCGGACATCGTGTTTCCACCCGTTGGCTCACCCACTTTAACTTTGGACTCTCATGTGAAAGTGACGATGTCCCACCTTTACCCGCATGCCTGTCAGCGGGTCGAACACGAGCGTACGTCCGAGGCTCTTGTCGTATCCGACTCTGACGAAGTAGGTCGGGTCGTACCTCGAGCTGTTCCGAACCCAGAAGGACACGTTGCAAGCCTATGGGCGAAAAGGGGCGAGGAAGAATCGAAACACTCTTTGTTGTTCTATCTAAACTTGGCAGGAAAAGTCTTCGACGTGTTAAATTATCGGGAGCATAGGTGTTATGCTTTTTTTCCGCGCAAATTAACCGAGAACTGAGTAGACGAATTTAAATTTTTCGAAAATTTTAAGCCAGATATGCATGTTTTGCTCCGCCCATGCTTCTCTACTTTACCCGGACCTGTACCGTAGCTGCGGCCCCGCAAACTTCTTAGTAAATCTCATCTGCCCACCTAACTTTCTGCCTCCCCCCTGGCGCGCTTGCCTTCTTTTGGAATCCAGCCTGTTATCCCTGATGACCAGCGGTATCTTGGCTTCTCGCTACATGCCCTGCCCATGCCCATTTCTTCTTGGTTTCGACTAAGACGTCCTTAACACGCGTTTGTTCCCTGACCCCACTCTGCTCTGTTTTTGTCATGAGGGAGGCCTTTGCCCTGCAGTGGGCGCAGTCATGCTGCTGATGATGATCACGAAGCACTTCTTGCAGTGCCATTTATTTTAAACAAAGAAAGAAAACAGCCAGTGAAAACCGTCGGGACAGCGAAGCTTCAGCGTGCGAGTGTATGTGAGGGCAGTGGCGTAGGCAGAAATTTTTTTCGGGGAGGGGGCAGCCCCATGATCCGACATGGGGTCCAGGCAGGTAAGTGTGGTCGAGTGCCATTTTGTGCTCTGTATCCCATGGGAGAAAAAAAATTTCCGGGGGTGGGGGCATGGACCCGGTGTGCCACCCCCTGGCTACGCCACTGTGTGAGGGTCTCATTTCGAGCGTCACCATCATTCAGTATCACCATAAGCATCATCGTGATCATAATTTCAAGCATGGATCATCATTTCGTTTTACTTATTTGTTCATTCACTCCCACTTCTGGTCACGTGACCTGCGCGACACCGGACAGACGTGCAGGCGGCACAGGCTCGATTAGAACGGCTCCGCTGTTAATGTAGCGAGTGAGTAAATACTCACTTTGCCGGGGCTGATGTCCGGCACCTCGCCTCCGTCCCTGCACGGATTGAACAGGCCGAAGTTGCCAATGGCGGCCACGTTGGGGTCCGGATTACGCGGCCAGTACCAGCGCGCCCGCATCGTGAAGGAGAAGGAGAGGGCGGACAGGATTCCCCGGTCCCATATCATCTGAAGAAGCCGGCCAGAGTCGTTCTGGTAGACGAGGCAGACGGAACATAAAGAGAGAGAGAAGACACTCGACAGGCCTGATTCTCTGGCGAAGAATGGATCGAACGTGACACAAGTTCAAATATATATCCATGGGCGTGCGCAGCTAGGGTTCCCCTTTAGGGGGGCAATGTTTCATTGTAGCGACCCCCCCCCCCTCCTCGTTGGTAGAATCCGAAGGACAACATGCTTCAGCAGTGGATGAAAAAAAAAATAAGTAAATGAAGCGATGGCGTGCTTCTACCAATGACTTCTCACAATGGTCCCTGGCTTTCCTGAAGTAAAGATGGAGAATAAACAGTTCTTGGAACGCAACATCGGGGGCCTTCGGCCGCCATTATCGTCAAAAACCGGCGTGACCATAATTCTGCTCTTTAAACAATGACGGGACAAGTCCGAATGAGGAAAAGTATGGGGAAGACTTTGCACCCCTCCATTAGGTGATTAGGGGGCGGGCTTGCCCCCTCTTTCGCACGCGTATGGTCGTATTGTTCTAAATACGTACTGATGCAATAGTTTCGGTCGCTTCTTTGATGGTGGCGCTAAAGGGGTGCTTACGCAGTGTTCTCGACATCCTATTATTTTATTGAGTTCAGTAAAAAAAACCCGCAAAGCTGAAAACCACAGAAATCCCGGCCGCGGGCATTTCGATGGAGACGAAATGCTAGAGGCCAGTGAGTGTGCTTATAGATTTAGGTGCACGTTGAAGAAGCCCAGGTGGTCGAAATTTCAGGAGCTCTCCCCTACGACCTCTCTCATAATAATATCTTGGTTTTGGAACGTAAACCTGTACCAGCCTCAGAATTTACTAGATGGCATATATCCACCGGCCAGTTCCCCTTTCGTTTCTAGAGGTTAGACTATCATGACGTCACGGCGCATAAATGTGATCACGTGGAAAATGTACAACAACGACCGCCGCTGCGCTAAAGCGTGTTGCTGTAAAACGAAGAAAGTATCGCTTACCACGGACTGGAAGTAGCGATCCGTAACGTTTGGTGGGAATTCGTAGATGGAGGTAGGCATTATGCGACATTCCGGCAAGCGGTAATCGTCGATGGAGATGTGGCTGATGGCTATGAATATGTGCGGAGTGAAGAACTTCCTGCGAAGGAAAACAACAACAAAAAAGGACAGCTACAGGTATATTTGACGCGTCTGGTCTTGACACTCTCAGGTTTTTGAGGTGGTTATATCTCGGATGTTTCTTAGATGTAAGGTTGTAACTTAATGGATTATCTTGGATACATACGTTTCCGCGAATATCTGCAGCCAGAAAAAAAAAAAAATTAGGGTTACCTGTGTCGATATCACGACTGTAGTTTTTGAACGGGATTACCCTAAGACGCGCGGACATTATTTGAATGAGAAATTGGGATCCATAGGTTGCTAAATACTTAAATTCACAAATTCACTGACTGCTCCTTTAAAATTTTAAGCTGCCCGTTGTGGCCTCCCCACTTTGGGCGCCAGAAAACTGACCCAATGTCTAGTTCGTTGATGGTTGTTCCGGTCGCCCTGAAGAACCCCTTTAAATGTATAGCTGCCTCCCGCATAGTTTAGGAAAACAATCTAGGCGCCATTCAAGCAATGCTACTGCTAAGCAACTGGATTACTCGCATGTGTAACCTTTACCGAAAACGCTGCGACGACGCTGTTGACTCACTGCATCATGTCCAGTAGATCAGGCCACTGGTTCTCGGGCAGCGGGATGCCCAGGGCGGTGGATGGCTGGATGCCCGTGAAGTTGGGCTTCGTCCGCCAGTACGTGTCCAGGTGCTGGGCAGGCGTATACGAGAGTACTTTAACTTGGGGTGGCGGCCCGCGCAGACGACGCACAAAGGAGAGTCGATCAACTTTCTTAGATCGCAGGCTTCATGGACAGCACATGCGTTTCATTACTGGCGCTATGAGTGTTTATTTATTTACCTATTTATTAATTTACTTACTTATTTACTGCCAGTCTCATTTCGAGACCATAAGAGATGGGTATAAGATCATACACAAATTAATGTTTGTTGCAGACATGTACGTACAGGCTGTTTCACACTTAGGGGAAATCTCGGAGCGCGTGGCATCGTGAAGCGGCCAGCGCTGCAACCACGCGCCGTCAGCAGCTCGCGCGTGCGCAGATGTACAACTCTACACCCTTGAAGCGTCTGCGCACGCGCGAGCTGCTGCTGGCGCGCGATTGCAGCGCTAGTCGCATCGCGATGCCAGGCGCTCCGAGATTTCCCCTAAGTATGAAACAGCCTGTACATAAGTTACGAAAAAAAAAATGAAGCATGAGCAAGAATTGTAAACAACAACAGTTACAATATCATCTTCAATCTGAACAAGTAAAACAAAATTTTTAAATTCGGCAGATCCCACGCCTTGTGGGAATCGGTTTCATGCGAAGCAGTCACTCGGTAGCTTTATGCTGCATTATTTGGCTTTGAGTCAAGCGTTACGAGGTTGATCGACGTGTGTGTGTGTGTGGTGTGTGTGTGTGTGTGTGTTTGTGTGTGTTGTGTGTGTGTGTGTGTGTGTGTGTGTGGTGTGGTGTTGTGGGTGTGTGTTTTGTGTGTGTGTGTGTGTGTGTGTGTGTGTGTTGTGTGTGTGGTGTGTGTGTGTGTGGTGTGGTGTGTGTGTGTGTGTGTGTTGTGTGTGTGTGTGTGTGTGTGTTGTGTGTGTGTGTGTGTGTGTGTGTGTGTGTGGTGTGTGTGTGTGTGTGTGTGTGTGTGTGTGGTGTGTTGTGTGTGTGTGTGTGTGTGTGTGTGTGTGTGTGTGTGTGTGTGTGTGTGTGTGTGTGTGTGTGTGTGTTTGCAAATGGAGGACTTGTGTGCACATGGTGGGCTTACCAGGCACGCCGACTTGGCGTGGCTGCTAAACTCGACACACGACTCAAAACTCGTCAGTTGATTGCCGAGCAGTGAGGAAGGTGAAAAAATTAGTATAGATCATCATGAAAGAAGGTATTGCATGCGTACACACACTCAAGAGAAGAGAGCCTTGCTTTCATCTGGTTTTCTTCTCTGTTTAAGACGAAAATATTGGCTATTTGGTTGCTACAGCTTGCACTCTAATTGGTAGTGAAACGCTCTTGAGATGTACCGACCGCAGAAAACAATTCCTGCCGACGTGTCGAAATGCCTTCTTATATTTAGCGACACAAATTGCCTGTCTTTTCCGGCTGTCTGAGAGGCTCGACGTCTAAAACACGATGGACGTATATTGCTGCTACAGCTTGTATCTTTATGTGACTTGAAAAATCTTTCGAGAACACGGACAAAACGATAGAAGAACGATCGAAAAAAATAAGATTCCTGTCCAGCGCTGTTGTGTTTGCGCGCCTAGGTACGTTAAATACTGGATAGCGCGGATTCAACACATGGACAGAGAACGCTCATGCACAGGACAAGCGCTGGTCCAGCACTGGGCTGCGCAGGATGCACAGGACTGCGCAGGATGCACAGGACAACCAACTAGCTGAGCAACGAATTTGACTATGCGCTGCGTCCACGTCCTCTCCTTTGTCTGTTGTCTAGTGTTTGCGCTAAATACCATTATGACATACCATTATGATTGGCTAAGCGCCTAGTATCGTTATGTGCGAACTGTTAAAGGCAGAACAAGAGCGACCTCTGTCATGTATATATACGTGTGCGCTCACGCGAAAGTGTTGCGTGTGGACAGAATCTTGCGTGCTAGTTAGCCCCAGTTCGCTCCTTTGAGCGTTGCCTCCCGAGAAGGACTTGGCCCATACAGCCAGGCTGGCGGATTCGACCAATGGGGTCTCAGACTAGGGGCACCACCTACAAGCCTATACTGTACCATGGAATACGGAATACTATACCGCTAGCTCGGCGTCGTCACGCTTTGCACATGTGGGGGGCCCTGACGTATTTCGAAATGGCCAATCAGGGAGGACTAACACAGAATAGTGTCCCGTATACCAGTGGCGTAGCCAGGGAGCGGCACACCGAGCCCGTGAACCCCCCCCCCCCCCCTTACTCGAAATTTTTTCGCCCATGGAACACAGAGCTCAAAATGACGCTCGACCACACTTACCTGCCCGCACCCCATGTCGGACCAAGGGCGTGCCCCCCCCCCCCTCCCTCGCCAAAAGAAATTTCTGTCTACGCCGCTGCCGTATACTGTGGCACGGTGCAACACGTAGGCGGCTAGCTAGCTACCCGCTAATATTGCTAATACCTTAAGCCCCGCTGTGTGACTCAGACCTCTCGTTACTGAAATGAGGGCTTTTGACCACCACCACCACCACTGCGTTTGCGCCGTGTCACGTGATATACCTTGATGAAGGTTAGCGCGTCGCGAATGTCGTTTGTAGTGATCTGCGGGGGCCTCATGCTTGCGACACCGTACTGGTAGATCGTCTTGTTCCAGGTGTAGTCGAGGTTTCGTCGGAACTCGGGCGTCTGGTAGTCCCTCATGAGGTCTCCGTTGCTAGAAAAAGAAGGAAAAAAGAACAGTGCAAAGAAATGAAAGAAACGTTCTGCAGGAACGTTCGCTGCAGCTAGTGCAACTCGAATGAATGTTTTCAAAACGGCTCAGTTTCGCCACGAGGGCGAAAACAAAGAATCCGATAGCAACAGATTGTAATGTTATACGAAGTAAGGCTAGCACCTAACTCCTTTAGGGTCCGATCTGGCGTAACTCCAGAGAGCGCTGGCGTAAGTGAATTACGGCCGCTCCAGTGAACGAACTGGTGTTGTTCGTGCTGTCTATCGCTTCAACGTGCTGTCTATCGCTTCAACGCGAAGTAAGCGGTGAGAGCACAGAAACGTACAAAGGTACGAGCCGTGTGCTGAGTCAGCACAGGTAGCGCGCGCGACCGCGCTCGTTTAATTAAAGTTCGCCGTTGCTGCCCGACTGACGCAGTCTCTTCCCACCGGCACCGCCTCATGCTCCTTCGCTCGACGGAGCCGGTCGGCGCGTTTCATCTCTGCTTGAGCCGCGCCCGTCGGCAGTCTTCGCACGCTTTCACTCGCACACAGAACATACGACGCGCGTTATCGATTTGGATTTTATACGGAACATGACGGCGACGGCAAAAATGTACATCGAGTGTCCATATAATTGCTATCGCAATAAAAAGTCATGCGGGAAGAAAAAGAAAACGTGGTATACGCTCACTCCAGGGCGAAGGAGACACCGAGCAGCGTATGTATAAACAGGAACTGGCGCTGTGCGAAGTGGTCAAAGTCGATGTCGAACGGAGAGGGCCCGGGCGTCGGAGTCCTGTTGACGAACGGGTGTTGGCCTTTCTTGTAGACTGACTCGTAGAAGATGAACGTACAGATGCCGTCGGGGGGCAGGTCTGCCGCGTATTCCACGTACGCCTCACTGCTAGTGGTGCACAGCAACGGGTACAGAAGCTTCTTGGGCCTCTCTGCAACGTGGATTGAAGCGAGATGACAGCTTTACGCGCACACCTACTATCCTGACCTGCATTTTACACATATAATAATTAGAACTTCTTGAGGGGCTATAGTTGGGGCATTCTAGTAAACCACTGTGAAATGCACGAAAATAGGAAAATGACAACATGAAACAACCTTCTTTCTTTCTTTCTTTCTTTCTTTCTTTCTTTCTTTCTTTCTTTCTTTCTTTCTTTCTTTCTTTCTTTCTTTCTTTCTTTCTTTCTTTCTTTCTTTCTTTCTTTCTTTCTTTCTTTCTTTCTCATTGTGCAATGCTCCCTCCTAACGTGAGTATTCAGTTTTAATATAGGCAGCGGCCGTCCTCACGACGCTGTTTTCGGCATGGCGTCTTTCATGTTCTTTCCAGCGTTCGTCGGCCTCTAGAACGGCACAACGAAAGGTGCAGCACGCGATCAAGGAAACGCGGGTTAGGGATTCGATTTTCTCGAAGTCGGAATTCCCCTGAAATGTGAAATTCCTGATATCGACCTTACGCGCTGTCCAGCAGATCGCTTTTAGTCCGCCAACGCAAAATGTTTTAATAAAGCGCCCACAGCAAGTGTACCGCTTCCCAACTGTTTTTTGCATCGTCGGTAGAACGCATTCGTATGTTTCAGTTCAGTTCGCGTTGGGAAAGCATGGGTGCTTGGCCTAGTGGTCAAGGCACTCGCTCTTGTACCGGGGGGACCAGGGTGCAAAGCCCAACCCCGGAAAGAAAATCCATTTCGTTTTATTTATTATTTCTGTGGTGCTCGCCAACTGTGGGTGAGGAGCGTTTTTGGGTGATCGCACTACGTATTATTTCAGCAGTGGTGAGTTTTTTGGATCACCACCAGCTTCACAGGTCAGTCAATACAAGCTTCTTTTGACAAACTAGGGCGGGAGCAACTTTGCTATAAGTCAGATTCCTTAGTAAAACAATTTGCCGAAGGAAAGAAGACGGGTTTGGAAATGTTCTTTTCGGCGAAAGCTCACAAATCTGATGTTCTCTTCCGCATTATTGCTCCAGAAAGATAAGCGTGGGAGTAAGAATTGGAATTGTCCCTCGGCATTCCCCTTCAAACTACGCGGATATCAATACGTACCTCAACTGCTTGCTATCTCGACTGCTGAGCGGAAGGTCGCGGGATCGAATCCCGATAGCGGCGGCCGCATTTCGATGAAGGCGTAATGCTAGAGGCCCGTGTGCTTCGATTTAGGTGCACGTTAAAGAACCCCAGGTGGTCAAAACTTCCGCAGCACTCCACCAAGACGTCCCTCATAATCACATCGTGGTTTAGGTACGTAAAAACCCCCTAACAGTTATTAACCGCTTGCTATGAACATATCAAAGGCGCTTACTTGTTGTTGAACTTGTGGTAGTCGAAGTGGTGGTCGTAGTTGTCGTGGTGGTAGTCGTGGTGGTAGTAGTGGTGGTAGTCGTGGTAGTGGTAGTTGTGGTCGTCGTGGTCGTCGTAGTGGTGGTAGTCGTGGTAGTCGTGGTTGTTGTTGTCGTTGTGGTCGTTGTAGTAGTCGTGGTAGTAGTCGTGGTGGTAGTGGTGGTTGTAGTCGTTGTTGTTGTCGTGGTTGTAGTGGTCGTTGTTGTAGTGGTAGTCGTAGTAGTGGTAGTGGTGGTAGTAGTGGTGGTAGTTGTAGTTGTAGTTGTTGTAGTCGTGGTGGTGGTGGTCGTCGTTGTAGTAGTCGTAGTGGTTGTCGTGGTCGTTGTAGTGGTAGTCGTAGTCGTTGTAGTGGTAGTCGTCGTTGTAGTCGTCTTGCGTTTGACAGTGATCAGCACTCGCCGCACTATCGGATCTGCGCATGTTTGAACATTGAACGTGGAACATTATTTTCAGTGAAAAAAGATACAAAATTTCTCTGCGGGAGGCAAAGGCTAAAAACCTGACGAGGTATTGGCCCCGTGATATCCAGTACAGTCTGCGTCAGTGACATTTCGTATTATACATTTCATTAGGCACAAGATATAAGGTTGGTTTCAGATGCTATCATATGCATGTTTTTTTTTTCATACATATTACATTCAAAATGACACATTCAAAACACGCTTATTTCTACGTACATGCACAAAAAAAAAAAACTCTACATACATTAACACATCCGTATTTATAACACATATTTATGTGTCCGGCAAAAAAAAGCAAACAAAAAATTGCAGGTGACCCTATTCTTTGACTTGGCTGTCTCGTAGTTGCACTCGCACCTCGGCGTTCCCGTGCCCCGGTGTATTCGCTGGGTCAGTTTTGTGTCTCGTCGCACTGCGGAGATGGATCTCGGAGGCCACCTAGAAAGAAGCGCGAAGTTGCCACCTGCTCCGCCAGGCGCCGCAACAGTCCCAGCTGCTCGCAAGAAAATCGTCTGCTCTTCCAATGAGCTCACTTAATTAATGTTCATTTAGTTATCCTGACAGTTAATTGGCCCTTATCTTAAGTAAAATTATGCTCCGATGTGATATGTATCCAATATACTTGAACCGCAACAATCGATTTTGTACCAGTTGTTTTTTTAGGTGATTTTTTTTCTGAATATTCGGAAAACAGGAAGTAAGTGCCCGACCGGAAGTGCTCGGAAGAGAAAGCAGAGAGTCATTTCGGTGCCCGTGCCGCTAAAAAATGCTAATGCGCAACAATACAAATAGCGTAAAGTTAGCAGTAGCCTCACAGAAGTAATGGGATTGTTTCAGCTGCAACGCTCGCTATTCTTATTTATCTTAAATCAAAATTAAGGAATAACTAATGGTCTCGCTAACGGTTACGGAGTATGTCATGTAACTGAGAAAGTAATATTGTGAAAATGTTAGCGTGATAGACACGGTGTATTTACATTTCAATATGCTTGCGTCACGCGAGCATATTTCTAGCGCTGTTTAGACGCACGCCAAGGCGCATACTTCCAGATAGCCTGGGTGTCTAAGTAAATGCGCAAGACAGGAGAAAAACAATAAAGTGTTTGAATAAAAACTGTGGCAGCTTTCGCGACTTGCGTAAAAAAAAAGTCAGGAGATTGGTGCACCTCAAGAGGGCATGCAGTATTTCGCATTGCAGGTAGATCGCCGTTTGGTGCGTCGTTTACTGCATTTGCGCCCAAGATCGATGAAATTACGTATCTAAATACGTGATGCACTCCATATATTTGTCGCACAATTGGCAAATTGGTGAGAAATGTAGGCTCCAACATTTCGTACCCGTGATCTACGAGGCTACGGCCACGGATCACGGAGGCTATGCTTGAGGCGCCAACATTTCGTACCCATGATCTACGAGGCTACGGTCACGGATCACGGAGGCTATGCGTGAGCGTGCGACCGTGCGACCTTTACGTACCGGGTGGGCGGATGAGAAGCAGTAGCGCGAGGAGGATCATGTACATGACGAGTAGGGACGCACAGATGAGGTAGCGCCTGCGCTTCCTTTCCGTCCTCCTGAAAGGTCGTAATAATAATAACAACTGTTGGGTTTTTCGCGAAACCACGATATGATTATGAGAGACGCCGCAGAGACGCTGGCTCCGGAAATTTCGACCAACTGAGGTTCTTTAACGTGCACCTAAATCTGAACACACGGGCCTCTAAGGATTTGCCTCCATCGAAATGCAGCTGCCGCGGATGGGATTCGATCCCGCGACCTTCGGGTCAGCAGTCAAGCACCATAACCACTAGACAACCGCGGCGCGTCTCATGAAAAGTTGTCAGCTCCGCTGGCCAGTAGGGCCTCTACGGCCGCGTGAATGGCTCGAAAGGGCAACCGTTGCAGAACTTAACATGGTGAAATTTTGGCGAATTCTAGAACAAGGAGTCATGACGGTCGTCGTGGAATCAAAGGTCGCTTCCATGGCTTAGATAATGATTAAAACCGTTGCGTAGGGTTCCGCACGCATCTGGAGTCATTTCTGGCGAGACTCTCTGATCCATAGGCGGACGCAGGGTTCTCCATAGGGGGATGGGTGGGAGGGCAAGTTTTACCGCAGCCTCCCCACCCCCCACTCCACCCTCTACGTCGAATCCCAATGAAAACAAGCTGTACAATGATGAAAAAAAATGAAAATTAAGCGATGGAACGATTCTCACAACGATGCGCCTTTGGTCCCCGGGAGGCTTTCCATGAAGGGGTAGAAGTGAACAATTATTGTGGTTAAACATCGGAGGTCCTCGGCTGCCATTATCGCCAAAAACCCTCGAGACCGTAACCCTGGACGTCAAGCAAGGACGGGACAGGTCCGGCTGAGTTAAGTTATGGGGCAGAGTTGTCGCCCCCTTTGTATGACTAGATGGTCGGCCACCCCCCTGCGCGGACGCCTATGATCTGACCACTTGGTATAATCATTTGCCCCGCAAGAATAAGTATAACCTCCAGGCACAAATCCGCAGTGCTCTTGTCTGTCACCTTTGTAAGCTGTGTTTCGTTCGAAGCGAAAGTGTTTTTCTTACCTAACGCAAATGCTCTAAGCATATTGAAAATTTTGTGTGCATTTTCTGTCATCTTTGGCTGAGTACTGATGTAGGAATCTGATAACAATGGTCGGAACGTTGAAGTTCTCTGTGTAAAACTAACCAAATGTAGCCGACAGACAAATAAACGAAGGAAAGTGTAGAGAACATTATATTTTTTTAACTGTAGCGTAGTTGAACAGCTAAATAGCGCGAACTTCAGGGACGAAAGACAGAAGAATGCGACACACACGTCTTTCGTCCCTGAAGTTAGCGCTATTTATCTATTCAAATGGAGTATCAACTAGCCCAAACACGCACCTTGTAGCGTAGTAATCACGACATAAGTTGAACTAAAATGGACGAAAAAGTACCCTTTCTGTCGGAGTAATCCGAACCCACAACCTTTCAATTATAATTTCCCTTCTTTCGCTATGCAAAACCACGCAGCCACACAAACATTTCTCTGTGTCGAAAAAAATCGACTATCTTCAACACGTGCAAGTGTTTGATGTCACAAAAATAAGTGACATAATCGTTCGGACCATCTATGCAAGTTCAGTCTGCGTGGGACGGTGATGCCAGTGGGCGAATTTCATATATACTCTTAGGTTGTAACCGGATATATAAATCTACAAATGATTGAAGGCTATACAAACACTGGGTTCTCCTGGTTTATAATTTTCTAAATTGCATTATCCTCTTGTATCAGCAACAAAGATCTACTGATGAAATGAATGTGCACGAATAAACGAACTTGCAACATAATGGTGTAAGGAGTCTCGGAAGGCGCACTAAATTCTCCTCCGAGCGCCTGCTCCAGCAAGGAAACACATGCGGATTTCTAAGGCGAAGTTTTCGCCTTATGACGAAGGCGCCGCAGAAGGCGACCGGTGACCTCATGTCCACCAAGTTGAGAGAGATTAACTCCATTGCGCGAAAAAAATATAAACGAAGGAGGAAGGGAGGGGACGAAGCGAAGCAACGGAGTTCCAACTGGCCCAAACGTTCATGTTAATAAGTTGCATACCTAGTACTTTGTGCCCGTTTTTCCTTTTAATTATAGTGCTCTACTGTTGACCCGAATGTCGCGGGATCGAATCCCGGCCGCGCCGGCCGCATTTCCATGGAGGCAAGACGCTAGAGGCCCGTGTACTTAGATTTAGGTGCACGTTAAACAACCTCAGAAGGTCGAATTTTCCGGAGTCCTCCGCTACGGCGTCTCTCATAATGATATCGTGGTTTTGGAACGTAAAACCCCAACAATTACAAATAATAATATTCCCGTTTAACTCTTCGTCCATCAACCCTCGGCAGATTGATTAACTGACCTCCTGAGAGCTGCCTGCTCGCGTGTCATCCTGTAGAGGACGGGTATGGTGGTTATCAGGCGCCGAATGTCGCCGTCTACGTCCTCGACTTCCGGTTCCGGAGGTTGACTGCCGAGGGTGGCCGTGACTTCCACCGTTGTCACGGTGCTTGCGTCGAATGTCGCTTGCGCCTCCGCGGCGCTCTCACCCTGCGCATCGTCAACGTGTAATCATCGTCATCGTCAGCACTGTCGACATCACTGTCAAATGATTCTGCTCCAGCCTATATATATATATATATATATATATATATATATATATATATATATATATATATATATATATATATATATATATATATATATATATTGTGAGCATTCTTCATACTTGCCATCTTCTCACCTGTATATACTCATCATCACCACTTGGGTCTGAGTAGTGGGGCTCAGGCTCGATGGCAATAAAGAAGAGTCTTGCGGCCTGAACGTTGTCTCACAAGTGGTGGAGGTGCTGTCCGGTCCCTCAGTCCTCTGGCTCTACTGGTGCCCCTACGACTTCCGCTACAACACACCCCTGGAGCTCCGTTCAGGTCGCCGTTTGCACCAACAGATCTCAGCAATGTCGCAAGACGAGCGCTCCAACCCTGGCGCATCTACGACGCCTGCCCCAACGGGAATTCCTTCTTGTTTGGTCACCACACCCCAGAAGGATCCACCGGTGTTCGCTGGCCTTCGTGGGGACGATGTTGAAGACTGGCTGGAGCAGTATGAGCGCGTGAGTGCACTCAACCACTGGGACGACTCTGCCAAACTCACTCGCGTCGCCTTCTACCTTACGGGTGTAGCCAAGACTTGGTTTTTTAACCACGAGCTGGACTTCGTGGATTGGACCTCATTTAAACACCAGTTGCGGCAGATTTTCGCGAACCCTTCAATCCGCTCAGACATCGCCAAAAAGAAGTTAGCCGAGCGTGTTCAGCAAACCGGCGAGTCCTACACTTCTTACATAGAAGATGTCCTCGCCCTTTGTCGCCGCGTGAACAACTCAATGACGGAGAATGACAGGGTCCGCCACCTGCTCAAAGGCATTGGGGCTGCGGCATTCAATGCCCTTGCGGTGCAGAACCCCACTACAGTCTCAGAAGTCGTCGCCACGTGTCAGCGCCTTGATGAACTCCATCTACTACGTCTGCAGCCTGACACAACTCATCTGAGCGCAACCAATGACAGCGAGCTACGCGCGTTGATTCGTTCGATCATACGTGAGGAGCTTCAAGCACAAGCTATGTCTTGCCCACTTGAGCTCCGTACGACGTCTTCTGGCAGCAGCCTCCGCAACATCGTCAGGGAAGAACTTGTTGCCATGACGTGTGCGGAAGTTCCCAGGCATGACCCTCTACCTACGCCAACTTACGCCCAGGTTGCAGCTTTCGCACCTCCTCAACAGACACAACCCCACGCGACCACAATGCACGGTTCGGTGAATGTTCTGTCACCACGAACGTCGCTTCCGCCTGCCAACGCCTGGCGCCCTCCTCGGCCAGTTTGCTATTATTGTGGAGTCCGTGGCCATATTTCCAGGTTTTGCCGACGCCGTCAACAGGACGAAAGACGGGGCTACGACTCCTATGAAAGAGACGAGTTTCGTGCGTCGGTACCGCAACATGGTCGCTCCTACCAAAGTTATGAACGTCGCTCACCATCTCCGCAGAGCCTCGACGGTGCCGGTGCTTCTCGTTTCCCCCGTCGCCGCTCTCCGTCACCGATGCGCCGCTCGTCTTCTCCCCTTCGACCAGCTAATTCGTCCCCGGTCCACCGCCCGGAAAACTAAATAGTGCAGCTTCGGGAGGGAAAGCTGCATCATTCGGGCTATGTGAAACTCCTCCGCAGCGGCCTTCAAATGTACTGTTGGTATGTGTTGAAGGTGTATGGACTCAGGCATTGGTAGACACGGGTGCAGCGCTTTCCGTCATTAGTATTGAACTGTGTTCACGCTTGCGAAAAGTAAAAACGCCGTATACTGGACCTCCCCTTCGGTGTGCCAATGAAGTTCTTGTTCAGCCCGTTGGTGTGTGCACAGCGCGAGTTTTCATCGATGGCATACTTCATCACATTCAGTTTCTCGTGCTGTCGTCATGTACCCACGAACTTATCTTAGGATGGGACTTTCTTTCTTCAGCGTCGGCCGTAATATCTTGTCATCAGCGAGTAGTTCATATGACGGACACGGAATTTTCATCTGATGACGATGCTCGAAAACTGCGTTTGGTCACGGCGGCCGATTGCTCCATTTCACCTGGCAATGAGAATGTTGTGACATTGACGTCTGATACCATCCTTAATGGTGACGTGTTTCTCGCTCCATGCGATCGCTGGATATCTGGTGGCATTGTAATTGCGCCTAGCTTGGTCAGGTTTCATGACAGCCGAGCGTTGGTCACAGCACGCAACACTACATCTCGGCCATTTCTTCTGTCCCAAGGTACCGTTGTGGCCTGCTTTGCTGACACTGAACCTCTTGCCCTGACGCCTCTTCACGCAGATCCACCACTCTCGCCTGCTGCTAATGATGATCATGCGACGACCACAGCGTTAACTGCCACCATCAATCCTGATCTCCCTGCGGCGCAGAAGCAAGCTCTCTCCGCACTGCTTCGAAAACACAGTGCTTCCTTCGACGTCCACTCCAAGTTTCTGGGGCGTACTTCCGTCGCAGTGCACCGCATCGAAACCGAGGGCAATTCGATCGTACGCCGCCGACCATACCGCGTGTCTTCCGCAGAGCGCAAGATCATCGAGGACAACGTCACTGACATGCTGAAACGCGACATCATTCGGCCATCGTCCAGTTCTTGGTCGTCGCCTGTTGTCCTGGTCCGGAAGAAGGACGGCTCGGTACGATTTTGTGTCGATTATCGGGCACTTAATAAGATCACGCGCAAAGACGTATATCCGATGCCGCGAATTGATGATGCCCTCGACTCCCTCCAGGGCGCTGAATATTTCTCAAGTCTCGATCTCCGGTCAGGGTACTGGCAAATACCTATGCACGAAGCGGACAAGGACAAGACGGCCTTTGCAACGCCCGATGGCCTCTATGAGTTTAATGTAATGCCCTTCGGTTTATGCAACGCTCCGGCAACGTTTGAGCGTATGATAGACACAGTTCTTCGTGGTCTTAAGTGGAAAACCTGCTTATGTTATCTGGATGACATTGTCATTTTTTCTTCCACTTTCCGTCAGCATCTTGAGCGGCTGGACGAAGTTTTGACGTGCATTTCTAACGCTGGGCTCCAACTTAATACTAAAAAATGTCATTTCGCCAGAAAGAACATCATAGTGTTGGGCCACCTTGTTAGTAAAGATGGCGTGCGACCGGATCCTGACAAAGTGACTGCTGTGACACGTTTTCCTCGCCCCGAAAATCACAAGCAATTACGCAGTTTTCTGGGCCTAGCGTCTTATTTTCGCCGCTTTATCCGCGACTTCGCGTCCATCGCGTCGCCACTACACAAGCTACTGACGTCGGGCACAGCCTTCACTTGGACGAACGATTGCGACACCGCTTTTGACACGCTCAAGGCGGCGCTGACATCTGACCCCGTCCTCTGTCACTTCGATGAGCATGCCCCTACTTGTCTCCACACCGACGCTAGCGGCCATGGCATCGGTGCCGTCCTCCTACAGCGTGATGAAGCAGGTCGAGAGCGAGTTGTCGCCTACGCCAGCCGCGCACTCACGACTGCTGAACAAAACTACTCGATCACGGAACAGGAATGCTTGGCTGTAATTTGGGCCGTACAAAATTCCGCCCATATCTTTACGGACGCCATTTTACCGTAATTACAGACCACCACGCTTTATGCTGGTTGTCATCGCTAAAGAATTTGTCCGGTCGCCTCGGCCGCTGGGTGCTCCGGCTTCAAGAGTACACATTTGACGTTCTGTATAAATCTGGGAAAAAACACCAAGATGCCGACGCCCTCTCTCGTTGCCCCCTCCCATTACCATCTTCTCTGAGCATGCCTCTTCATTGCTCGTCCCATGATGATGAGGCTACGCATCCGCTTACGTTGTCGGCACTAGCGGCTGCTGGCACTCTGTCTTCCAATCGCTACGCTCAGTTGGCCTCCTGTCAACAGCAAGATCCATACTGCCTTCGCATTGTTCAACGCCTCTGCGGAAAGTCTCCACCACCTAATGCCAGGTTGCGCCGACAACTCAGGCAATTCAAGCTTGAAAACGACGTGCTGCACCGATACGTTTACAATGATGATGGACACCGTTGGGTTCCCGTTCTTCCACGTTCGCTTCGTGCGCAGGTCCTTGAGGCCTTTCACGACGACCCATCTGCTGGCCACTTGGGATTCTGCAAAACATACAGCCGCCTTAGGAGCCGCTTCTTCTGGCCTGGCCTCTCCACTTCTGTTGCCAAGTACGTCTCTTCTTGCACCCTATGTCAACGGCGCAAGCGGCCGACTTCCGCTCCTGCTGGCTTGCTACAACCAATCCCATGTCCCGAGGAACCTTTTGCCATTGTTGGAATGGATCTAGTCGGACCTCTTCCTGTAACGTCTGCAGGATATCGCTGGATCGTGACAGCGGTTGACCATCTCACACGGTACGCAGAGACCGCTCCTCTGCGCTCTAGTTCTGCCTCTGACGTGGCCACCTTCTTTCTCGAAGCCATCGTCTTGCGTCATGGTGCGCCCCGCGTCCTATTAAGCGATCGCGGCAAGAGTTTTCTATCCACAGTTATACAAGAGATGCTTAAAACTTGTGGCACCGTTCACAAGACAACATCAGCATACCACCCTCAAACCAATGGCATCACAGAGCGATTCCACCGCACGCTAATTGACATGATATCTATGTATATCAGCCCAGCTCACGACAACTGGGACACGATATTGCCATTTGTGACGTTTGCTCACAATACCGCCGTCCAACGCACTACTGGGTATTCACCGTTCTACCTCGTTTATGGCCGTTCGGCGACATTCACCATTGACGCTGCATTCTTATGCACTCCAAGTGACAGTTCTACAACCCTAACCGAGCAGTTCGTTTCGCGGCTTCAAAAATGTCGGCAACTTGCTCGGCTCAGCACAGAAGCCAGTCAACACGATCGCAAACAGCGGTATGACAGCTCCCATCGTGACGTCTCTTTCCGTCCTGGCGACGAAGTGCTCCTTTGGACGCCTACTCGTGTTGCCGGGTTGTGTGAAAAGTTCCAGTCGCGATTCATTGGACCCTACATAATTAATGAACAAACATCCCCTGTAAACTATCGTGTCACCCCAGTTGAGGCTTCTTCCGACCGTCGCTGCCGTGGTTCAGAGATAGTCCACGTTTCCCGTCTGAAGCCCTTCGTTCGACGTCTCTACCCAGTCTAAGTCGCGGCCAGGCTGGCCGCTTCGGCGCACGGGGAAATTAGTGTGAGCATTCTTCATACTTGCCATCTTCTCACCTGTATATACTCATCATCACCACTTGGGTCTGAGTAGTGGGGCTCAGGCTCGATGGCAATAAAGAAGAGTCTTGCGGCCTGAACGTTGTCTCACAATATATATATATATATATATATATATATATATATACTCACTGTCACGCACAGTTTAAGAACACACTTTAATTAAATCTTTTAGGCTAGGTGAACTTGTGCCCTATATATATGAACAATTAAATAGCTAAAAACTCACAGGGTACTTTATACATACCCCTCAGTCGACTCGAAGGCAAAAGCCATCTTCTTTTTCTTCTGAGTCGATGTACTGAACATTCCGTGCCCCCTTACGAAAGCTTTCTGCAACTAACGTGGTTTTGCAATGCCTCCAGGATCGGAGGCACTGTAAGCTTTCTGCCCCTCACCTTGTTTTGTACTGCCTCCGGGATCGGCCCACCTTTGACCAAGCGATGATGTCATGTGATGGCGTCACCATGCAACGCCACGTTACGTGACGTCGCAGTGACATCACGATGGCGTCATACGGTGACGTCATCACGTGACGACGACTTTTTGCATCACATCGCGTTGACGCCGCCGACGTGAGATGCTGGCGCGGGACGCCGGTCAACTTTCGCGTTTGATGAGGCATCTAAGGCTTTCGCCTTAAAAGAGAATGTCTCTTTATCGTGGAGGGAAAAAAAATAGGAGGCAGCGCGCCTAGCGTCCACAAGCCAACCTCCTCTGCAGCCGCTAACCTCCTCGTGTTCGTGTCACAATTCCCAGCATGCTCCTGTTTCATTTTTCACGACTGGGCTTCAAGATTGTCACGTGACGCTCCCTCCTAGTTTTTCTTTCCTCCATGCTTTTTACGCATGAAAAGAACACGGTCTTTCGCCATAGTCCCACACTCCTGTTTCTTGTCTCGTGCGGTTTGCACGCGCCTGTTTTGTCAGAGCACATGCTGGCATGCTCCACCGGTGATTCTCTTTCACTACTTCGCAAGTACGCCGTGGACAGTTGGGACGGCGTAGGAAACGCGCGGCGCGCGTACTTTGAATGCAACTTGCGTCAATATATACAGTTGATCTTCGTTATAACGAACAATGATATAGCGAATTATCGGTTATTGCGAACGGAATACAAACTTCGGTTGGCCACGCCTCACTTCGGTGAGATTTATCCTTTTTGCACTACGAAACCGAAAGCGCGAGAGCCGCCGTAATATCGACTGCAACGAAAAAAAAAATATTTAGTTGGCGCGAGGCTCGAAAATGGAACAGTAGCATGAAGCTCAAGATAAATATTGAAAGACAGTGTTGCCATACTGATTTGGTAAATATGGTTGTGACATTAAAAATGTGGTTGAAATGCTTCGGAAATCATTGTTGGGCTCTAATTTCACCTTCTCTTGTTCCGGCCCGTTTAGAGTGGAATGCCACAATCAGACAAGTAAGGATTGCCTCTCTAATAGCGGGTTTTTTGTGAGAATGTAACAATGCGTTTTTGAATCCGGGATTTTTGCACGGCACAGATTTCCGATTTGTTATAGAGAATATTATTTTATCTCCACTGTTACAACGAATATCGCCTGTAGCGAACTAAATTATGGCCCCGATGTTTGCTTTGTTATAACCACCCGGTTCTTAGATAAACAATCAGAATAGGTATGGGATGTTTCGCGAACACTGTTTTATGGTAGGTACGCATTTCTTAACGTTAAAAAAGTGTTACCGTTTTATGGTAACGCTTTTTCATCGCGACAGAGTGCTTATAAGCTTTTTAACACGAAAGTGTTTTATGCCGGGGTCCACCAAGACTTCAGTGACGTATTTCCGTCACGGAAATGACGTCGAAAAAATATACACGATCAGATGGCAAAGAAAAAAAGTTCCGCCAATGGGAATCGAACCCACGACCGCTCGGTCCGCAGCAACAGATACCGGGCACGCTATCCACTGCGCCACGGTCACTTTTTTTTTCTTTATTGCAATGTTAATACGTTATATACATATACACATGTGCCACACATCACCCACCAGCACGCGTAAGGCTGGCTGGATCTACTTATGAACTTTTAACTGTTTCAGTGTATCTAATATGCAAATCATTTCATCACATGCCCCTCGGTGCTCAAGCACTTCTCTGAGCTTCGTGATCTGTTCGACAAAATAGGCGTTAACCGATCGCGCTTGTGGCTCAGCATTTCGTATATCCATACGTGACCTCCATATGCTATAAAGACCTAGAAGCGTGAAGAGGTCATAAGGGACATTATTTCCACGAACAGGCAGAAAACGAATTCCGTAGGCATCAACTGGCAGTTCCTTCTTCAATGTTCTACTGCGCCACGGTCACAGACGCTAGAGGCTTTACAAACGCGCCTTTCATATCTACCACTCTCCCGGTCGGCGGCGTGTTGTTGCCCTCTGGGAGCGGTAAAGTAATTAGTCATTACTGTGGCCTCCGCAATTAGCACCTGCAACGCGTTACGCGTCCCTCCCATTCGGCGCGTTTTCAATAGAAGTTCAATTTTGTCAATGCCTAAACACACCGCGAGGCGGCGACCTTATCCAAGCGTCGTAAAAGCGTCGGTTCGTTGGTCGGCCTCGCTCATAGCTCTGCGACGCGCGCGGCGCTGGCCTGCCCAACGCCACCTAGAAAAAAAAAAAAATTGGCCTGCCTCACCTGGCTGTAACACCGCGTTCCCCGCTCACGCGCTCCCCCCGAGAAAAATCGTGGCCGGGCTACCGGGGCGACACGACGCGCTTTGCGTTTCCCTGTAGTGCGGCCGTGGTGTTCAATCACATTTTAACATGCCGCGGGATGGCGACCAAGTTCTGCGTCGAATATGCGACGCTCTTCTGGCTATCACACCTAGTTCTCTGATTACGCTTTCACCGTTAACTACGACAGCTACCACAAGGGTTTGTTTAATCATTTAGCAGGGGCGTTAGTCGTCGGGATGGAGACGTACCACCAACCATCAAAGTGGGCACATCCACGTTGAACGGTGCTATAGCTGCCAGACATCAATATACATTGTGCAAACTCTCTTATATCAATGTACAGTAAACATTCAGTTACTTCTGTAAGGGCACGCTTTACTTTCGTGTTATTCCGATTCCTATGACGGAGGGATCAACCATGTTTTTCTTTACTTTAAACAAACGGGCACCACAAAAATGGGTTGCGAGTTTCAATAATAAACACCATAAAATACAATATATTGTCCTTGATGGACAGTGCTACAGTGCTTACCTGGGAACGCGCGGAGGCTCCTGCGAAAAAAAAAGGTAAACATTCTGTAACATAATTAACGAAAGGATACTCATCGAGTCCGTGCATAAGTGAGCCCGTGTAAGTAAGAACACACTTGTGACTCTTTGGACGCACGCTTAACACGAACGCTCCGCAGCGTGGCCTGATGATTGGTTTGACTGATGCCAGCCGCGAAGTGCTAGGCGCTGTTGCCTATATAATACCTCGGTATGCTTGGATGGTATGTCTTCATGTATTGGCAACATCTCCACAATGGAACTCAAAGCTACGCGGCGCTAGCGTCAATCAAACTGTTCGAGGCTACGCTATGGAGCGTTCGTGTTAAGCGTGTTGACGGCTGTACGTACGAGAGTAGATAGATACAAATAAAGACTGTCGCTGATAAGCTGTGCGTACATTACGAATTGACACTTACGGCCATCTTGATCATCGTCGCTGTCGCCGTCCACGCCTATGCAAAGAAAGTGGGTCACTAAGATTTCTGGCTAGTAACACGCGTTAAAAGGACACACCGAAGGGCCACAATGGTACTAAATTAGGTGACTTTTAACTCAAACGGGGCAAACACTCATATTTTTGTTGACAGCGGCACGATATCTCCTGCTGCGTAACTCCCGATGTCACTGCTCTCGTGCAGGCACATAGTGGGACTGCTCCGACAGTTATCTAGAAAAATTGCCTCGCAGGAAGAACACAATTCAACAACTGGTAAATCCACTCACCCATGGCTGCGGCGTCGTCCTTGTCTCTGTTTGTGGGAAGTGGCCCGATGTTCGCGCGCCCCAGAGAATGATGATGATAATGAGAAAAATGATGATGGTGATGATACCTGTAAGCTTGGCAGAGTCCTGTCGTTGCATGTGCCACAACACGGTCGTGCGCACCCTCGCTGAATTATAGCTGCGAAGCAGCTTATGAACGAGGCCTGTCCCCCCGGCGTGACCAGTGCACCGCGTGCCACTGGATATATGGAAGAAAGAAGAGAACGAAGTTTTCGCACGAGCGGAGAGCTTGCGCATGGTGTGCAGAAAGGAATGTTTGCCTGAGATATGGACGTGCGATAGAGCGCTCGCTGCACTGCGGCGCGTGCTGTAGTATAAATCATGCAAGTTACCCACTACGCCATAAATCATGCAAGATACCCACTTCGCCATAAATCATCGTCATTCATGCAAGGTACCCTTAGATGCGAAGCAGCTTATGAACGAGGACTGTCTCCCGGCGTCGCGTCGACGTAGCCAGTGCCCCAGCCGATCCGGAGCGGCGGGTTCGCGAGGACGAAGCGAAACGGGCGCGTTGACATCGCATTGTCAAACTTCAAGCTGCAACCTTTGTAGCAAGAGCCGTTAACTTTATACTTTACGGACCCCGTTATACTCAAGGGAAAACGTTCCCCTGAGCTTAAAGTCATATTACAGCGAAAGCTGTTATGAGATCATTTCACCGGCCGTTTTTGGTGCCGTAATTGTCCGCCGCCGCCGCCGCCGCCGCCGCCGGTGTCCGTAACCAGTATCGCTCGAAATGAGAAAAAAAAAACGAAATAAGAAAAAAATTCCAGGATGGAACGAGGTTCGAACCTGGGCCCTCTGCGTGGGAGCCCAGTATTCAACCTCTGAGCCATGCCGGTGCTTGAAACTGCTTTGCAAAAAGGTCCTATACAGGCTTCATGTCGGAAAGGAACCACATTAGCATATGCAATATGGCGTGGTAGAAGAGTAAAATAAGCACCAAGCGTCGCACAGTGCGAATTCTGTAACCAGGCGTCAAACAATGCGAATTGCGCAACGAGTAGGTTGTTGAATGCTTCTAACCCATTACAAAGAGCTCTGCCATAATTCTTCATCGTCATCAGGCACAGCATCAACAAAGTGCGCATAAAGCCTTACATGCGTTTAGCAGGTTCCACGGCTCTCTGTAGAATGACGAAAAATGGCACAGTGCCTGGTGCCCTACTTCTAAAAAATTACAATGATTTATAGCGTAGTGGGTTCCTCGCAAGTGCACTTGTATTGGTTGCCAAGGAAGCCCATAAGCGCATGATCCATTTCCTCGGGGTCTCAGTAAAATTGCGATGATTTATAGCGTGGTGGGTTCTTCGCAAGTGCACTTGTATTGGTTGCCAAGGAAGCCCATAAGCGCATGATCCATTTCCTCGGGGTCTCAGTAAAGTTCTCCCCCCCCCCTCCGTCTCTCTCCCACGTCGACGTATGTTATACAGCATGACGGGCGAGGGAAATAGCGACCGGGCGTCACCGAATGCAAATTACATAACTGGTGGGCCGTTTAAACCTTCCAACCCATTACACAGGGCTGAGCCATAATTCATCGTCGGCAGTCGTCGCGTCAACAAAGTGCACATAATGCCTTACAGACCTGTAGCTGGTGCCTCGCTTCTCCGCCGGATGACGAATAATGGCTTAGTAGGTGCTTCCCATCTTCACAAAAATTGTGATTTATGGCGTAGTGGGTACCGTTCTAGTGTACTTGTATTGTAGCCCCAAGAGAGCTTACAACGTACACTAGAAACGCCGCTCTTCCAGCTTTCGCTGTGACTGTGCTGCGGTATCAGCGCAGGCCTGGCGTTTTATTACGAGTAACAACATCAGGGGAACCCCGAATAGAAGGACCATGAACATTGATGAAGAAAATAAAACATTTACAGAAATCTAAGTCGACTCATGGCTGCTTCGCATACTACTCAGGGTTCCCTTTACGGGGAGATGGCGGGATTTTTTTACTCGCACGTACTGGTCAGGTTCTGCGGTATCCCCTCTGCTCCATCCAGGAGGAAGCGATCCACGGCTTCCTCCTTATTAACACATTAGGGACCGGGTTTACAATGCACAAAACCAGTGCTAACTAAGCTAACAATGTCTAAAATAACATGATATACCGAGATAACCAAGAATTAACGCCAACAATTTACTTAAAATCGCGAAAAGCGCTTCTGAAACATCCGGCTGATACCCGCGCCGCGCAAGAGAGGGCGCCACCGCCCCGGCAAGCGCGCGATTGCCAAAAGAATCATTGGGTCACCCGTGCTACGCACTTCCTCAGGTTTCACGATTGTGGAGCTGCACTAAGCGCAGGATTCAGAACTACACCAAGACCTACACGAGAACAACATGAGCACAGGATTTAGTGCGGGATTCAGAACTACGCGAGGACCTACGCAAGAACTACGTACATCAGAGATGCATTAAGTGCAGTATTAGCGCTACGTTGAGCCCTGGATTTAGAGGTTGTTTCTTTTTTTTTTTTTCGCTGCTTCGCTCTTCATCCGCCGACGTGTTCGGCATACGGTCGTCCTGCTAGACTTCCATAGGTACCTGGAGCCGGGACGCCTCCTATCGCGAGATAATCGCCGTGATTTCACGACTGCCGGCAGGAAGAGATGCGAGAGCTGTCGACAAAAAGGATGACTGCTCGCCGTCGTTTCTCGATTCTCTCGGCTCTAAGCTCAAGCAGCTGAGGACGTCCATGAGGCCGACTTGCCGTCTTGGTACAATAGGCAGGTCGTACTCCCAACAAAGAGAAGCCCAGGTGCCATCACTTTTCTCGTGTTAGCTTGCATTCAGGAATGGCTGCGTGCTAGACTATTCGTATTACTAACGTGTTAGACAGTTTCTAACTTTTTATATATTTTTTCTATCTCTCTCTCTCTCTTTGTACCTTTCAGTCCCCAATCCCCTTCCCCACGCAGAGTAGCAAGTCAGCAAGTCAGGAGGAAGCGATCCACGGCTTCCTCCTTATTAACACATTAGGGACCGGGTTTACAATGCACAAAACCAGTGCTAACTAAGCTAACAATGTCTAAAATAACATGATATACCGAGATAACCAAGAATTAACGCCAACAATTTACTTAAAATCGCGAAAAGCGCTTCTGAAACATCCGGCTGATACCCGCGCCGGGTTTACAATGGGTACTCCCAACAAAGAGAAGCCCAGGTGCCATCACTTTTCTCGTGTTAGCTTGCATTCAGGAATGGCTGCGTGCTAGACTATTCGTATTACTAACGTGTTAGACAGTTTCTAACTTTTTATATATTTTTTCTATCTCTCTCTCTCTCTTTGTACCTTTCAGTCCCCAATCCCCTTCCCCACGCAGAGTAGCAAGTCAGCGAATTTACACACGCCGGCTAAATTATCTGCCTTTCAGTAAAGAGCTCTCTCTCTATTTTTCTAACCTGTTAGCAAGCTTATTGCGGAAACTAATGCTTCTCGATTCTCTCGGCTCTAAGCTCAAGCAGCTGAGGACGTCCATGAGGCCGACTTGCCGTCTTGGTACAATAGGCAGGTCGTACTCCCAACAAAGAGAAGCCCAGGTGCCATCACTTTTCTCGTGTTAGCTTGCATTCAGGAATGGCTGCGTGCTAGACTATTCGTATTACTAACGTGTTAGACAGTTTCTAACTTTTTATATATTTTTTCTCTCTCTCTCTCTCTTTGTACCTTTCAGTCCCCAATCCCCTTCCCCACGCAGAGTAGCAAGTCAGCGAATTTACACACGCCGGCTAAATTATCTGCCTTTCAGTAAAGAGCTCTCTCTCTATTTTTCTAACCTGTTAGCAAGCTTATTGCGGAAACTAATGCAGCGATCGCTACATTGCTACAAAGCGGCTAGGCGTAGAAAACACTCGCGTACTAATTAAGTTATGTGGCATAGCGTCTGGTCGCACATGCAAACCCGAAGACACGAAGACCTCTCACTCGATGACCCCATACACTTCCCTACCCAGTCCTGGGGTCAAGGGTTAGGCAGTGCAGCCCCCCTTGTCGTCAGCTCCGTTGCCAGCGAAAACTACACTAACGTTTCACTCTGCGAACCCAAGTGACGACCAAGTGAGCGGGTGCCGTGACGGTCTGCCAGAGGAGGTCAGCAGAGCGCTATACCCGGACCTACCTTTTCCCCTCTTCCTCTCTGGTGAGAGCGGGGCTGGTCGCCCCGAATCGGCGCTTTGGCGGATGCACGTACCGTCTCCAGCAAGGGCCGTTTGAGCCTGCAGGTGCTCGGATAAAAAATTTTGACGTGCGAGAACTGCCTTTCATTTTGTGGTATCAATTAACGGGGCGCCAGGGCCGAAGGGGTTAATGCAGTTCCACTACCGTGAAACCTGAGGAAGTGCGCAGCATGGGCAACCCAGCGATTCCCTAGGCAATCCACGACCGGTCTGGAGGCCGCGCGATTGCGCGAGTCGCGCAAGCGACTCGAGCATCAGCCCGTTGTTTCAGAATCGTTTTTCGCGATCTTAGGTATATTATTACTATTAATTCTTGGTTATTTCCGTGGTTTATATTATTTTAGATCTTGTTAGTTAATTTTGCGCTGATATTGAGCTTTGTTAGCCTTGTTTTAATCCCGCATTGACCACTGCGTGACCATGCGACATGGGACAGTCGATAGACAAGCCGGGCCCCTCAAGTGCTAAGCACTTAAAAAATGCGTAGGTACTTAAAACGCTTAAGGTTCGGCCGGCGTTGCTCGGAAAAGCTTGCCCAGCCGCGCTTAGCCTTCTCGCCAGGTTCAGAGAGCGAAAGCCTAGCCTAGCTTCGCCGAAAGAGGCCGCCGAGAGAGAGATATACATGGCTTTGTTATGCTTTACCCTCTCTTATCCTCCTTTCCCTCCTCCTCCTCTCCCTCACATCAGTTCTCGTCACTCTCACTTCCCTTTCCCATATACTTGCTAAACTATACCAGGCTATGCCATGCTCTACCCTCTGCCCTCCTCCTTTACCCCAGATAATATTATTTGAAGTATCGAAACGGCAGGTCATGAAGTCGCGATGCCTGCTGTACACAATTTTCATTCTTGGAACATGCTTCTAATCATAAATGTTCAGTGGTAATATTTGGCCAGAATAAGCGTTCATATTCAGTTGCAGTGAACTGAGCTCTGAAAGTTTTCTACATTGCCAGGTCAAAACATTCTAACGGTTCTAGCTAGCTCTGCCTGGAACAAGTTGAAATGTGTTAAGGAATAATTTCCAGCTGGAACCAGTTGCCATTAGGTCCCAGATAGGGCCAGTTGCCTACTCGTCCCAGCTGACACAAGTTGCCAGCTCGTCCCAACCAGACCTTGCTGGCTTCTCGTCCCAACTCGTTCCAGTGTCAACAAATACCAATGACAGATGGCACACACTACATAAGCATGAGCCAAATATTTTCACAACCGCACGTATGAATGTATCGGTTTAAGGACACATACGATGCACTTGTGGAGGCATCAATAGAAGTGAGAATTTTGCCTTGCAAACAAACCTATTGCAAAAGCAAGTATTGTTGATGACAGTGTTGTAATCTTTAACCATACGGCAAATAACTTTGCGGAAAGAAATATGGACTGATTGTAAAGCTTAAATTTAATTCCCTCTATCCTCGTGTAACATAGCTCGTGTTGCAATAGATGACCGACTTGCACTCTCGGAGACAAAACCTGCAAGAGCTAATTTCTTTTTTGCAGTTGAGCCGCATCGATTCCACACGTAATCCTGGGCGCTATTAGCTTGGGGTGCAGCTGGCTCTAGACAAAAAAAAGTTCTTGCTAGGTCAGCTAGTATATACGTTCTGGCTCCAGGCCACTTGGTTTATTTGATTCGGAGACCAACGGTTTCTACCTGGTTTTCAGACCAACTGGTTCCAACTGGTTCTGTTTCCTACTAACTGGCTTCAGTTAGTTTCAATGCCAGAAAACTCGCTGCAGCTGGTTCCATTTCGAGATTGGAGTGGTTCCTGCTGGGGACCAATTAGAACCAGTTGGTAACCCATTGGCTTTCAGCTCGTCCCAGCTGCTTCGAGTTAAATATTGTCACCTGGGACGAATTAGAACCAGTTGGTAACCCATTGGCTTTCAGCTCGTCCCAGCTGCTTCCAGTTAAATATTGTCACCTGGGACGAATTAGAACCAGTTGGTAACCCATTGGCTTTCAGCTGGTCCCAGCTGCTTCCAGATAAATATTGTCACCTGGGACGAATTAGAACCAGTTGGTAACCCATTGGCTTACAGCTCGTCCCAGCTGCTTCCAGTTAAATATTGTCACCTGGGACGAATTAGAACCAGTTGGTAACCCATTGGCTTTCAGCTGGTCCCAGCTGCTTCCAGATAAATATTGTCACCTGGGATATTACAGTTAAAATACAAAGTACGACGGATTGAGTGGTTGACACACTTGACGAAATATTAAAGGGGTACTGACACAAGACTTCGCCGCCGAGATTGCCTGCGGGATCGATTACCGTGAACATGCGGATATCATCTGCAAAATATCAACAGCGGATATAGCTTGGAAGGTAATTTATACGAATCTGGAAGTTCGCGTGTGCGATCGAGCGCTATACGCCGTACCTCGTGACATTGACACCATTAAAGGTAACTCGAAGGCGACCCCCCTACTTCTCCGACGTCACCACGCTGCAGCCGATACAAGTTACGATGACGTCATAGTCGCCATTTCTCTTTTGCCGCGCTTGCGCCAACAGACTTTTCAGCAGCTGCTCGCGAGTTTGTGGCAGCGGCGCATGCGTTGAAAGCTTTGTGTTTGGCGACACTGCTTTACAGTTTCCTGTTAGACAGGACGTCTTGATATCCTTGTGCTGTCTGGGCAGCGGACCGCGCGGAAGTGCGTCACAGTTCTGTGCGCTGACGTCGTCGAGCGTTGCACACGCTGGGTGGTGATCGTTGCACCCGGCGGCTTGTCGTTTATACCGAAACTGAGACTGGTAAGTAATGAGGAGCCTGTGATTAATTATCTGTCGCGCGCTGCAGCATGGTCCTCAGACACACACATTGCAGCAAAAAACAAAGAAAAAAGCGATGCCAGATTTTGTGTCAGTACCCCCTTTAAGTTAGCTCATTCGCACTAGAAGAGAGTGGTATATCATATTTAAGATTCCACCACCCCAAAAAATAAGCACTCAGTCATATATTATATCGCATAAAATACGATTTTCTCGTACACCTAATAATTTCGATATTGCACTGGGCTCATCAGTTCCGTACTCACTTATATTCTGGCTGATGTATTAGGCATGTGGGCTTCGGCCCACATGCACATAGTTTCAAAAACATCTGGGAGCCACGTAGTACAAAAGATCAGTCTAAATTAACGGCATATTTTATTGTCTCGGACAACAAGTCACTTGCACATATAAAAAATTTTGAATTATTTGTACTGCTACTGAACTGACGGCCAAGCTTAGCTATTCTTTGAATGAATACGCTTATGCCGCAAAAGGTTCGCTCTAAGCGCAAATCTCCTCCCACATACGTCACACCCATGAGGTCGCTCACCGGTGTCGGTCAGAATGTGCCTTTTTAGCGCCACCGATTCCGCGAATGCAGCAGGGCATTGGTGGCAGTGGTACGGCTTCTTCCCTGTGTGTGTAGAAGTGTGCTTTGTTAGTGCTTGTTTGAAATTAAATGTGCGGCTACAGAATTGACAACTCTACTTCTTTACAGCCGAGTGGATCATCTTATGCTGCCGAAGGCTGCATCTTGATCTGAAACTCTTCTCGCATGTGTCGCACTTGTGAGGTCGCTCACCAGTGTGAGTCAGAACATGTTGTTTTAGAGTACCCGTCTCCGCGAATGCAGCGGGACATAGGTGGCAGTGGTAAGGCTTCTCGCCCGTATGCTTGCGGATGTGTCTCTTTAGTCCTTGTTTCAAACTAAACGCGCGGCCGCACTGCTCACACCTAAACTCCTTCACGCCCGAGTGAATCAACTTATGCCGCCAAAGGTTGCCTCCCGATGTGAAACTCTGTCCGCAGACGTCGCATTTGTGAGGTCGCTCACCGGTGTGGCTCGCAACGTGCATTTTCAGCGCAGCCAACTGCGAGAGTGTAGCCGGACACAGGTGGCAGGCGTACGGCCTCTCCCCTGTGTGCGTACGGGCATGGATCCTGAGTGTGCGCTTCCGGGAAAATTTTCGGCCGCACACGTGGCAGGCGAACGCCTTCTTCCCAGAATGAGTCAGTACATGGTCCGCGAGCTTTGCTTTCATGGCAAATCTCTTTCCACAGACGTCGCACTCGTGCGGTTTTTCGCCGGTGTGAGTCAGCATGTGTCTTTTCAGACTCTCGCGGCTGGTGAACGTGGCCGGGCACGACGAACACTCGAAGGGCCTCTCGCCCGTGTGCGTGCGACTGTGGATCACCAGACTGGCCTTTAGCATGTATTTCCTACCGCACACGCCGCAGGCGTACCGTTTGACGCGAGCGTGAGAAAACAAGTGTGTTCGCAGGTGCGTCCTGCTGCTGAAAACTTTGTCACACACGCCGCACTGCAAGGACCTCTTGCCGCTTCTTTCTGTGTGGGAGACATGGAGCTCATCAGGGGACCTGCGATTGAAGGAAATATGCATCGAACATTAGACACATCTTAGACAAGACGAGAGCTTTTCATCCCTCGTTTATGAAAACAACAATCGGAGCGCCCAAATCCTACAGCTGGTACTGCCTGCGATGGCTAGCTCTCTAAGTGTGATGAATAAAGCCATTTCATTTCATTTGAAAGTGGGCAAAAGTGAGGTCTGATTACCCCCGAAACTGACGTATAGACTCGCGTGAAAGACTCACCATCCACGTGGCCATACAGGAGCTCGTTAGGAGTGCCAAATTAGCAGATCAATCAGACAGGTTAATTTAGAGCTATGAAAATAGAAAGAAATCGAAGCCAGTTCCACGCCTGTGCAATATGAGTAAACGTCGGAGCTGGCAAGTAAGCGCTACAACAACTTGGCGAACGGAGCTTCAGTTCTTTCCTGTTTCTTGGTCTTCTTTATTTTTGCTGCGTTTTTTTTCTATATATTTTTGTACGTCTTCTTCGTTTCCTTATCTCTTTCTATATCGTTTCCTTTCCTCCTCACCCTCATATTACTCACCCTGACTTCTCTTACGACCCCTGGTTATCCCATACTGTTCATGGTTATGCTATCGTTTACCCTTTCGTCTCGCCCTTTCCCTCATCCTCCCCGTTTCGCACCACTTGCTAAACTATAGAAGGCTATGTCATTTTTACTCTCTCCCCTCCCCCTCACCCTCACTTCCCTTCATCTCCCCCTTACTGTACTATCCTTGGTTATGCTATGCTAGGAGCTGCTGGCACGTACCCGCTTTTATTGTGATGGCAATTGTATGGACACTCTCGGCTGGTTTTCGCCGTTGCCGTCATGTCCTGGATATATACATATATATATATATATATAAAAGCCACAAAGAAAAAGAAATCGGAAGAAAAAAAATTCGGCAGATCCCACGTACCGTGGGAATCGATGTTATGCGAAGTATGCGCGGGATGGTGACTGTGTCGTAATTTTTCCCATTGAGCGAAACGTTACGAAATGACGGTAAATAAATGTGGAAGTGGCATACATACACACTCATATGTTGAATAGCCGAATATATATTATATAACCAGTTGTGTACAGTTCTGTAACGATGGCAACAGCAACATGGGTGTTACCAACACCAGACGCAGTAAGCTCATATGTAGTGCTTAATATTCTTGAATACAGGATAGCGCGAATCCGAACCGGACAAAGAAGGAACACAGATGCACAGGGCGGGCGTTACTCGCAAGTAACCGTCTTTCAGGAAAGTTTCCCTGGACATATTGCACGCAGCCGAGCGGCACGCGCAGGCGCACTGCGCGTACGTCACAGTCACAGGTGCAGTTGTTACAGTTGCGTTAGAGTTGTTGTGATTATACTTGTCCGTTATGACGGAGAACGCGCACACGTTTCACGAACCTGTGTGTATGTGTAGAAAGGGTTCTTGCCAGTTCTTGAACAAGGTCATCACTGTTATCAGTGAGTACTAGCAGCTGGACCGGACTTCTTATCGGATCCGTTCGTGATCGCGGCTACGGGGGGTGTGTGTGTAGTGAAGTGCGAGTTATATTACAGCTGGTAGAAATCCTGGATGCCTCTTACAACAAAATTATCTGTAATGCCTCCTGTCCTGGACGTGGCAGCCCGGTCCTTTGATGCCCTGTCCACATCCAAGCCGTCTTTCACGCAGTATAAAGACCAGGCGTTGTTGGGTCTCGATAAGTCAATTTTGAAGTCACCGGTAATGATGAGAGGAATGCATTGACCCCGGTTTTTTTGTAATCCACGTGGTCATCGTTGCGAACCGCGTGGACGAGTGGATGGTAGTTGAGCGTCTTCCAGGGGTGTTCTGTCTTCAGCTCCGTCACTTTCCTTGCGTCCGCCGCGGTGGTATAGCGGTTACGGTGCTCAGCTGCTGACCCGAAAGTCGCGGGTTCGATCCCGGCCACGGCGGTCGCATTTCGATGGAGCCAAAATAGTAGACGCCAGTGTACTGTGCGACCTCGATGCACGTTAAAGAATACCAGATGGTCAAAATTTCCGGAGCCCTTCGCTATGGCGTCTTTCATAATCATATCGTGGTTTTGGGATATAAAACCCCAACAATTATCATTATTATTATCACTATCCTTGGGCGTGAATGTGTGTGTTCGCCGTTACTGTGTTGGTTGACACTATGTATCGCCTGTGGCACATACCCGCATAATATGAACTCTGGTATGCGGGTATGTGCCACACGTGACTGAGAGAAATGGTTTCATGACGTACGCGACAGGTATTTTGCGTTATTAATGTCATGACCAGTGAATCTTGTTCGTCATACATTCAGCCCCTGCTGTGCCATTTTTGGTATACTACAAGTCATGGAGACGACCACGGGAGCGCCCAGTTGTAGGCGGCTAGATAGATAGATAGATAGATAGATAGATAGATAGAAACGGCCAAAGTGCCTGAGGTTCGCTAATGGCGCGTTCACACTTGGCCTCGATGGGGGCGAAAGCGGCAAAACTCACCGGAAATTCACTCGCTTCGCCGCCTAAGCGGCCGGAAAACCACGCCGCGAGGCGAACGCGAAAAAATCGGTCCGAGACCGATTTTTCCGCCACGCGAAAGCGGATCGCCTTTCCGCTTCACGGGAAGCCGTACTTTGGCTGCGCTAGCTCAAATCACGTGACGTAAACAACAGACCGCAAATTCAACATGGCGGCCAAGGCGTCGGCGGTGGCTCACATCGGCGCATTTGCAAACTACCCGTCCAGCACGACAAGACTCACAGCCTCGACAAGGACGCGTTCCTCGAGAACCTGGTTTGGATTACGATTGACAAGAACACTGGAAGTAGAAAAAGGTGTAGCAGTAGCGAGTCGGCGTGCCCCAACGTGTCTCGCTTCTTGCAAAGCCGGGTGAATCCGCCGCCGCAGCCACTGCTGCCGTGTCCGCTTATGTAGTTTCTGCTGGTGTATCTCCCGAAACGGCGGTTTGAAAAGGTGAAAGCTATTTATTTTCCGTGTTTTGCATGCTCAATTTGAATTCGGTACGAAATTAAATGCTCAGGAAACGGGGAAAAGAGAATGAATTCTCGAAGTGGCGAAGGCGGCGGCGGCGGCGACAGCATGCTGGAGAGGCAGAACAAATGTGAACATTTCCGACGCGCGCGAAAACGGTTTTCCGGCCGCTCTGGCGCTTTCGCTTTCTCTTCGCTTCTCAAGTGTGAATGCGCCTTAAGAAATGCTTCGCATTTAAAAAATTTCCAAAGCGCAGGGATTCGAGCCTGCGACCCCTCGTTCAGCAGCACGCCGCTTTAAACATCTCAGCCACGTGTGTGCCGCCGGCTGTTAAGGATACTAAAGGCGATCTATTTATATACACCATTAACCGCTGGCGATGCTTCAGCTCGGAGATGCTCGGAGATGCTTCAGCTTGTGCAGTATCACCCGCGGTATTGCCCGAAGGGCGCGCTTTGAAGCAACGCTCCTACATTTTCCTTTAGTTTGAAAACTGCCCTTGAGAAGCGCACTAAAAGGAGGCCCATTTCTGTACCGACTCGCGATGTGGACCGCCGGGTAAAGAATGCGCCGAACGCCACCGCGCGGCAGGAGACGCGGAGGGGTCACTCCATGCACCGCATTTTTTAAGAAAAACAAAAATGTAAGCGTGTTGGGTTTTAGCGCGCTGCTCTGACACGAAGAAGTAACAACTGCGGCAGTTGTCAGCATTCCAAGCAAAAGAAATCCTGTGGCATTCCAAGCAAGAGAAATGATCGAAAAAGGCGCGCGTTTTAAACCAGCCACACCGCGGGCGCGCCCTTTTGCGAAGCAAGAAAACAACGGAGAGACATCGGCGCATGAAAAAAGTTTCACGCATTCCCGAAGCGTGGAAGGAGATACCAACCAAGAGAATTGATCGAAAAAGGCGCGGTTAAGGGGACACTAAAGGCAAATATTAGGTCGACGTTGATTGTTGAAATAGCGGTCCAGAAACCTCGCAGTGCTACTTTTAAGTCAAGGAAGTGCTTATTTTGAAATAAAATGACGTTTTAGTGGTCCGCATCGCGTTAGCGTACTTCAAATCGCCCGCCTAAAATCAGTCTTTCACACGTCACTGTTGCCGTGCCCAACGTTGCCCGCCTTTACTGAGCGGGGGCGTGCACTGGCGGCGTGCACCATTCGGGCATCCGGCAACATCACATGCATGCGGGATTTTGTCGAACTTTTTGTCAGAGTGACTTTCACGAGCGCGCATAACACACGCGGCAGTACGCGATACCGAAACTACGACTGAGACGCGACCGCGTGAGCGTAGCAGGGCGCCGGGCGAAGCGCAGTTCGGTGAAAACGGAACCTTTGATCCACGCGCGCCGTTCCCCACGGCAACGCCAAAGAGGTTCTTTTTTTCATGAATCAAACAGAAACGAACAGCATTTTATTACGTCTCTTGATGCACGGAAGGTTCTTTTTTTATTGCTGCTAGTTTGATTACTAGTGATTAATTGTAGGCAGACTCTCATACGTCATCGGGATCATTTCGAAAATGTGCCGCTCGTGGCGCTCATCGTGTGATACATTCAGCTTAAATTCTCGGTAAGTAGGGCACTGATGTTGATAATATTGCCGTGTTAGACATTGTCATACACTGAGCTTTCACTCTGACATAAATTGTCATTTGCCTTTAGTGTTCCTTTAAAACCAGACGCGTTCGGATGGGCAAGCGATAGCCGGCGCGCCGCTTTGGGAAGCAAAACAAAAATCTACAACGGAGAGACATCGGCGCATGAAAAAAATTCCACGTATCCCCTAAGTGTGGAGCACATGTCAAGCAAGAGAAATGATCGAAAAAGACGCGCGTTTTAAACATACAGGCCATGCCGTACATGTACGGCGAAAACTTTCAAAGGTTTACAAGAGAAACAAGGAGTATCGCTCGTTGCTCGTGCCAGTAATGAAATTAATTTTATTATTAAGTAGTCTGTCTTTGTGCTGTTCCTAATCGGTCACAATTACCTAAACAAGCCTTGGCATGCAGTAGGGTTAGTGCAGTGTAGTGGGGTGACTTAGATAGTAGAGATTCTAGCAGCCATATTGGGAACTTGGCGATTATGCGAAGCTCCTTCGAACAATGTTTCGGCTGCGCAAAGCTAGGGGTATGGCTTAGTACAGAAATGGAAGCGTCTATGCGTACATATCCGTATAGCTTTGAGCCCATATCTACAAAGCATTGCCATTCGTGTAGACTACTGCACTCGTTAGCCATCACGATCTGCTAGTTGGAGAAGCGGACGAAGAATCGTGCTGTATGTTGTCGTGCTCCCATTCTCGCTCTGCATGCTTGAATCATTTCTAAGGTGAACCAGTAACCATTATTTTTTTCCGGTCAGGATGAGTTCGGGTTCCGGCACGTTCTGAGAATGTTGGTTCGGCTTTACTTCCGGCTAAAACTCCGGTTCAGACAGGGTTTCCGCATCGTGTACAGTTCGACACACATCTGAAACTGTCGATGCAGGTTAGCTTATTAAGTTACTGCTCTCGTAAAAAAACAAAAAAACCATGTAATAACCTCTAAACTTCCGGAAGGTGTATTATGTTGTACATTATTAAAATGTGATGTTGAAATGTTATTGCTAATATAAAGTTTAGTAAAACATGATGAAAAAATACGCGATAGAAAGCAGCAATTTTCATAAACTGAAAATAACCTGGATTGATCAAGCACTAGGAAATTTCTTATAACATTTCATAAACGTATGACGCACGCAAATTACTAACCCTTTGTCGCTTGTCGAGGTGGCCGAATCTTGCCTCCGATTCTCGCTGATTGTTCTACGAGAGCTTTGAACAGGGCTGGCGGCCTGTTGAGACGTCCGTCTTCTGGCTTTGCCCATGGCCGGATACCTGTTAAAAAAGTAGCACATAAATCAGCTATCATAGCTCGACGCCAGAAGGCCATGACTTGAAGGTATACTGAACAAATCTTTTGCCGCCGAGACTTCCAGCCCAATTGAAAGCTTGGCTGTTGAAATTGGTTAACACATATCCTCGTATTCAGGCGTACACTGGAGGAAAATAAATTTAATAAGTTTTTTTTTTTTCACACACTGCGGCGTCTATCGGCCGCGCCGTGAACTAGAGGTGGTGACGTTAAACTTCACCGGAAATGGCCGAGCCAAATATGCTAGCCGTCGCCCGCGTCTCAACCCGCTCCGCCCTCCCTACAATTCCTAGAACCAGTACGAACGGCACCAGCAGGGAACAATACTCCCGGGTGGAGCATCTCTCAGTGGCTTTGTGGAACGTGGAGACTGGGATGTAAAGGAGAGGAGGAAAAGGGAAGTAGCAGGACAGGAAAGCGCGCAACCTGCTTCCGTTGCAGGGACGCTTGACGTCACGGCCGTCGATGCGCAAACGCGTGCGCTGGCGTGCAGCCGCCGCGCGCTCAGAAGCCTCCGGAATTGCAGACAAGTCTTCGAAAATATGTGAAATAAACTATGTTTATCGGAGCAATCGCATCTTCAAAGTAGAATTTCGATGTTTTTCCTCATCTTTAGCTACATATGTTCAGTATGTCTTGAAATTTAAAAAAATAAAAAAAAAAGAACATTGCAAATGTATGTCTTGATGTAAGAATATAGCAAACGTATGTCTTTATATCGTCTCTGTGATAGACAAAAATTAGTACAAAGACCCACGATTCAACACCGTTCTTGCATTGATTTCACGTTTGTAAGCAGGTTGTGTCACGTTACGCGGAGCCTCTGGCTGTGTGCCACAGCGATCACAAGGGAATACTGTGGAAATGTATAGTCGTCCGTGAAAGTGTAAATGTGTGCATGTAATCAACGGCTACGTGATCTAAAATACAGGCTATACAACTTAACGAAATGTGTCATCATTCAACTTCAATGTTAAAAGAACACAAGCCTAATACAAGCAAATCAAATCGTATAATGCATCGCATCGGGTCGCTCCACATTTTTTGGATTCGTGGCGTGGTCGTTGACTTTGATTCAGTTTGCACAGGAGAAAGCTTCGCGTTAAAACATATTTCTTTAAGAAAGGGGCCTTGATTTTTTCGTGTACGATGCCGCCACCGATATAACGAGGTTTGCTTAAAAAGTTTACAATAACGCGGCCGTCGTTTAAGGTATCAGAAACGGGAGGAAATGGGAGAAAAGCAAACAATTCTAAGAGCACGCAGAGAGGAGAGTATAAACGGTTGGTAGGTAGCTTTGCGTCCAGCGTCAGCTGATCCAGGGCCGACTTCCCCAACGCAAGGCCATCCCCCTCCAACGTGCTACGAAGAAAGTTTCAAACAGGGTTATAAAAGCGGTTATTCAATGCAGCTTGCGTGAACGCACATATTCTACATTCCAGCCAAGGTGAACGGCTGAAACTCCGGCGACCAAAACGCTCCGGCTTGCCGGCCGCCCCTCTGTTGGAGTGGGCGCGTCCATTCCTCTAGATCGCGGTTATGACGCTGTGGCGGTTTCGGTGGCTAGCCACCACATTGTAGTTTTCGAATTCGACGCATGCGTCTTATGGTGAGTTTTACACTTGCCGCGTGCCTACAAAGCTATCACTAACCATATTCGAAAAGGAGTCGCCCTCACTTCAAAGAAAAGAACCACTGTTTCGAGAAGAAAATACCATATTCGATTTGCATGATGATCAACGGGATACGGTGAACCAAAACAACGCAAAACAGCAACGCACTTCTTTCCGTGACAAGTTTATTATTTGTCCGGGCTAGCATACGATAGCATTAAACGGGAAATGAAGTTGTCATCATACCTGCCTTGCGATAAAGGCTTGCAGAGAGCCCAGTGGTTGTGTAGAGTTGAACCGAATGCTGCCGCACTTGCCGCGTGCTGAGAAATAGGCGGGAAAGCGCCTCATGCGACGCACGGGCCCATCTTCCGTGGCGATAGGCGCGATCCAGACGGGCCGTTGTCTTGGCCCTTGGCTGCTCGATGCGCGCCGAATTCAGGCGGTTCCATTCTTAGATGGGGGTGACGGCGGAAATGCTGTCGCTTCGGTAGCGCTGGTCTTCGCACCGTTCGCACCGCCAGTACTGTCAGCAGCGCCACTCCTAACAGAGGGGGGTATGGTAGCTAGTCTTTCTTTTCCCCTGTGGTCACGTAACATCGCGTAACGTGGCTCATCTGACAAAGGTAATGCGCTTCATCGCCATGGGTGCTCCGGGCAGGGGCGAATAGCCAGAAATTTTTTTCGCGGGGGGGTTCAACCATACTTCATGTATGTTCGTGCGTGCGTTTGTATGTGTGCGTGTATATATGAGCAAGCAAAATTGAAAAATTTGGGGGGGGGGGAGGTTTGAATCCCCCCAACACCCCCCTCCCCCTTGGCTACGCCCCTGGCTCCGGGCCCAAAAGTCTTTGAGAGCCCGTTCACAGCAGCGTTTTAACTGCGAGCCGGAACAAGGGGATTTTCTGAACTAGTGGTGCGGTGCGGCAGTGGCGACTGCCCAGCGTGAACAAATTTTTACATGCAAAGCCAATCGCCGAGGGTTTCGCAGGCCAAAGTCACGCCGTTTTACGGCGCTTACGGCATATGCGACCGAACTACGTATTAAGTCCGTGCCTTCGTTTCGGGAGCGAAGTTGTGAAGGACCTGACAGTTTTCTCGTGTTTTTCTACGTGCGGAAACGACGTAATCTCCTTTAAGAACAACATATGCGCTCGTTTTTGAACCAGGTTGTCAGTGAAAGTTTAACGAACGGCGACCTTGGCGTTAGTTTTAGCCACCCTACCCTCACTAAGTTGCACCATTGGCCTTTGTTGCGTTTTAGATATTCGTCCTGTCAAATTATTCGAATACTGGTATACGAAAGTCGAATCGAATTATTCGATTAGGAACTATTCGATTCGAATTCGAAACTCGAATATTCGCACACCCGTAGTTCAAACCCCTCCCCCGCTGCTCGATGCACGCGGTAACGTGATAATGATCGATGATCAGCAGTCCCGCGCGAACAGGACAATTGCATCGCTGCGTGCTTATTGCGCAATATACACTTATGCTAGGCCCCACTTAACTGCCCCCCATACGCGCACATATCAGCGTGCATTCACATGGTGAACCCCGAAAACTGGAGAGGTCACCCGATTTCTGGAGAACGACAGTTGAGGCGCAAGGTACTCGATGATGTTCATATACGAACAATCACACTCGCACTGAGTATGAGTCGCACTCGCTTCATACTCATGGCTTCTCCGACTGAGTTTCATGCTCACACTCGCATCTTGCTACACACTTTTGCCAAGGGCGTAGGGCGGGAATGGCAGGGGCGGTGGAGGGTCCGAGTCTAACAGAGTAATGTTTTTGTGAGTGTGAGTCCAAGTGAGGCCGGTTGAGAAAAATTGTACTGACTCTGGGTCCAAGTGAGTCAGGTCGAGAAAAACTATATTGAGTCTGAGCCCGGTTGAGGAAATGTTTCTTGAGTCTGAGTAGTCTGGTTGAGGAAAAGTTTGTTGAGTCTGAGTCCGTGTGAGCCCTAAGGGCAAAATATTTTTCATGGGTGAGGACGTCTGAGTGAGCTCCACATTTTTTGCCGACCTATGGTCCTATCATCTCAACGCCAGCGTTAATATCAGCCTTATGTCGGCTCACGTTTATACTCACGTCAACTCACGTCAACTCACACATACTTCCACGGGCTACTGTTCATACGTCAGCTCAATGCTTAATGATCACAGGCGTGAGTTGCGCATAAAGTCATCGATAAAAAAAAGTCACAGTTTCGCCGCAAGGGCGAAGCAATGCATGCGATAGCAAGAAATTAATGCTATACGAAGTGAGGCTCGCCAATGAATACTCTCAGTTTGAACAGCGCTCCTGTTGCGAAGGCGGCCGAGGCAGCGAAGGAAACTAGCGTGCTTCAAGTGTCGAGCTGTGACACTTGATAGTTCGCGCTCATCTTCTGTTTGTTCGTTTAGCGGCGTCCCTTGAGCTCGAGTGACTTTCGTACGCTCCGTAACATGAGCGCGGACATCACGGTGAAAGTTTGAAACATTACTCTTTCCCTCACCACGAGAAAACCGCGCGAGCAGACAGCGGAAGGGCAAGGTTCTGCCTGCGCAAATATAAGAAGAAGCGAGCGAGCTCGCCGACGACTTTTAAATGCGCCCGTCCAGAGCCGTCGATGGGGAGAGTCTGGCGAATGGGCGGGGCAGTGACGTCGCAGCGCGGCGATGACGCTGTTCACGTCACCGACACGCCTCCGCTCCGGCGGCGTCCGCCATATATAGTCTTTCCGCGCGACGGGCGCACGGATGAGGCTATGTACGCGCTGTTCATTCGTGAAATCTAGCGCTCCTAAACAAACTGCGAAAGCGAAATTGTGAAAGAACATTGTTATAAAAATTTAATGAAGAATATGGAATGAATTAGACGTGTCCAAATAATCGTGAAACTGAGTTGTGCACGCCGATTCGAGTCCACGACGTTCTACGATACGCGCTGTGCTTTTAGAGCGCAGCTCTTAGGCGTCTGTTCCTGCGTTGTTCGGCATCGCCGTTGGCGTAGTCGGCGTAACCGATAGAGCGAACGAGGACGAAAGACAGCGAACGTGGCTTCTGTCGATATCACGAGCCACTGCATCGCTTTCTTCCTCCGTCATGCGTGCTCGCCCTTCGGTCGGAGCTCGTGCGCACGCAGGGCTGGTGGGTGCGCTGCTACCGTCTCGCTTGTCGTGACGGGGATGTCGATGACGCCTGCAATGCACAGAGTGGCGTGCGTAGCACTCGAGCACTGGCAGTTTCTGTGGCAATATGTAACGAATGTTCCAATGCGGATAGCCAGAAATTCAAACACAGTTCGCGTTGCCTCAACACAAATCTGCGCTCAGAATTCGCATGACAGATTATCGTGATCATCGGTGACTTTTCGAGCTATGAAGATCTGTGGGTTTGCGTCTATGTTTTTTTTTTAAATGCGAAGCATTTCTTAGCGAACTTCTGCGACTTTGAGCGTATCTATCTATCTACCTATCTAGCCGCCTACGAATTTGTGCTCTCCTGGCCGTTTCGTTCATGGGGTGTACACCAAAATTGGTATGACATAATGTGACTGTATGACAAACATAAATGACTGGTCATAACATGAAAATCATGACATGCATGTCATGTACAGCATGATTTACATGCCACAGTCTTGGTGCTCATGCGGCCGTTTCGTTAATTTGATATTTACCAAAATTGGTATGGCTTCACAAGAGTGTATGGCGAACATAAATAACAGGAGTTATTATGAAAATCATGACACGCGTGTCATGTACAGCATGACTTACGTGCCACGCTCATGGTGCGCTGGCGGCCGTTGCGCTAGCTTGATACACACCAAAATTGGTAGTGCGCGACATGACTCTGTGACGAACATAAATAACGGGGGTTAATGTGAAAATCATTACACGCGTGTCATGTACAGCATGACTTACGTGCCACGCTCATGGAGCGCGCTGGCGGCCGTTTCACTTGCTTGATATACACCAAAATTGGTAGTGCGCGACATGACTGTGTGACGAACATAAATAACGGGAGTTAATGTGAATGTCATGACACGCGTGTCATGTACAGCATGACTTACGTGCCACGCTCATGGTGCGATGGCGGCCGTTCCGCCAGATTGATATACACCAAAATTGGTTTTGACTCTGTGACGAGCATATACAACAGGTGTGATTTTTGGAACATGTCACGTGACAAGTGTTACGTGAGAATCATTGCATACCACGCCGGAAAAGTCTGTGCACGCGTTCTGGCAGCAAAGAAGATAAAGAAGAGGACGGATTGCGTGCCGGTTCATGATGATGAGAATTTTTATTCGCCACTAACGGGAATTCTCCAAGCTTAAACAACTCTGCTTTTATAAAAGAAACAGAGATACCAGCGCACGTAATTGTATTAAGGCCACAAAACCGCAAAAGCGGGCGTACACAAGCGGCTTGGGGATCGCGAGCCCTAAAATTCCCTCTTAGAGAATTTTAGTGCCGGGACCCCAAAGTGCCTTGCGCAGGTAAGCCCCTTACATTGCTTTGTATAGTGTGCGGCTGAGAGTAAATGAAAACGTAGGAGGGTGAATAAAGAAGCGGCTTGGAGTCCCCGGCACTAAAACTCTCTAATAAAAAAGAAAAAAAGGAACTCACAGGGTCCCTTATGCATTCGCCTAAGACCACTCCAAGGCGAAAGCCGTATTCCTTTTCTTCAGTTGATGTATTGTTCCTCACGCCACCCCCTCCCCCCTCGAAAGCCTTGTGACCTAACATTGTTTTGCACTGCCTCCAAGATCGGAGGCACTGCCATCTTCCTACACCACATCTGGTCATGTGCTGACTTCATCGCGTGAAGTCGCGTTATTGACGTCATGATGACATCACGATCTTAGGTCGTATGGTCACGTCATTACGCGATGATTTTTGACATCCCTCGTGTTGACGCTGCCGACGCGGGACGCCGACGCCCGCGGTCAATTTTCGCGTTTGCGGAGGCATCTCAGGTTTCGTCAGACCAGGTGCAGGGCCCCCAGTAGGCGCGTGTTAAATGAAAACAATACCTCGTTCGGCTAGTCTGATAGCGGACATCCTGTTGGTTTACTTTACAAAATCATTTTTCTGATCAACTTCTTCGCGCTCTATACTTCCTAATCACGAAATTTCATTGAAGAGCTTCCTGCACGAGCACAGCCATCGTGCACTATACGTGCATGACTAAAAAGCGCGAGGCACATTCGCTAAGCACAGAGGCGCAGATTAACTTACATGCGCGAATTAAACGTGAAACTGGTAGCATGTACACAAGCGGCAACACAGCGGTAAATGACATCATAGGCTGACAGCCACAGAAACGCAGACCACGTACATAACGTACAACACATGCCAGGTATACCGCCGCAGCTGACGCGCGGCTGCATTAACCTGCGATATCGAAATAAGTCTTCCCCTCACAACATCACGGTAACATCCCAAGCTCGTGCTTACGTAATTACGTAAACGCAACACATCACGCTTGACACTTACAGCGTGTTTGCTGCAAAATTTCAGTCTGCCCAAGCGATCGAAACGCGAACCATAAAACTCCTTTTTTTTCAGCGTGACAAAATTATTTTTAAAGATTGTGCGCCTGAAAGGGCCCCATTGCACAACAAATAATAAGTGTGTGTTAATGGTACGTCGTTTATGATACCAGCAATATTCAAGCTAAATACTCAAGTACGTATCCCTCATAGCACGGAGCAGTCGGTCGGGGTACATTTGCTGCGTCTGATGTTTCTGATCCAAAGGCGTCGTCGCTTCTTTTCCTTGGGAAGCCTAAAAGGCGGAAACCATGGGCGCTGCGGTTTGAACAGCCAACCGCAACAGCAGCCCATCGCACGCAATAAATTCACGCTTGAATGCGAGGAGCAGTAGCCATGAATACGCGCGGCTTCGCACAAAGCTTCGTAACCTACGCGCGCTCCTCAGCGATCGTGTAAGTGCGGCGCGCCGGCGTCTCTCCGTCGCGGCAGCGCCGGACTCCGCGCCGCGCTGTCGGCACTGCCGCCCGCTGCCGCCGGCGAGGAGAGAGGGTTTACGTCACAAGAAGAGGGCGGCGCTGGGGCGGAGCTCGGAGAGCGGCGAGATGAAACAATCGCCAAACTCTCCCGAAGGGTATATATGGCTCTGCGCCCGTCGCGCTTCTAGCGCCATCTCGCTGGTAATGAAAAAACGCTTATTATCGCCTGCCGTCTCTGAGTCCGCACAGCGGTAAAGGGTGTGTATATCACGCTCGCCGTTAGCTACGTAGAGGATGTGCGTTTCGTAGCGTAGTGGATAGCGCCACTCGCTGCGGAGCAAGAGGTCCCTGGTTCGATTCCGCGCTTCGGAAGCATTTTTATGAATTATTTTTCTTTGGGGCTTTTATATATATATACATACTTATACATATACGGTGCATGACGGCGGCGACGGCAAAATCCGGCCGAGACTGTCCATATAATTGCTATCGCAATAAAATATCCCGAGTGAGTCTTCTCTTTCAATAAAAATGCCCTTACTGAATGGCAAACACTGATTACTCGTATTTGAAGGTACGAGATCAACATGTGCTAGTAGAGCACCGATCATGCGAGATATTGGTGTTAAAGAGCATTGATACTACGGTAGAAAAAGTGAATTATAGGCTGACGGACTCATGAGTCGACTTACTCAGACTGAGATCGAGCCGTGAGTCCGAGGGAATTATATTTTGTTGAGTCTGAGTGAGTCCGGTTGATAAAAAATATGTTGAGTCTGAGTCCGAGTGAGTCCGGTTGAGGAAAAGTTTGAGTCTGAGTCCGAGTGAGCCCTAAGGGCAAGATACGTTTCGTGAGTGAGTCTGAGTGAGCTCCACACTTTTTGCCGACCTATGGGTTGAGGACACACGATGCAGTAGTGGAGGCATACAGTTCGGTCTCTAATATCAGCAGAAGTGAAAATTTTGGCTTGCGACCAAACCTACTGCATAAGCAAGTATTGTTTATGACAGAGTTGTAATCTTTAACCATACGGCAAAGAAGCTTTGGGGAAAGAAATATGGACTGGCGGTAAGCCTTAAATTTCATTCCCTCTATTCTCGTGTAACATAGCTCGTGTTAGAACAGATGACCGACTTGGGCCCTCGGAGACCACCTGCAAGACCTCAATGATTTTTTGCAGTTGAACCGCATCAATTCCACACGTGATCCTGGGTGCTGTTAGCCTGGGTGCAGCTGGTTCTGGACAAAACAAGTTCTTGCCAGGTCAGCTAGAATATACGTTCTGGATCCAGGCCGCTTGGTGTAATTGATTCGAAGACCAACTGTTTCTAGCTGGTTTTCAGACCAACTGGTTTCGGCTGGTTCTGTTTCCTAGCTAACTGGCTTCAGTTTCAGTGCCAGAAAACTCGCTGCAGCGGGTTCCATTTCGAGATTGGAGTGGTTCCTGCTGGGGACCAATTAGAACCAGTTGATAACCCATTGGCTTTCAGCTGGTCCCAGTTAAATATTGTCACCTGGGATATAACGGTTAAAATACAAAGTACGACAGATTGAGTAGTTGACACACTTGACGAAATATTAAAGGGGTACTGACACAAGACTTCGCCGCCGAGATTGCCTGCGGGATCGATTCCCGTAAACATGCGTATATCATCTACAAGATATCAACAGCGAATATAGCTTGGAAGGTATTTTATACGAATCTTAAAGTTCGCGTGCGCGATAGAGCGCTATACGCCGTACCTCGTGGCATTTGACACCCTTAAAGGTAACTCGAAGACGACCCCCCTACCTCTCCGACGTCACCACGCAGCAGCCGATACAAGTTACGACGACGTTATAGCCGCCATTTCTCTTTTGACGGCTGCTCGCGAGTTTGTGGCAGCAACGCATGCGTTGAAAGTTTTGTGTTTGGCGACACTGCTTTCCAGTTTCTTGTTAGAAAGGATTTCTTGATATGCTTGTGCTGTCTGGGCGGCGGACCGTGCGGAAGTGCGTCACAGTTCTGTGTGCTGAAGTCGTCGAGCGTTGCACACGCTGGGTGGTGATAGTTGCATCCGGCGGCTTGTCGTTTTTGGAGCTCTCGCATACCGAAACTGAGACTGGTCAGTAATGAGGAGCATTTAATTAATTATCTGTCGCGCGCTGCAGCAGGCCCTCAGCAACACATTGCAGCAAAAAAAAAAAAAAAAAAAACGCGATGCCAATCCTTTGTGTCAGTACCCTTTTATTTTGGCTCATTCGCACTAGAAGAGAGTGGTATATCGTATTTAAGATTCAACCACCCCAAAAAATAAGCACTCAATCACAATATATCACATAAAATAGGATTTTCTCGTACACCACATAATTTCGATATTGCACTGGGCTCATCAGTTACGTACTAATTTATGTTCTGGCTGATGTATTAGGCATGTGGGCTTCGGCCCACATGCACATAGTTTCAAAAAAATCTGGGAGCCACGTACAAAAGAGCAGTCTAAATCAACGGTATATTTTATTGTCTCGGACAACAAGTCATTTGTGCATATAAACAAAAAACTTGAATGATTTTTACTGCTACTGAACTGGCGGCCATGCTTAGGTACTCTTTGAGTGAATACGCTTATGCCGCGAAAGGTTCGATCTAAGGGCAAATCTCCTCCCACATATGTCACACCCATGAGGTCGCTCACCGGTGTGGGTCAGAACGTGCTTTTTTAGCGTACCCGATTCCGCGAATGCAGCAGGGCATAGGTGGCAGAGGTACGGCTTGTTCCCTGTGTGTGCAGAAGTGTGGTTTGTTAGAGCTTGTTTGAAATTAAATGTGCGGCTACAGAATTGACAACTATACTTTTTTACAGCCGAGTGAATAATCTTATGCTGCTGAAGGCTGCGTACTGATCTGAAACTCTTCTGGCATGTGTCGCACTTGTGAGGTCTCTCACCAGTGTGGGTCAGAACGTGTTGTTTTAGAGCACCCGTCTCCGCGAAAGCAGCGGGGCATAGGTGACAGTGGTAAGGCTTCTCGCCCGTGTGCTTGCGGAGGTGTCTCGTTAGCCCTTGTTTCAGACTAAACGCGCTGCCGCACTGCTCACAACTAAACTTCTTCACACCCGAGTGAACGAACTTATGCCGCCAAAGGTTGCACCGCGATGTGAAACTCTGTCCGCACACGTCGCATTTGTGAGGTCGCTCGCCGGTGTGGCTCGCAACGTGCCTTTTCAGCGTAGGCAAGTGTGAGAACGTAGCGGGACATAGGTGGCAGGCGTACGGCCTCTCCCCTGTGTGCGTACGGGCATGGATCCTGAGTGCGCCTGTCTGGGAAAATTTTCGGCCGCACACGTGGCAGGCGAACGCCTTCTCCCCCGTGTGGGTCACTGCGTGGTACGCGAGCTTTGCTTTCGTGGAAAATCTCTTTCCACAGACGCTGCATTCGTGCGGTCTTTCGCTGGTGTGAGTCATCATGTGTCTTCTCAGACTCTTGCGGCTGATGAACGTGGCTGGGCAGGACGAACATTCGAAGGGCCTCTCGCCCGTGTGCGTGCGACTGTGGATCACCAGACTGGCCTTTAGCATGTATTTCCTACCGCACACGTCACAGGCGTACCGTTTGACGCGAGCGTGGAAAAACAAGTGTGTTCGTAGTTGAGACCTGTGGCTGAAAACTTTGTCACACACGCCGCACTGCAAGGACCTGTTGCCGCCTCTTTCTGAGTGGGAGACATGCTCATCAGGGGACCTGCGATTGAAGGAATATGCATCGAACATTAGACAACATCTAAGACAAGACGAGATCTGTTCATCCCTCATTTATGAAAACAACAATAGCAGCGCCGAAATCCTACAGCTGGTTCTGCCTGCGATAGCTAGCTCTCTAAATGGGATGAATGATGCCACTTTATTTCAGAGTGGGCAAAAGTGAGGTCTGATTACCCCCAAAACTGACGTATAGACTAGCGTGAAAGACTCACCATCCACGTGGCCATACAGGAACTCGTTAGGAATGCCAAATTAGGCAGATCAATCAGACAGGTTAATTTAGAGCTATGAAAATAGAAAGAAATCGAAGCCAGTTCCACGTCTGTGCAATATGAGTAAACGTCGGAGCTGGCAAGTAAGCGCTACAACTTGGCGAACGCAGCTTCAGTTCTTTCCTCTTTCTTGGTCTTCTTTTTTTCATGCTTCGCTTTTTCTATATACTTTTCTACCTCTTCTTCGTTTCCTTATCTCTTTCTATATCGCCCCCTTTCCTCCTCACCCTCATAATACTCACCCTGACTTCTCTTTACGACCCCTGGCTATCCCATACTGTTCATGGTTATGCTATCGTTTACCCTTTCGTCTCCCCCTTTCCTTCATTCTTCCCGTTTCCCACCACTTGCTAAACTATAGAAGGCTTTGTCATTTTTACTCTCTCCCCTCCCCCTCACCCTCACTTCCCTTCATCTCCCCCTTACTATACTATCCTTGGCTATGCTATGCTAGGAGCTGCTGGCACGTACCCGCTTTTATTGTGATGGCAATTGTGTGGACACTCTCGGCTGGTTTTCGCCGTTGCCGTCATGTCCTGGATATATATATATATATATATATATATATATATATATATATATATATATATATATATATATATATAAAAGCCACAAAGAATAAGAAATCGGAAGAAAAAAAATTCCAAACCGCACCATAGGGATTCGAGCCTGCGACCCCTCGTTCAGCAGCACGCCGCTTTAAACATCTCAGCCACGTGTGTGCCGCCGGCTGTTAAGGATACTAACGGCGACCTATTTATATACACCATGTAACGCTGGCGACACGCAGAGCTCGGAGATGCTGCAGCCTGTGCAGTATCATTCGCGAGATTGCCCGATGGGCGCGCTTTAAAGCAACGCTCCTACATTTTCCTTTAGTTTGAAAACTGCCCTTGAGAAGCGCACTAAAAGGAGGCCCATTTCTGTACCGACTCGCGATGTGGACCGCCGGGTAAAGAATGCGCCGAACGCCACCGCGCGGCAGGAGACGCGGAGGGGTCACTCCACGCACCGAATTTTTAATAAAAACAAAAATGTAAGAGCGTTGGGTTGTAGCGCGCTGCTCTGACACGAAGTAACAACTGTGGCAGTTGTCGGCATTCCAAGCAAAAGAAATCCTGTGGCATTCCAAGCAAGAGAAATGATCGAAAAAGGCGCGCGTTTAAAGGATGCACGGAAGGTTCTTTTTTTATTGCTGCTAGTTTGATTACCAGTGATTAATTGTAGGCAGACTCTCATACGTCATCGGGATCATTTCGAAAATGTGCCGCTCGTGGCGCTCATCGTGTGATACATTTAGCTTAAATTCTCGGTATGTAGGGCACTGATGTTGATAATATTGCCGTTTTAGACGTTGTCATACATTAAGCTTTCACTCTGACATAAATTATTTGCCCTTAGTGCCCCTTTAAATCCAGCCGCACTACGAACGCGTTTGGATGGGCAAGCGATAGCCGGCGCGCCGCTTTGGGAAGCAAAACAAAAATCTACAACAGAGAGACATCGGCGGATGAAAAAAATTCCACGTATTCCCTAAGTGTGGCAGCACATATCGCCTGCTATATTGTTATGGTGCGGGCCGAGGTTTTATTCTTTTTTTTCATACTTCACAATAAAGAAAGCACATGTCAAGCAATAGAAATGATCGAAAAAGGCGCGCGTTTTAAACATACAGGCTATGCCGTACATGTACGACGAAAACCGTTTAGTGCCTGTCAGGTGATGACGTACATGTACGGCGAAAACTCTCAAAGGGTTAAAAGAGAAACAACGAGCGTCACACGTTGCTCGTGCCAGTAATGAAATTATTATTATTATTACTATTAATATTATTATTATTATTATTATTATTATTAATTAGTCTTTCCTTGTGCTGTTGCTAATCGGTCACCATTACCTAAACAAACCTTGGCATGCAGTACGGTTAGTGCAGTGTAGTTTGATGACTCAGATAGTAGAAAGATATTCTAGCAGCCATATTGGGAACTTGGCGATTATGCGAAGCTCCTTCGAACAATGTTTCGGCTGCGCAAAGCTAGGGGTATGGCTTAGTACAGAAGTGGAAGCGTCTATGCGTACATATCCGTATAGCTTTGGCCATATTGCCATTCACGTAGACTACTGCACTCGTTAGCCATCACGATCTGCTATTTGGAGAAGCGGACGAAGAATCGTGCTGTATGTTGTCGTGCTCCCGTTCTCGCTCTGCGTGCTTGAAGGATTTCTAAGCTGAACCACTAGCCATTATTTTTATCCGGTCAGGATCAGTTCGGGTTCCGGCACGTTCTGAGAATGTTCGTTCGGCTTCAGTTCCGGCTAAAGCTCCGGTTCAGACACGGTTTCCGCATCGTGTACAGTTCGACACACATCTGAAACTGCCGATGCAGGTTAGCTTATTAAGTTACTGCTCTCGTAAAAAAAAAAACAAGAAGAGACCATGTAATAACATCTAAACTACCGCAAGGTGTATTATGTTGTACATTATTAAAATGTGATTGTTAATGCTAATATAAAGTTTAGTAAAACGTGAAGAAAAAATACGCGATAGAAAGCAGCAATTTTCATAAACTGAAAATAACGGATGGATCAAGCACTAGGGAATTTCTTATAACATTTCAGAAACGTATGACGCACACAAATTACTAACCCTTGGTCTGCTGTCGATGTGGCGGAATCTTGCCTCGGATTCTCGCTGATTGTTCTTTGAGAGCTTTGAACAGGGCTGGCGGCCTGTTGAGACGTCCGTCTTCTGGCTTTGCCCATGGCCGGATACCTGTTAAAAAAGTAGCACATAAATCAACTATCATAGCTCGACGTCAGAAGGCCATGACTTGAAGGTATACTGAACAAATCTTTTGCCGCCGAGACTTCCAGCCCAATTGAAAGCTTGGATGCTGAAATTGGTTAACACATCCTCGTATTCAGGCGTAAACTGGAGAAAAATAATGAATTTAATGGTTTTTTTTTCACACACTGCGGCGTCCATCGTCCGCGCCGTGAACTAGAGGTGGTGACGTCAAACTTCAGCGGAAATCGGCGCGCCAAACATGCTAGCCGTCGCCCGCGTCTCAACCCGCTCCGCCCTCCCTACAATTCCTAGAACCAGTACGAACGGCACCAGCAGGGAACAATACTCCGGGGTGGGGCATCTCTCAGTGCCTTTGCGGAAAGTGGAGAATGGGATGTAAAGGAGAGGAGGAAAAGGGAAGTAGCAGGACAGGAAAGCGCGAAACCTGCTGCCGTTGCGGGGACGCCTGACGTCACGGCCGTGGATGCGCAACTACGCACGCGCTGGCGTGCAGCCGCCGCGCGCTCAGAAACCACCGGAAATGCAGCCAAGTCTTCAAAAATTTGTGAAATAAGTTATATGTTTATCGGAACAATGACATCTTGAAAGTAGAATTTCGATGTTTTCCCTCATCTTTAGCCACATCTGTTCAGTATGTCTTTAAATTAAAAAAAAAAAGAATATTGCAAATGTATGTCTTGATGTGTGTCTTGATGTAAGAATATAGCAAACGTATGTCTTTATGTGCTCTCTGTGATAGACAAAAATGAGTACAAAGACGCACGATGCAACACCGTTCTTGCATTGATTTCACGTTTGCAAGCAGGCACGTTACGCGGAGCCTCTGGTTGTCTGCCACAGCGATCACAAGGGAACACTGTGCAAATGTATAGTCGTCCGTGAAAGTGTGAATGTGTGCGTGTAATCAATGGCTACGTGATCTAAAATACAGACTATACAACTTACTAAATGTGTCTTCATTCAAATTCAATAATAAAAAAACACAAATCTAAAACAAACAATCAAATCGTATATATACATCGCATCGGGTCACTCCACATGTTTTGGATTCGTGGCGTGGTCGTTGGCTTTGGACTTTGATTCCGTTTGCATAGGAGAAAGGTTCGCGTTCAACCATCTTTCTTTTAGAAAGGGGCTTTGATTTTTTCATGTACGATGCCGCCACCGATATAACGAGGTTTGCTTAAAAAGGTTACGATAATGCGGCCGGTGTTTAAGGTATAGGAATCGGGTGCAAATGGGAGAAAAGTTCACACAATTCTAACAGCACGCAGAGAGGAGAGTATAAACGGTTGAGGGGTGGCTTTGCGTCCAGCGTCAGCCGACTTCAACAACGCAAAACCATCCCCCTTCTACGTGCTATGACGAAAGTTTCAAAAAAGGATTATAAAAGCGGTTATTCAATGCAGGAACCCGCTTCCGTGAACGCACATATTCTACATTCCAGCCAAGGTGAACGGCTGAAACTTCGGCGACCAAAACGCTCCGGCTTGCCGGCCGCCCCTCTGTTGGAGTGGGCGCGTCCATTCTTCACGGTTATGGAGGTGTGGCAAGTGGTAGATATTCTCTGGTGTGGCAGTTACGGTCGCTGGGAAACAGAAATAAGTGCCTTATTCTTCCTCCAACAATCACTATATATATATTGCGGTTTTGGAATTCGACGCATGCGTCTTGTGGTGCGTTTTAGTCTTGCCGCGTGCCTACAAAACTATCACTAACAATACTCGAAAAGGAGTCGCCCTCACTTCAAAGAAAAGAACCACTGTTTGTAGAAGAAAATACCGTGTATGGCGAACCGCCTGCGTTGGCAACGCAAAACAGCAACGCGCTTCGCCTTTCCGCGACATGTTTATTATTTACCCGAGCTAGTAGTATACGATAGCATTCAACGCAAAATGAAGTCATGCCTGCCTTGCGATAAAGGCTTGCAGAGAGCCCAGTGGTTGTGTGGAGTTGAACCGAATGCTGCCGCACTTGCCGCGTGCAGAGGGGTAGGCGGGAAAGCGCCTCAGGCGACGCACAGGAGCATCTGCCGCATCTGCCGTAGCGATAGGCGAGATCCAGACAGGCCGTTGTGCCGTTGTCTTGGCCCTTGGGTGCTCGATGCGCGCCAATTTCGGGCGGTTCCATTCTTGAATGGGGGTGACGGCGGAAATGCTGTCGCGTCGGTAGGGCTGTTCTTCCGGCCGCCAGTGTCTCGCACTAATGGCGTTGGTGCGGGGAGGGTGTACAAACCCCTCTCCCGTTGCTCGATGAACGCGGTAATGGCGGTAACGTGATAATGGGCAGTTTTATAATAGCGTACGCGAAGTTATCGTTAGCGTTTGCGGCCCGCTATTTCCGTCACTCAACGGGAGCCCGCAAGCGGTTAGCGTATGACGCATCCGCAGTTGCGCGAAAAGCCAACGCAAAGCTTTGCGTACGCTATTCGAAAGCTCCCTAATAGGCAGCTTTAGAATAGCGTGCGCTAAGTTAGCGTTACCGTTTGCGGCCCGCTATTTCCGTCAGTTAACTGGATCCCGCAAGCGGTTAGGCATGCGCAGTTGCGCGAAAAGCCAATGCAAAGCTTTGCGTACGCTATTCTAAAACTGCCTAATGATCGATGATCAACAGTTACCGCGTTCAGGAGAATTGCATCATTGCGTGCTTATTGCGCAATGTACACTTATGCTTGGCCGCATTTACCTGCCCCCAATACGCGCACCCATCAGCGTGCATTCACACGGTGAACCCCGAAAACTGGAGAGGTCACCCGATTCCTGGAGACCTACAGTTCAGGCGCAACGGTACTCGATGATGTTCACATACTAACAATCACACTCACACTGAGTATAGGGCTGACGCGCTGGAGTTTTGAGTACTGTGGCGGAGCCTGGTGGCGTGCGCCGAAGTTGCTTGGGTAGTCAAAAATGGACGCTGACCGGCGAGTTACGCAGTTCTCAGTTGCTTTGAGCGTTTTACTTAATTTTGCGCCTAGTTTTCAGGCTCAAAAAGAGCTTAAAACGTACGCAGGAACTTGTCCGCTGTGCCTGCAGAGTCTGACATGTCTGACGAGCGATCCCTGCTTCAACAAACAGTGCCGAAAGCAGGTGGTCCAGGCGACGGCTCTGAGCAGCGCGCGGTCCCGAAGCGCGGTCGCCGCCGTTATTGTTGCGTGGTTAATTGCCTCGAAAGTGGGGGTAAGGATCCTGATGTGCGGTTTTACTGGTTCCCCTGAAAGCCGTAGGAAGTGGAGCGACGGAACCCCTGGATACGTGCCGTCCGACGCGTGAAGTGAGTACGCGAGCAAAACGTGGTTTGCAACGCAACGTGCTGATTACTTTTCGTACGCGCGTGCACGCGTTTATATATGTACATATTCCCTGTGTGCAGTCCAGACGGTACGCCGTGGCTGCCGACGGCGATCACGAGGATACGCAGCCGGCATTTCGTGGGAAATGGGAAACGAGAAAAAAACCCGCATTTCCCCGAAGGGGAGTATGAGGAAGTGCGAAGCACGGGGTGATGCTATGAGGGGGCGCGCGCGACTAAACTGCAGAGCCGAGCGCAGGAGACGGCAGCGAGAGAGCACGCGCCAGCCGACCCACGGAGGTCTGGCCGTTTTTAAGTGCAAAGCACTTTTACTGATGATGATGATCTGTCTTCCGAACTCGTTCCAAAGAACCCGCAACGCGTTCAACTTGTTGGCGGCGTTGCGCACGCCCGAGATGGGGCTCAGGTTGTTGTCGAACCACAGTCGATCGCACACCGCGCAGCTATATCCGAAGCTGCGGTCCAGGAAGTCTCGCTGAAGCGCGCGTCCGGCCGATCGAATCATAGATCGAATTCGAGGGCCCGCGCTCGCTCACGCATCGCGCGTCCCCGCACCAGATCGGCTTCGGGGTACTCGGCGGCTCGCTTCGCACGCTTTCGTTCGGCGTCTCGCCGCCGGCCTTCATCACCACAGGCAAGCGCGGGGCGCGCGCAGCCACGGAGCGGAGGGCGGAGCGCGCGCAGTCACGCGGGCGTGACGTCGCTGCGCCGTTGCTACAGACGCTCCTCTCCGCTCCTCGCGCCGTTGCTATGGGACGGCGGATTCAGGGTCGCTTATAAGCGTGTATCCACACGACGGACTTATCCGCGGACATCTCGTCCGCGGACGATCGTTCCGCCGCCCGTCCGGCTGGAAACCACATCCAGACGACGGACGAAGCGATTAGACGGACGCGCCGCAGCAAAAAAACATGGCGGCACTGTCTGAAGCGAGAGCTGCCCGCTTCGAATCTTTAAGCTCTTCGCCGCGCATTGCACGGCCTGTTAGTCCTAAACTGACGATTGTGTCGGCTTTAGGTTTGCGTCCTCAAGCTTCGCCGGCAGCGTATTCATGACAATTTGGTACTCTTTCCGAGCGCCGTACTCGTTTTCTGAGAGCTGTAGGCTTAGCGAGTGCCTCTATTAACAGAACATGAGCTCGGTGATCTGCGGTAGCGCGAGTGCTACCAAATCCCAGAGGTCATAATAATGTGCGAATGCTTGCTTGTTCCTTTTTTCTCTAGATGGCGCGAGCAGTCTGAAAGTCGAAAACGTATTCATCGCTAGCAAAATTATTGGAGGTTTTTATGTTTCCGTCTACGGCGCAGAGTTTCTTTTAAGTTGAAGATGGAGTTCCATACGAGAAAAAGAAAAAGCAGCGCTTGTTGCCAGACCGATAATGGCACCTTCGGCTAAATCTGTTGTGTTATTCCGCGCGAATCCGAATGCGAAAAAGAGCTTGGCATTTTCCGTCCGCGACGTCCGCGGACGCGCCACGGATGGCACAAATCCGTGACGCGGGGTCACGTGATGCGCCGTCCGCCGCGGAAAAGACGGATTCGGTCCGTCGTGTGGATACACCCTAAAGTGCATTCGCACTTAAAACGATGCCATGAGTCACCCTGCGTACGTGCCCTACGATTTTTCCGGCAGCTTACAGCCGGCTGCTTCCAGCGGTCGGCTGTAAACATTGCGCGCCGTCGCTTCTCGACCGCCACCGCACGCTGACAGAATTTGACGAATTCCCTAGAAGCAAATGTTGAAAATTACGACCGTGCATGGGGAAAAAGTGTGTTTGCGACTGAATGCGGCAGAAAACGGCACACGGCGCGAATGCCCTCATTCGGGCCGCCGACGGCTAGCCTTCGTCACTGGACCTTTCTTGATTCCGTTTCGTCGTGTAATGCAAATCATTTCGGCTTTCTTAACAGCAATCTTTTCGTTTATGCACTGTCGTTATCGCGCGAGCATGCCTCGTAAAACTTAACTCGAGTTCAACGTCATATGAGATTCGCTGCTCTTGCGAGTTGCAGCGCGCCGAAACGGTTCCTTCAATCTCCTGCACGTCGTAAACATACTTGACGTTGACGAGCTTCTTGCGTTTACGCAGATTGCTTGGCCTGAAGAACTCAGCCACGCCAGCAATTGGCCGAGATCCAAAGCGCAGCACAACCGACACCGGCGGCTCCATTGCGCATCTGAGCTTAGTGCTGCATGCGGCCGCCAGTCTGACTACTCGAAACCAAAGAACTTATCGAAGGGGGCGCTTTTTTAGCTCCGTTTTCGCAGCGCCGCCCGGGCAGCCAGTCAGGCCTATGAGGCGCACTCGCCTCGTACTCATGGCTTCTCCGACTCAGGTGCTCATTGATGCTCACACTCGCACCTTGCTACACACTCTTGACAGGGGCGTAGGGTGGGAATGGCAGGAGGGGGGGGGGTGGAAGGTCCGAGTCTGAGTGATTAATGTTTTTGTGAGTGCGAGTCCGAGGGAGCCCGGTTGAGGAAAAGTTTGTTGAGCCTGTGTCCGAGTGAGTCCGGTTGAGGAAAAGTTTGTTGAGTCTGAGTCCGTGTGAGCACTAAGGGCAAAATATTTTCCATGAGTGAGTCTGAGCTGAGCTCCACATTTTTTGCCGCCCTGTGGTCCTATCATCTCAACTCCAGCATTACTATCAGCCTTATGTCGGCTCACGTTTATACTCACGTCAACTCACACATACTTCCACGCGCTACCGTTAATACGTCAGCTCAATACTTATTGATCACAGGCGTGAGTTGCGCAGGAAGTCATTGATAAAAATATCTCGCGTGAGTCATCTCTTTCAATAAAAAGAATGTCCTAACCTAATTGCAAACTCTGATAACTCGTATTTGAAGGTGCGAGATCAAAGTGTGCTAGTAGAGCACCGATTGTGCGAGATATTGGTGTTAAAGAGCATTGATACTATGGTAGAAAAAGCTAATTATAGGCTAACGGACTCATGAGTAGAGTCACTGAGACTGATATCGAGCCGTGAGTCTGAGTGAGTCCTATGGAATTGTATTTTGCTGAGTCCGAATGATTACGGTTGAGGAAAAGTTTGTTGAGACTGAGTCTGAGTGAGCCCTAAGGGCAAGATACGTTTCGTGAGTAAGTCTGAGTGAGCTCTGCACTTTTTGCCGACCTATGGTTTGAGGACACATACGATGCAGGAGTGGAGGCATACAGTTCGGTCTGCATATAATATCAGCAGGAGTGAGAATTTTGGCTTGCAACCAAACCTATTGCACAAGCAAGTATTGTTTATGACAGTGTTGTTATTTTTAACCATACGGCAAAGAACCTCTGGGTAAATAAATATGGACTGACGGACAGCCTTAAATTTCATTTCCTCTAGCGTCGTGTACATTAGCTCGTGTTACAATAGATGACCGACTTGGACCTTCGGAGACCACCTGCAAAAGCTAATTTCTTTTTTCCAATTGAACCACGTCAATTCCACACGCAATCCTGGGCGCTATTAGCCTGGGGTGCAGCTGGTTCTAGACACACAAAAAATTTCTTGCGAGGTCAGCTAGTATATACGTTTTGGCTCCAGGTTACTTGGTTTACTTGATTAGGAGACCAACTGGTTACAGCTGGTTCTGTTTCCTAGCTAACTGGCTCCAGCTTGTTCCAGTGCCAGAAAACTCGTTGCAGCTCGTTCCATTTCGAGACTTGAGTGGTTCCTGCTGGGGACCAATTATAACCAGTTGGTAACCCATTGGATTCCAGATGGTCCCAGCTGAACCCATTTGGTTCCTTTACTGTGCCTGGGTGAAGGAGCGGAGCGCAATGGGAACCGACCGTCTGCCCTAGTGCGGCTTTTAGCCGCCGGGCGCCGCCACGGTAGTACACCTGCCGACGCGTCGTCGCTCGCGGAAACGAATGCCGTGGCTGCATTCGAAGCTGCTATATGGTGCAGTTTTCGGCTGTATTCACGTCGTTTAAAGTATAATGAAAATTCATAAACTGGAACCATGAAGCACTTGTCGTTCTGGGCAACCAGCCCATTTCGAAGGCATGTGTCTTTCGCGGTTATTTGATCGAGACGCTCGCGCGTCGTCTGCTAGCCCGATACCAGAGAGCGCATGCCAGTGATGCGCGGAAAATTGTTTTGTCACCGTTAGGTTCGCTTGACTGAGTGTCGGTGTTTGACTGTCTCAAAGTGGATATTTGAAAGCAGCATTTGCCAGGAGCGAATACTGAAAGCTTGGGCGCTTAAAGTTCCCCGATGCGAGCCACAGTCTACTGGTGTAGCACACTACACGCAAGCCTGGAGTTCATGCGTTAAATTGCATGAAATGTCACTACACTGCTTTAGAAATATACGTGATCGCCCGTTCCCTTCGTAAAGCTTTTGAGAATTACATTTGTTGCCACCGGGAAAGAGGAACAGCTGATGCCAGAAAAAGAGGAACTATGCCAAGTGATTCCACCATTTCAGAACTTAAACCAGTTAAATTGTGGTAGTACGAAAAACAAACAAAAATAGCTACATATGCCACGCGCTTCCTGCAATACTGATTGATGTGTGTGAACAGACGCTGTCGTTCAAGTATAAAGTCGTAGTGCCGACTCTCAACTTGAGCCAATGTGAAAGGCGTGAAAAATGGCGCGGCCTGTTGTCAGTTGCTTGAGCTCGTCTTTGTATTTGTCGACGCATTGTTGTAGCCTCAGTATCTGGCTCCTCAGGTATCTTCCTTTTCTCTTCCATTTGCCCTTTTCGGTAGTGAGCAAAGTGTAGAAGCCGAATGGCTGTCGACCTGGACGCTTTTGTCGCATGGGGCAGCCTGCTCAGCCTTGTGCACTCATTTATTGTGACACTCAACATAATGATTGTCGGTTGTTTCGCCGGTAGCGCATGTGGTGTCCATGGGCTCCGATTCTTCAGCTTTGGGACCTAATGTCAGCGCTGCATGCACATGGCGGCGATCGCGAGGCAGCGTTGCTACTGGTACTACATGCACTGGTTGACTGTTCGGATGCGACACGGTCACCTTTAGGGATACTTGCCATGCTTCGTTCAGTTGTCACCTTGGGCTGCAAACGTGAAGGGTAGTCTGCAAAGAGTGACGCTACTGCATCCTTAAGCCGCCGCTTCTTATATTCAATGAAATCTTCGCGTCGCAAACGACGGCTGCATATTCTAGTGTAGTTTGAAGATGTATTAGGAGACCAATTATCCCACCTAATTACTGCAAGCCACCTCTACCGAACACTAGCGGCAGCTGGAATTTCATGGAACGACAGCCGAACAGTCTATTAAGGCGAAAGCCTTAGATGTCTCATCAAACGCAAAAATTGACCGTCGAAAAAAGGGAAATAAATGAAGATAATCGTGATTTCTTTCAGTTCTATTTGCAGAGTGGAACACGACAGTATGACATACTAAGGCATTGGGGCGGTTGCAATAGCCTGAAATAAAAAATAAAACGCGAATACTATCAAACTCGAGTGCAAGTATCGAACCGGCAGCACGGACTGACAGACTGCCTGTGGAATACGAACAGCGGGCATGGAAAGACACGCGAACATGCGGCATCTGCATTCTTTGATGTTTCGCATTTATTTTCAAGTGGTTATAGCCTGGATAATTGGTGAAAAGACGACGTCATCCATGACACAATAAAAGACCATCTAGCATCTTTTTTATTGCCACGACGGTTAGAGCTTGATGAAAACAGCGCGCCGCTATGTTCCCGTTTCTTTCCATCCCCCTGTACCTGTGAAAGCTTCCAAGAAGCACAAATGCAATTAAACTGAGATGCAAACACGAATTCGTGAGCTTCGTGAGACGCGCGGCCGTTCAGCACCAGCTTCCCGTGGATGGATGCTATGAGCGTCCCCTTTGTAAAGGGGCGGTGACATGTCTGCCACCAGGCTCGAAGAAAAAAAAAAGGAAAAGCTTCCTTGTTTCATGTTGGCCTAATACCTTATCTATATTGATTAAATCTATGTTATTATACCAAAAAAATATAAATTCACGGTCTATCTCGCTACCTCTTAAGGCAGAATGACCTTATTTTTCCCCCATTATTTATTTTTTGTTCTTTATCTCTACTTTTCTGCCACCAATGCTCTAACCGTCTCTTACTTATTTCTATCGCGGACGTGTTCAGCTTTCCATTGTTGTCCCTAAAACCCAAGGCTTCATGTAGACTCGTGCCCAGACGTATACCTGGGTGAATATCGCCACATTCAATCAGTACATGTTCCATCGTTTCCTTAGTTCCCCCGCAGCATGTACATTGTTCTTCTTCGTTACTGAATCTCGCTTTATAACTACGCGTTCTAAGGCAGCCCGACCTTGCTTCAAACAGTAAAGCGCTTCCCCTTGAATTATCATAAAACCTTTCCCTCCTTATTTCGTTTTTTTCCCTTTCGGTAGTTACTCAGAGCCGGCTTCTTTTCCATCGCTGCCATCCAATAAGTCCTCTCCGCCTCTCTGACCTTCCGCTTAATGCTCCTTGTTGCCATATCGCCCGCACTGCTAGCCGTATATTTACTGGTGAGCCTCCTAGTTCTTTTTCTCCACTGCGTGTCAACGCTTTTTCTATACAGATACCTGAAAACCTTCTCTGCCCATCTACTCTTCTTCATTTTCCTCAGCCTCTCTTCGAATCTCATTTTGCTCTGAGCTTCCCGCACTTCAAAGCCTGTCCATCCCATATCACCCTTTACAGCCTCATTTGTCGTCTTCCCGTGAGCGCCCAACGCGAGGCGGCCCACCGTCCTTTGATTTACATCCATTCCTGATTGTACCTCTCATTTCATGCACACCACTGAGTTCCCAAATGTAAGCCCCGGGACCATCACACCTTTCCACAGTCCTCGAAGCACCTCGTACCTATTGTACCCCCATAAAGCTCTGTGCTTCATAATTGCAGCATTCCTCTTTCCCTTTGCTACCGATGCTTTCTCTTGTACCTCCATATATCTATCCCCCTCATTTACCCATACTCCGAGGTACTTGTACTCGCTTACCCTCGGTATTTTTTGGCCCTGTATAAAGACCGCATGGTCTTCGTGATCATTGAATACCATCAATCCACATTTTGTTGCACTAAATCCTAGTCCTAGAGCCTCACATTCCCTTCCGCATATATCTGCCAGTCGCTGTATATCATCTTGGCTGTCCGCAAATAAGATACGGTTCCCCCTGCCGGTCGCCTTCAGCCTATTGAAGTCCCAGCCGAGCCGTTTTATCGAGTGGGGTTGGACTTGTTAGGTCCCTTTCCAACTTCGACAAATGGAAATAAATGGGTTGCAGTAGCCACGGATTATGCCACTCGGTATGCAATCACTCGAGCGATACCGACCAGCTGTGCGACTGACGTTGCAGATTTCCTCCTCTACGACATTATTCTCCAGCATGGCGCTCCTCGTCACCTACTCACAGACCGTGGTCGCTGCTTCCTGTCTCGTGTGGTTGATGACCTACTTCGATCTTGTGCTACTCGTCACAACTTCACCACGTCTTACCACCCCCAGACTAACGGACTTACGGAACGCCTTAACCGCACCCTGACAGACATGCTTTCCATGTATGTATCTGACGACCACACCGATTGGGACATTGCCCTCCCGTTCGTCACCTTCGCCTACAACTCGTCGCGTCATGACACAGCCGGCTACTCACCGTTTTATCTTCTTTTTGGCCGTGATCCGTTACTACCTTTCGACTCCCTGCTTCCGTCTGACCCACCTTCCACCACTTCGTACGCTCAAGATGCCATCACCCGTGCTCTCATCGCACGTACAGTAGCCCGCGCTCGGTTCTCGTCGTCCCAGACTGCACAGAAGTCCCTCTATGATAGCCGACATAGGGATGCCGATTTCCCTCCGGGCTCTCTCGTTCTACTCTGGCTCCCATCCCGTCGTGTTGGCCTCTGCGAGAAGCTTCTGGCGCGATACGTCGGGCCCTACCGAGTCTTGCGCCAGGTGACACCTGTCACCTATGAGATTTCCCCGACCACAAACTCATCGACTGCTACACCGAGAACTGACATCGTGCACGTTTCTCGCCTGAAGCCCTACAACGGTGACACGCCCTTCTAACCATAACAGGCACCGGGATGGTGCTTTGCCGGCCGGGGTAATGTCACGGGTATGCAAAGGTGACTCAGGCACGGGCGCTGAAATGACACCCAATGGAGGAAGACGACAACGTTGTTGTTGTGGGTTTGAGTCTGAGGCTGCCCTGTTGTCCTACGATCCTGTCCTCTCTGTGCAGCATTAACTCGATCAGTATTAACTGAATAAATCATCCCCGTAACAATATCATCAGCATAAATAGACCCGTAGTGTACTTGCACAGCGCCACCACGCGGCAGCGGCGAGCAAGCGCTCGACGGCCGGAGGGGAGCGTTCGCCCAGGCACTGAAAAATAGAGGAGGCACGGGTCTGAGTGAGTAATGTTTTGTGAGTCTGAGCCCAGTTGAGAAAAATTCTAGTGAATCTGAGTACGAGGGAGTCCGTTTGAGGAAAATTATATTGAGTCTGAGTCCGTTTGAGAAAAAGTTTGTTGGGTCAGAGTGTGAGTGAGTCCGATTGAGCAAAAGTTTCTTGAGTCTGAGTCCGTGTGAGCACTAAGGGCAAAATATCTTTCATGAGTGAGTCTGAGCGAGCTCCACATTTTTTGCCAACCTGTGGTCCTATCATCATCTCAACTCCAGCATTACTATCAGCCTTATGTCGGCTCACGTTTATACTCACGTCAACTCACACATACTTCCACGCGCTACCGTTAATACGTCAACTCAATACTTAATGATCACAGGCGTGAGTTGCGCAGGAAGTCATTGATAAAAATATCTCGTGTGAGTCATCTCTTTCAATAAAAAGAATGTCCTTACTGAATTGAAAACTCTGATAACTCGTATTTGAAGGTGCGAGATCAAAATGTGCTAGTAGAGCACCGATTGTGCGAGATATTGGTGTTAAAGAGCATTGGTACTATGGCAGAAAAAGCTAATTATAGGCTAACGGACTCATGTGTCGACTCACTGAGACTCATATCGAGCCGTGAGTCTGAGTGAGTCCTATGGAATTGCATTTTGTTGAGTCCGAATGAGTACGGTTGAGGAAAAGTTTGTTGAGTCTGAGTCCGAGTGAGCCCTAAGGGCAAGATACGTTTCGTGAGTGAGTCTGAGCGAGCTCTGCACTATTTGCCGACCTATGGTTTGAGGACACATACGATGCAGTAGTGGACGCATACTGTTCGCTCTGCATATAATATCAGCAGAAGTGAAAATATTGAATTGCAACCAAACCAAGCAAGTATAAGCAAGTATTGTTTATGACAGTGTTGTTATCTTTATCCATACGGCAAAGAACCTTTGGGGAAAGAAATATGGACTGACTGTAAGCCTTAAATTTCATTCCCTCTGTCGTCGTGTAACATGGCTCGTGTTACAATAGATGACCGACTTGGACCCTCGGAGACCGCCTGCAAGAGCTAATTTCTTTTTTTTTTTTGCAGTTGAACCGCATAAATACCACACGTAATCCTGGGTGCTATTAGCCTGGGTGCAGCTGGTTCTGGACAACAAAAAAAAACTTCTTGCTAGGTCAGCTAGTATATACGTTCTGGCCCCAGACCACTTGGTTTAATTGATTCGGAGACCAACAGTTTCTAGCTGGTTTTCATACCAACACGTTCCAGCTGGTTCTGTTTCTAGCCAACCGGCTTCGGTTGGTTTCAATGCCAGAAAACTCGCTGCAGCTGGTTCCGTTTCGAGATTGGAGTGGTTCCTGCTGGGGACCAATTAGAACCAGTTGGTAACCCATTGGCTTTCAGCTGGTCCCAGTTAAATATTGTCACCTGGGATATTACAGCTAAAATACAAAGTACGACGGGTTGAGTAGTTGACTCACTTGACGAAATATTAAAGGGGTACTGACACAAAATTTCGCAGTCGAGATTGCCTGCGGAATCGATTCCCGTGAACATGCATATCATCTGCAAAATATCAACAGCGAATATAGCTTGGAAGGTATTTTATACGAATCTTGAAGTTCGCGTGTGCGATCGAGCGCTATACACTGTACCTCGTGATACTGACACCCTTAAAGCTAACTCGAAGGCGACGTCACCACACTGCAGCCGATACAACAAGTTACGATGACGTTATGGCCGCCATTTCTCTTTTGCCGCGCTTGCGTCAGCAGACTTTTCAGTGGCTGCTCGCGAGTTTGTAGCAGCGGCGCATGCGTTGAAAGTTTTGTGTTTGGCGACACTGCTTTCCAGTTACCTGTCAGAAAGGACTTCTTGATATCCTTGTGCTGTCTGGGCAGCGGACCGCGCGGAAGTGCGTCACAGTTCTGTGTGCTGACGTTGTCGAGCGTTGCAGACGCTGGGTGGTGATAGTTGCATCCGGCGGCTTGTCGTTTTTGGAGCTCTCGCATACCGAAACTGAGACTGGTCAGTAATGAGGAGCCTGTAATTAATTATCTGTCGCGCGCTGCAGCAGGCCCTCAGCAACACATTGCAGCAAAAAAAAAAAAAAAAGACGAGATGCCAATCTTTTGTGTCAGTATCCCCTTTAAGTTGGCTCATTCGCACTAGAAGAGAGTGGTATATCGTATTTAAGATTCAACCACCCCAAAAAATAAGCACTCAATCACAATATATCACATAAAATAGGATTTTCTCGTACACCACATAATTTCCATATTGTGCTGGTCTTATCAGTTCCGTACTAACTTATATTCTGGCTGATGTATTAGGCATGTGGGCTTCGGCCCACATGCACATAGTTTCAAAAAAATCTGGGAGCCACGTACAAAAGAGCAGTCTAAATTAACGGTATATTTTATTGTCTCGGACAACAAGTCACTTGTACATATAAAAAAATTTGAATTAATTGCACTGCTACTCAACTGACGGCCAAGCTTAGCTACTCTTTGAGTGAATACGCTTATGCCGCGAAAGGTTCGCTCTAAGGGCAAATCTCCTCCCACATACGTCACACCCGTGAGGTCGCTCACCGGTGTGGGTCAGAACGTGCCTTTTTAGCGCACTCGATTCCGCGAATGCAGCAGGGCATAGGTGACAGAGGTACGGCTTGTTCCCTGTGTGTGTAGAAGTGTGGTTTGTTAGAGCTTGTTTGAAATTAAATGTGCGGCTACAGAATTGACAACTATACTTTTTTACAGCCGAGTGAATAATCTTATGCTGCTGAAGGCTGCGTACTGATCTGAAACTCTTCTGGCATGTGTCGCACTTGTGAGGTCGCTCACTAGTGTGGGTCAGAACGTGCTGTTTTAGAGTACCCGTCTCCGCGAATGCAGCGGGGCATAGGTGGCAGTGGTAAGGCTTCTCGCCCGTATGCTTGCGGAGGTGTCTCGTTAGCCCTTGTTTCAGACTAAACGCGCTGCCGCACTGCTCACAGCTAAACTTCTTCACACCCGAGTGAACGATCTTATGCTGCCAAAGGTTACCACTCGATGTGAAACTCTGTCCGCACACGTCGCACTTGTGAGGTCGCTCGCCGGTGTGGCTCGCAACGTGCTTTTTCAGCGCATCTAAGTGAGGGAACGTAGCCGGACACAGGTGGCAGGCGTACGGCCTCTCCCCTGTGTGCGTACGGGCATGGACCCTGAGTGTGCGTTTCCGGGAAAATTTTCGGCCGCACACGTGGCAGGCGAAAGCCTTCTTCCCAGAATGAGTCAGTGCGTGGTCCGCGATCTTTGCTTTCATGGCAAATCTCTTTCCGCAGACGTTGCACTCGTGCGGTCTTTCGCCGGTGTGCGTCATCATGTGTCTTCTGAGACCCTCGCGGCTGGTGAACGTGGCCGGGCACGACGAACACTCGAAGGGCCTCTCGCCCGTGTGCGTGCGACTGTGGATCACCAGACTCGCCTTTAACATGTATTTCCTACCGCACACGTCACAGGCGTACCGTTTGACGCGAACGTGAGAAAACAAGTGTGTTCGCAGGTGCGTCCTGCGGCTGAAAACTTTGTCACACACGCCGCACTGCAAGGACCTCTTGCCGCCTCTTTCTGTCTGGGAGACATGGAGCTCATCAGGGGTCCTGCGATTGAAGGAAGCATGCATCGAACATTAGGCACATTTTAGACAAGACGAGAGCTTATTCATTCCTCATTTAAAAAACGATAATCGGAGCACCCAAATCCTATAGCTGTTTCCGCCTGCGATAGCTAGCTCTCTAAATGCGATGGATGACGCCATTTCATTTCAGAGTGGGCAAAAGTGAGGTCTGATTACCCCCAAAACTGACGCATAGACTCGCGTGAAAGACTCACCATCCACGTGGCCATGCAGGAGCTCGTTAGGAGTGCCAAATTAGTCAGATCAATCAGACGGGTTAATTTAGAGCCATCTAAAATAGAACATAATTGCAACCAGATCCACGCCTGTGCAATCTGAGAGAGAGCGGAGCTGGCAAGCAAGCGCCAGAACGTGGCGAACGCAGCTTTAGTTCTTTCCTCTTTCTTAATCTTCTGTTTTTCATGCTTCGTTTTTTTCTCCATATTTTCCTACTTCTTCCGTTCCTTATCTCTTTCTATACTGCCCCCTCTCTTCCTCACTCTCATATTACTCTTTTTTTTTTTTGCGACATAGACTTGCCCTTAAGGCATAATATTTGTTTTGTATATTTGTGTTAAATGTGCGCCGTTAGGCCGGTGTTGTGTATGAAGTGAAGAAGTGTCTTGTGGAATGTGTTGTCATGTATCCATCGGTCATAACTGTTTGTGTCACTAGCGAAGACCAGCTTGCAGGAGATGACGGGAGCGTTCCGACTGTAATCCTTGGCATGTCCATATAAGGTGGTATGCATCCGCTTGTATCACCGGAACAGCACAGTACGGGCATGTAGAACCAACTGGTAAATGCGACCAGTTCCATGTTGAAATAACAGCCGGTGTAAGGGCCACCCCTGCCCGAGGCCTCCTAAGCACGACTTCCTCCGCCCTAGTAAGGTGAAGGGGGAGAGAGCAGACACACGGTGGGATAAGAGCGCGTGTATCCTGCCGGAGAACATTTTTACGGGCACGGAGTGTATTTAGGGGTTGAGGTGGAAGGGGAATAGATGGGAGGTCTGTATTAGGAGGGCAGTGTGCCTGTTGGTCAGCAGCAATATTGTGAGGGTTCGCAGCATGGCCTTGAATCCAGTGTACCCTGATGCAAGTGGCTGTATTGCGGTTCATCTTATGTATCGCCTCGCAGATTTCCATCACCTTGTGAACTTTCTTGAGTTCCTGGATAGCCGCTAAAGAATCGGTGAATACGTCAAGTTGCCTAATTGTAGACAGCTTAGAGGTGACATCCCGCACTGCGTCATGAATGGCTTGAAGTTCCATTACAAGAGGACTGGCTTCCGTAGATAGATAATGCTGGTGACCACTGATGAAATTATGCGTGGTGCTTAGGAATGATGTCCTTCCGCCGTCTTGTAGGATGGCAGCATCTGTATAGACTTTGCAGATGTTAGCGCATGGTGCATCGATGATAGAGCGTTCGTCAATAATGCCTGATGTATCGCTACGCCGTAACTTGGTTGTCTTATTAGATGTGATGGTGGTGAATTCCCAGGGAGGCATTGTATCGGACTGATTGTCAATACGAGACCCGCGTTGAAAGTGAGCATGCAATGCAGCAACAACCGGAACAAGTTGCTTTTTTATTTCACGCGCTTTTTCCCTTTGCGAAATTAGCTCTGCAATGGTGTTAAGCTGGGCGTGCTCCTGTAAAGTTGGTATTGGGGTGATGCGGGGTAACGCTGTTATTGTGCGCATGGCATCACGGTTAATGGTCTCCAACTGTGCCAGCTGTGCCAAAGTTAAACGTTGAAATTGCGCCTGGTATACAATTCTTGGATGTAGAACTGTGCGTACGAGCCGTCGAGCTACATCAGTACGAGCTCCAGCTGCTTTTGATGCAATTCGGCGAATCAGATGAAGCGCTTTTGTGGAACTCTGCCTGACTTTTCGGAGCCAGTGCGCACCACTGCCGGACCGGTGAATGTCAAGACCCAGTATGCGGACTTCCGAAGCCTCAGGAATTGTCACTGTACCAAGTGTAAACGTAAAGGGGCACTGCGTGATCTTTCTGCGTCCTGCCTTGTTAGCCACCACAACATAGCTTGATTTCTGAGCGGAAATGTCCAACCCTGCGTTCCGAGTGTAGTTATCAAGTACATCAAGGGCTTGCTGAAGCTGTTGAGCTTGTCTTGAGACGTCTTTATGCACAGACCACAAAGTCACATCATCAGCATATATTAGAAAGTTCACGTCTGGAATCCGGTGTAGTTGCCAAGCTAGAGGTATTAGCGCAACGTTGAACAGAAGAGGAGCCAAAACGGAACCTTGTGGGACACCTCTGTTGGACGTGAAGCAACCTTCTGGCTTTCCATCTACTCTTATAGCAAATGTGCGGTTGTGAAGAAAAGAGTAAATAAATCTTACGACCCGCGGCGGAAGTCATTATTCCCAACCTCATCGAGCTCATATTACTCACCCTCTCTTCTCTTTACTACCCGTGGCTATCCCATACTGTTCATGGTTATGCTATCGTTTACCCTTTCGTCTCCCACTTTCCCTCTTCCTTCCCTTTCCCACCACTTGCTAAACTATAGAAGGTTATGCCATTTTTACCTTCTCCCCTCCTCCTCACCCTCATTTCCCTTATCACCCCCTTACTATAAAATCCTTGGCTATGCTATGCTAGGAGCTGCTGGCACATACCCGCTTTTATTGCGATAGCATCTATATGGACACTCTCCGCTCGTTTTCGCCGTCGCCGTCATGTCCCGGATATTTATATGTATGTATATATAAATAAAAGCCACAAGAAATAAATCTGAAGAAAAAAATTTCAAAGCGCACCATAGGATTCAAAGCTGCGACCCCTCGTTCAGCAGCATGCCGCTTCAAACATCTCGGCCACGCGCCACTGGCTGTTTAGGATACTAACGGCGAGCTAAATTTACACCATTCAACGCTGGCGACACGCAGAGCTCGGAGATGCTTCAGCGTGTGCAGTATGACCCGCGAGATTGCCCGAAGGGCGCGCTTTAAAGCAGCGCTCCTACATTTTCCTTCAGATTTAAAACTGTCCTTGAGACGGGCAGTAAAAAGTGGCCCATTTCTGTACCGACGCGCGATGTGGGACGCCGCGTAAACAATGCGTCGAACGCCACCGCGCGGCAGGAGACGTGGAGGGGTCACTACACGCACCGTATTTTTCAAGAAAATCAAAAATGTTAAGAGTGTTGGGTTGTAGCGCGCTGCTGTAACACGAAGAAGTAACAACTGTGGCAGTTGTTAGCATTCGATGCAAGAGAAATGATCGATAAAGGCGTGCATTTTAAACCAGCAGCACCGCGGACGCGCCGCTTTGCGACGCAAAACAACATCAACAACGGAGAGACATCGGCGCACGAAAAAAAATTCACGTAATTCCGAAGCATGGAAGCACACGCCAAGCAAGAAAAATGATCGAAAAAGGCGCGCGTTTTAAACCAGCTGGTCCGCGAACGCGCTCGGACGGGCAAGCGATAGCCGGCGCACCGCTTTGGGAAGAAAATAAATTACAATGCAGACACAAGCGCATGAAAAAAATTCCACGTATTCCCGAAGCGTGGAAGCACATGCCAAGCAAGAGAATTGATCGAAAAAGGGGCGCGTTTTGAACATATAGGCTATGCCGTACATGTACGACGAAAACCCGTTGGTGCCTGTTAAGTGATGCCGTACATGTACGGCGAAGACCCTCAAAGAGCTAAAAAAAGAAACAAGGAGCGTCACTCGGCGCTCGTGCCAGTAATGAAATCATTATTATTAATAATTAGTCCGTGCTGTTGCTAATTGGTCACCATTGCCTAAACAAACCTTGGCATGCAGTACAGTTAGTACAGTGTAGTGAGATGACTTAGATAGTAGAGAGATATTCTTGGAACCATATTGGTAACCTGGCGATTATGCGAAGCTCCTTCGAACAATGTTTCGGCTGCGCAAAGCTAGTGGTATGGCTTAGTACAGAAGTGGAAGCGTCTCGGCGTACATATCCGCATAGCTTTGAGCCCATATCTACAGAGCATTGCCATTCACGTAGACTACTGCACTCGTTAGCCATCACGATCTGCTAGTTGGAGAAGCGGACGAAGAATCGTGCTGTATGTTGTCGTGCTCCCGTTCTCGCTCTGCATGCTTGAACCATTTCTAAGGTGAACCAGTAACTATTATTTTTTTCCGGTCAGGATGAGTTCGGGTTCCGGCACGTTCTGAGAATGTTGGTTTGGCTTTAGTTCCGGCTAAAGCTCCGGTTCAGACACGGTTGCCGCACCGTGTACAGTTCGACACACATCTGAAACTGTCGATGTAGGTTAGCTTATTAAGTTACTGCTCTCGTAAAAAAACAAAAGACCATGTAATAACCTCTAAACTTCCGCAAGGTGTATAATGTTGTACATTATTAAAATTTGATGCTGAAATGTTATTGCTAATATAAAGTTTAGTAAAACATGAAGAAAAAATACGCGATAGAAAGCAGCAATTTTCATAAACTGAAAATAACCTGGATTGATCAAGCACTAGTAAATTTCTTATAACATTTCAGAAAAGTATGACGCACGCAAATTACTAACCCTTGGTCTGTTGTCGATGTGGCCGAATCTTGCCTCGGATTCTCGCTGATTGTTGTACGAGAGCTTCGAACAGGGCTGGCGGCCTGTTGAGACGTCCGTCTTCTGGCTTTGCCCATGGCCGGATACCTGTTAAAAAAGTAGTACATAAATAAACTATCATAGCTCGACGTCAGAAAGCCATGACTTGAAGCTATACTGAACAAATATTTTGCCGCCGAGACTTCCAGCCCAACTGATAGCTTGGATGCTGAAATTGGTTAACACACCCTCGTATTCAGGCGTAAACTGGAGGAAAATAAAGAATTTAGTGGGATTTTTTTTTCACACACTGCGGCGTCTATTGGCCGCCCTGTGAACTAGAGGTGGTGACGTTAAACTTCACCGGAAATGGACGCGCCAAAAATGATAGCCGTCGCCCGCGTCTCAACCCGCTCCGCCCTTACTAGAATTCCTAGAACCTGTACAAACGGCACCAGCAGGGAACAATACTCCCGGGTGGAGCATCTCTCAGTGGCTTTGTGGAAAGTGGAGACTGGGATGTAAAGGAGAGGTGGAGAAAGGGAAGTAGCAGGACAGGAAAGCGCGCAACCTGCTTCCGTTGCGGGGACGCTTGACGTCACGGCCTTCGATGCGCAACTACGGGCGCGCTGGCGAGTAGCAGCCGCGCGCTCAGAAACCTCCGGAAATGCAGCCAAGTCTTCAAAAATATGTGAAATAAACTATGTTTATCGGAACAATCGCATCTTCAAAGTAGAATTTCGATGTTTTTCCTCACCTTTAGCTACATCTGTTCCGTATGTCTTTAAATTAAAAAAAAAGAAAAGAACATTGCAAATGTATGTCTTGATGTGCGTCTTGATGTAAGAATATAGCAAACGTATGTCTTTATATCCTCTCTCTGATAGACAAACATGAGTACAAAGACGCACGATGCAACACCGTTCTTGCATTGATTTCACGTTTGCAAGCAGGCTGTGTCACGTTACGCGGAGCCTCTGGCTGTGTACCACAGCGATCACAAGGGAATACTGTGCAAATGTATAGTCGTCCGTGAAAGTGTGAATGTGTGCGTGTAATCAATGGCTACGTGATCTAAAATACAGGCTATACAACTTAAGGAAATGTGTCTTCATTCAAATTCAATGTTAAAAAAAGACAAACCTAATACGAGCAATCAAATCGCATATATGCATCGCATCGGGCCGCTCCACATTTTTTGGATTCGTGGCGTGGTCGTTGGCTTTGGACTTTGATCCAGTTTGCATAGGAGAAAGCTTCGCGTTCAACCATCTTTCTTTAAGAAAGGGGCCTTGATTTTTTCGTGTACGATGCCGCCACCGATATAACGAGGTTTGCTTAAAAAGTTTACAATAACGCCGCCGTCGTTTGAGGTATCAGAAACGGGAGGAAATGGGAGAAAAGCAAACAATTCTAAGAGCACGCAGAGAGGAGAGTATAAACGGTTGGGTGGTGGCTTTGCGTCCAGCGTCAGCTGATCAAGGGCCGACTTCCCCAACGCAAGGCCATCCCCCTTCTACGTGCTATGACGAAAGTTTTAAACAGGGTTAAAGAAGCGGTTATTCAATGCAGCAACTCGCTTCCGCGAACGCACATATTCTACATTCCAGCCAAGGTGAACGGCTGAAACTCAGGCGACCAAAACGCTCCGGCTTGCCGGCCTCGCCTCTGTCGGAGTGGGCGCGTCCATTCTTCTAGATCGCGGTTATGGCGGTCATGGCGGTGTGGCGGTTACGGTGGTTAGCCACCACATAGCGGTTTTCAAATTCGACGCATGCGTCTTATGGGGCGTTTTACACTTGACGCGTGCCTACAAAGCTATCACTAACCATATTCGAAAAGGAGCCGCCCTTACTTCAAAGAAAAGAACCACTGTTTCGAGAAGAAAATACCGTATTCGATTTGCATGACGATCAACGGGATATGGCGAACCAAAACAACGCAAAACAGCAACGCACTTCTCCTTTCCGTGACATGTTTAATATTTGTCCGGGCTAGCATACGATAGCATTCAACGGAAAATGAAGTTGTCGTCATACCTGTCTTGAGATAAAGGCTTGCAGAGAGCCCAGTGGTTGTGTGGAGTTCAACTGGATGCTGCCGCACTTGTCGCGTGCCGGAGGGGTAGGCGGGAAAGCGCTTCAGGCGACGCACAGGCGCATCTTCCGTTGCGAGCGGCGCGACCCAGACAGGCCGTTGTCTTGGCCCTTGGGCACCTTGGGTGCTCGATGCGCGCCAATTTCGGGCGGTTCCATTGGTTCCATTCTGGATGGGGGTGACGGCGGAAATGCTGTCGCGTCGGTAGCGCTGGTCTTCCCATCGCCAGTGTCTCGCACTAATGGCGTTGGCGCGGGGAGGGGTTCATACCCCTCCCCTGTTGCTGGATGCACGCGGTAACGGGATAATGATCGATGACCAGCAGTCGTGGAAGCTCTGTGGAAGGTTTCGGGCTAGCAGACGCCGAAAAGAGACGACACGCGCTCGCCGCCATCTTTGTGAGGACTCGACGGATTGCAATGCGGGCGCTTGCGGACTACACCTTTGCTTGTCCCGCTCGGCGCCGTTCCGCCGTGCGAGATGGCGCGATTACGAGCGGCGAGCATTTGGAGCTAATGTTTATTGCTTTTCTTATGTGTGCCATGAAGTTTCCTTCCGTGAACAACGCGGAGAACTGTCGCGTTTTAACCATTCTAACTGCGTCGTGCACATGTCCCAAAAGTTATGTACACGTTCGTACGAACGCATGGAGACCCCTTTCGAGTTTATTTTTTCGTAGTAGTATTCGATTGTGGTTTCGTGTGTGCTTTATGTGCATTTAGCTGAGACGATTGTGATCGAACTAGCTATTTCGCTCCGTCGTATGTTTGCGTGCGTGAACACCGTCAGAACTTAATTTCAACTAGGTCTTCGATGTTGATAAAATGCACCGATCGAATAAATGCTATCGCGACATTGTTGTTTGTGTGATCCTCGTTGGTTGCGAACGGCGTGCGAGCTTATTTTCATCGTCGGCTTTGTCTTTTTCCATCTCTTAGTAATAATGCCATGCAGTATGTACGCGGGTATCACCTAGTAGCTCAAATAAAAGCTGAGCTAGTACATGAGATTTTTGGAGTGCCACTTAGGACTGGGACAGAGGCTCAGGCAACATCTGCCAAAACGAGTCGAAGACGCGTCTCACGGAAGTTTACTTTAGATTTAACGCGCACTCGTGGTACCCATACCGCCGCATGTCTCAAGTTATGACAAAACGCAAGCTGGTCAACGCGTGTGTGCGACGTAGTACGCGATAGATCCTCGAGCTCTTTTGGGGACACGATCACTTTCGCGAGATTTTCGCGTCGTGTTGTGCAGCGACTGTTACACGTACTAAGCAGACGTGAGCTGGTTAGCGGCGCGGTAGCTCACCTTGCATCGCTTCCGTGGCGCTATCGCCGTGCGCCAGCTGGCTGTTTTGTTCGCGCACGGGGCGAGTTGCGCACGATTTTGCGAACGTACGTGATCGTATCCCAAATCCGTATGCTCGAGAATATCGCTTCAGCTCTTCAGCAAACCTAGCCACATATTTTGAAGCGGGCAATGCAGAAAAACCAACGCGCACGCGGCGCAAAGTTTCGTTTGCTGCCACGGCGGTAGCGTTTGTTTACGTTTACTCTGGCTGTCGCAGCGTTCGATTTTGTAATCTTGGAGCAGCTTCGGGTTGTCTCGGGCTTCCCACACACGTGACCAAGACGCTACTTCCTGTCCCGACCGGAACTAGCTTGCTGACCCTCTGGCTATCTCTGGCTGCCAGAGAACTGCCAGAAGTCCGAAAATCGAAGAGCCCCAGTTACGCGCGATAAGGAGAATTGCATCGCTGCGTGCTTATTGCGCAATGGACACTTATGCTTTGCCGCATAGAACTGCCCCCAATACGCGCACACATCAGCGTGCATTGACATGGTAAACTCCGAAAACTGGAGAGTTCACCCGACTTCTGGAGAACGACAGTTGAGGCCCAACGGTACTCGACGATGTTCACATACTAACAATCACACTCACACTGAGTATGACGCGCACTCGCCTCATACTCGTGGCTTCTCCGACTCAGGTTCTCATTGATGCTCACACTCGCATCTTGCTACACACTCTTGACAGGGGCGTAGATCGGGAATGGCAGGGAGGGGGGGTTGGTGAAGGGTCCGAGTCTGAGTAAGGAATGTGTTTGTGAGTGTGAGGCCGAGTGAGCCCGGTTGAGAAAAATTATAGTGAATCTGAGTATGGTTGAGGAAAATTATATTGAGTCTGAGTCCGGTTGAGGAAAAGTTTGTTGAGTGTAAGTCCATGTGAGCCCTAAGGGCAAAAGATTTTTCATGAGTGAGTCTGAGTGAGCTCCACATTTTTTGCCGACCTATGGTCCTATCATCATCTCAACTCCAGCATTACTATCAGCCTTATGTCGGCTCACGTTTATACTCACGTCAACTCACACATACTTCCACGCGCTACCGTTAATACGTCAGCTCAATACTTATTGATCACAGGCGTGAGTTGCGAAAGAAGTCATTGATAAAAATATCTCGTGTGAGTCATCTCTTTCAATAAAAAAATGTGCTAACTGAATTACAAACTCTGATAACTCGTATTTGAAGGTGCGAGATCAAAATGTGCTAGTAGAGCACCGATTGTGCGAGATATTGGTGTTAAAGAGCATTGATACTATGGTAGAAAAAGCTAATTATAGGCTAACGGACTCATGAGTCAACTCACTGAGACTGATATCGAGCCGTGAGTCTGAGTGAGTCCTATGGAACTGTATTTTGTTGAGTCCGAGTGAGTACGGTTGAGGAAAAGTTTGTTGAGTCTGAGTCCGAGTGAGCCCTAAGGGCAAGATACGTTCCGTGAGTGAGTCTGAGCGAGCTCTACACCATTTGCCGACCTGTGGTTTGAGGACACATACGATGCAGCAGTGGAGGCATACAGTTCGGTCTGCATATAATATCAGCAGGAGTGACAATTTTGGCTTGCAACCAAACCTATTATACAAGCAAGTATTGTTTATGACAGTGTTGTAATCTTTAACCACACGGCAAAGAACCTTTGGGGAAAGAAATCTGGACTGACACTAAGCCTTAAATTTTATTCCCTCGATTGTCGTGTTACAATAGATGACCGACTTGTGCCCTCGGACAGCGCCTGCAAGGGCCAATTTCTTTTTTCCAGTTGAACCGCATCAATTCCACACGTAATCCTGGGTGCTATTAGCCTGCGGTGCAGCTGGTTCTAGACAAACAAAAAAGTTCTTGCTGGGACAGTTAGTATATGCGTTCTGGCTCCAGGCCACTTGGTTTACTTGATTCAGAGACCAACTGCTTCTAGCTGGTTTTCAGACCAACCGGTCCCAGCTGGTTCTGTTTCCTTGCTAGATGGCTCCAGTTGGTTCCAGCGCCAGAAAATTCGTTGCAGCTGGTCCCATTTCGAGACTGGGGTGGTTCCTGCTGGGGACTAATTAGAACCAGTTGGTAACCCACTGGCTTCCAGCTGGTCTCAGCTGAACACAGCTGGTTCCAGTTAAATATTGTCACCTGGGATATTACGCTCAAAATACAAAGTACGATGGATTGAGTAGTTGAAACACTTGACGAGATATTAAAGGAGTACTGACACTTAATTTCGCCGCCGAGATAGACTGCGGGATAGATTCCCGTGAACATGCGTATATCGTCTGCAAAATATCAACAGCGAATATAGCTTTGAAAATATTTTATACGAATCTTGAAGTTCGCGTGTGCGATCAACCACTATGCGCCGCACCTCGTGACGTCGACACCCTTAAAAGTAACTCGAAGGCGACCCCCCCCCCCCCCCTACTTCTCCAACGTCACCACGCAGCAGCCGATACAACAAGTTACGATGGTCCTCATAGCCGCCATTTATCTTTTGCCGCGCTTGTGCCAGCAGACTGTTCGGCGGCTGCTCGCTATTTCGTGGCCGCGGCGAACGCGTTGAAAGTTTCGTGTTTGGCGACACTGCTTTCCAGTTTCCTGTTAGAAAGGACTTCTTGATATCCGTGTGCTGTCTGGGCAGCGGACCGCGCGGAAGTGCGTCACATTTCTGTGTGCTGACGTCGTCGAGCATTGCACACGCTGGGTGGTGATAGTTGCACACCATGTTGCACACGACGGCTTGTCGTTTTATGGAGCTTTCTCATACCGAAACTAAAACTGGTCGGTAATGGGGAGTGTGTAATTAATAATCTGTCGCGCCCTGCAGCCATGTTATGAGAAATAGGCACTCAGCAACACATTGCAGCAAACGAACGCGAGGACAAACATTTTTTGACAGTACCCCTTTCAGGTTGGCACATTCGCATTAAAAGAGAGTGGTATATCGTATTTAAAATTCAACCACCCCCAAACTAAGCACTGAATCACGTTATATCACATAAAAGGGGATTTTTTTCGTACACCAAATGATTTCGATATTGCACTGGGCTCATAAGATCCGTACTAACATTTTCTGGCTGGTTTGGTGGGCATGTGGGCTTCGACCCACACGCCCATACGTGTCAAAAATCTGGGACCAACGTACAAAAGAGCAGTTTAAATAAACGGTATATTTTATTGTCTCGGACAAGTCACTTGTACATATAAAAAAAACTGGAAGTGTACATTACTATTATTTGTACTGCTACTCAACTGACAGCCAAGCTTAGCTACCCTTTGAGTGAATACGCTTATGGGTCAAAAGGTTTGCTCTAAGGGCGAATCTCTTCCCACATACGTCACACCCATGAGGTCGCTCACCGGTGTGGGTCAGAACGTGCCTTTTTAGCGCACCCGATACCGCGAACGCAGCAGGGCACTGGCGGCAGAGGTACGGCTTTTCGCCCGTATGTGTGCGGGTGTGCATTGTGAGTGCGTGCTTAGAACTAAGCTCGCGGCCGCAGGATTGACAACTGAACTTCTTTATCCCCGAGTGAATAAGTTTATGGCGTGAGAGGTTCCCCTTTGTAGTAAAAGCCTTCTCGCAAACGTCGCACCTGTGAGCTCTCTCATCGGTGTGGGTTAAAACGTGCGCCTTCAGCGAACTTGTCTGCGCGAGTGCAGCGGGGCAAAGGTGGCAGAGGTACGGCTTCTCTCCTGTGTGCGTAGAAGTGTGCCTCGTTAGTGCTTGTTTGAAATTAAAATTGCGGCTACAGAACTGACAACTATACTTCTTTACAGTTGAGTGAATAATCTTATGCCGCCAAAGGTTGCGTCTCCATGCAAAACTCTGTCCGCAAACGTCGCACTTGTGAGGTCGCTCGCCGGTGTGGCTCACAACGTGCGTTTTCAGCGCAGCCAAGTGCGGGAACGTTGCCGGGCACAGGTGGCAGGCGTACGGCCTCTCCCCAGTATGCGTACGGGCGTGGATCCTGAGTGTGCCTTTCCGGGAAAATTTTCGGCCGCACACGTGGCAGGCGAACGCCTTCTTCCCCAAATGAGTCAGTGCGTGGGACGTGAGGTATGCTTTCATGGCAAATCTCCTTCCACAGACGTTGCACTCGTGCGGTCTTTCGCCGGTGTGGGTCATCATGTGTCTTCTCCGATGCTCGCGGCTGGTGAACGTGGCCGGGCATGACGAACACTCGAAGGGCCTCTCGCCCGTGTGCGTGCGAGTGTGGATCACGAGGGTCGTTTTTTGCGCAAACTTCTTTCCACACACGCCACAGGCGTACCGTTTTACGCGAGCGTGAGCAAACAAGTGTGTTCGCAGATGCGACCTGCGGCTCAAAACTTTTTTACACACGCCGCACTGCAAGGACCTCTTGCCGCTTCTTTCTGTGTCGGAGACATGGAGCTCATCAGGGGACCTGCGATTGAAGGAAATATGCATCTAACATTAGACACATCTTAGACAAGACGAGAGCTTATTCATTCCTCATTTAAAAAACAACAATCGGAGCACCCAAATCCTACAGCTGTTTCCACCTGCGATAGCTAGCTCTCTAAATGTGATGAGGCCATTTCATTTCATAGTGGGCAAAAGTGAGGTCTGATTACCCCCAAAACATGCATAGACTCGCATGAAAGACTCACCATCCACGTGGCCATGCAGGAGCTCGTTAGGAGTGTTAAATTAGGCAGATCGACGAGACAAGTTAATTTAGAGCCATCAAAAATAGAACAAGAATTGAAGCCAGTTCCACGCCTGTGCAATCTGAGTAAAGAGCGGAGCAAGCAAGCAAGCGCCAGAACTTGGCGAACGCAGCTTCAGTTCTTTCCTCTTTCTTGGTCTTCTTTTTTTCATGCTTCGTTTTTTCCATACATTTTTCTACGTCTTCTTCGTTTGCTTATATCTTTCTATATCGCCCTCTCTCCTCCTCACCCTCATATTACTCACCCTGACATTACGACCCCTTGCTATGCCATACTGTTCATGGTTATGCTATCGTGTACACTTTCGTCTCCCCCTTTCCCTCATTCTTCCCTTTCCCACCACTTGCTAAACTATAAAAGGCTATGCCATTTCTACCCTCTCCCCTCCTCCTCACCCTCACTTCCTTTCATCACCCCCTTACTATACTATCCTTGGCTATGCTATGCTAGGAGCTGCTGGCACATACCTGCTGTTATTGCGATAGTAATTATATGGACACTCTCGGCTGGTTTTCGCCGTCGCCGTCATGTCCCGGATATGTATATGTATGTATATATAAATAAAAGCCACAAAGAAAAATAAATCGGAAAAAGATCCACAGCATATCGACGGGGTGAATGATGATGAGTGCGGCGAAGCTCCGGAGGGAATCATCGGTAAACCGCGAATACTCCGAGTAATTCGCCCAGTATATGATCAAGTAAACACGTGAGAAACACCGTGTATATATTAAACATCAAACTTTTATTGTACTGTTGTTTTACGTGGTCCTTTCATTACAACGGTCCACCTAGCGTACGTCGCCGCACTAAATCGAACGATTGACTTCTGCTGAAGCCAACAAGCGAGAGCACTTTGTATATATTTCAATAAAGTTTTCAATCAATCAATCAATCCACCAATGACACGCGCCATATGTGAACCTTCCGTGAATTCTGCCCAGTACATCATCAACGACGTGAGATCCGGCGCGTTTATACTAAAGGGTCGATGAGAGTCATGGCGACTTGCAGCTCACTTTAATTTTACATGTACGCTGTAAATTTTTATTGTTTAATCACGCACAAAAGAAATCTCACACAGGCACTACCTTGGAGGTCAGAATCCAGTGCCTATATATACGGGGTGGTCAGTGAACGGTTGTGCAGTGCGAGCAGTCGGTTTTTTCAATCAAGAAACTCGCTAGCGGACGCTGCCTGCGTCGGCCTCGCGAGGCAAGAGAGGGGGGGGGGGGTACTAGAGCACGCATCTGCAACGCAGCGAATGCCTCCGCGCCATCTAGGGATCTTTCTGAGAACTAGAGGTGGCTACGACAGCGCCATCTAGTGAACACTCCAAGAACTAGAGGTGGCTACCTACTACTACTACTGCTACTACTACTACATACTACAGAGGAGGGACAGACCCAAACCCAGAGGAGATTCGCCCCTAAAAAAAGAATCTTCGAAGCGCACCATAGGGATTCGAAACTGCGGCCCCTCGTTCAGTAGCACGCCGTTTTAAACATCTCGGACACGCGCCACTGGCTGTTTAGGACACTAAAGGCGAGCTATTTATATACACCATGTAAAGCTGGCGACACGCAGAGCTCAGAGATGCTCCAGCCTGTGCAGTATCATTCGCGAGATTGCCCGATGGGCGCGCTTTAAAGCAACGCTCCTACATTTTCCTTCAGTTTGACAACTGCCCTTGAGACGCGTACTAAAATGTTGCCCATTTCTGTACCGACTCGCGATGTGGAACACCGGGTAAACAATGCCTCGAACGCCACCACGCGACAGGAAACGCGGAGGGGTCACTTCACGCACCGCATTGTTCAAGAAAAACAAAAATGTAAGAGTGTTGGGTTGTAGCGCGCTGCTCTAACACGAAGAAGTAACAGCTGTGGTAGTTGTTAGCATTCCAAGCAAGATAAATGATCGAAAAAGGCGCCCGTTTTAAACCAGCACCGCGAATGCGCTCAGATGGGCAAGCGATAGCCGGCGCACCGCTTTGGAAAGCAAAAAGAAAATATGACGGAGAGGCATCGGCGCATGAAAAAAATTCCACGTATTCCCGAAGCGTGGAAGCACATGTCAAGCAAGAGAAATGATCGAAAAAGACGCGCGTTTTAAACTTTAAACATACAGGCCATGCCGTACATGTACGCCGAAAACCCTTTGGTGCCTATTAGGTGATGCCGTACATGTACGGCGAAAACTCTCGAAGGTTTACAAGAGAAACAAGGAGTATCGCTCGTTGCTCGTGCCAGTAATGAAATTAATTTTATTATTAAGTAGTCTGTCTTTGTGCTGTTCCTAATCAGTCACCATTACCTAAACAAGCCTTGGCATGCAGTAGGGTTAGTGCAGTGTAGTGAGATGTCTTAGATAGTTGAGAGATATTCTAGCAGCCATATTGGGAGTCTGGGGATTATGGGAAACTCCTTCGAACAATGTTTCGGCTGCGCAAAGCTAGTGGTATGGCTTAGTTCAGGAGTGGAAGCGTCTAGGCGTATATATCCGCATAGCTTTGAGCCCATATCTGCAGTGCATTGCCATTCGCATAGACTACTGCACTCGTTAGCCATCATGATCTGCTAGTTGGAGAAGCCGACGATGAATCGTGCTATATGTTGTCGTGCTCCCGTTCTCTTTCTGCATACTTGAACCATTTCTAAGCTGAACTAGTAACCATTGTTATTTTTTCCCGGTCAGGCTGAAATCGGGATCCGGCACGTTCTGTGAATGTTGGTTCGGCTTTACTTCCGGCTAAAACTCCGGTTCAGACAGGGTTTTCAAATCGTGTACAGTTCAACACACATCTGAAACACTCGATGCAGGTTAGCTTATGAAGTTATTACTCTCTAAAAAACAACAACAACAAGAATAGATCTTGCAGTAACCTCTGAAGTTCCACGAGGAGTATTATGTTGAACATTATTAAAATGCGATTGTTCATGCTAATATAAAATTTAGTAAAACACGAAAAAAATGTGCGATAGAAAGCAGGAATTTTCATAAATCAAAAATAACTTGGATTTAACAACGAGAACTAGGAAAATTTTTATAACATTTCATAAACGTATGACGCACACAAATTACTAACCCTTGGTCTGTTGTCGATGAGGCGGAATCTTGCCTCCGACTCTCGCAGTTTGTGCTACGAGAACTTTGAACAGGGCTGGCGGACTGTTGGGACGTCCGTTTTCTGGCTTTTGCCATGGCCGGATGCCTGTAAAAAATAGTACATAAATCACCTAACATAGCTCGACATCAGTAAGCCATGACTTGAAGAAATACTGAACAAAACTTTTGCCGTCGAGATTTCCAGCCCATTTCAAAGATTGGGTGCTGAAATTGGTTAACACAACCTTGTTTTCCGGCGTAAACTGGAGGAAAAAATTTAATTTAATGCTTTTTTTTTCACAGACTCCGGCGCCTATCGGCCGCGCCGTGAAATAGAGGTGATGGCGTTAAACCTCAGCGGAAATGGGCGTGTCAACCATTCCAGCCTTCGCTCGCGTCGCAACCCGCTCCGCTCGCACTACGGTTCCTAGAACCAGTACGAACGGTACCCGCAGCTCCCGGATGGGGTATCTCTCAGTGGCTATGTGGAAAGTGGGATGTAAACGAGAGGTGGCAAAAGAGAAATAGCAGGACTAGAGTTACTGTATATGCTATCTTCAGGTAGCAGAGCTGCGCATATGTCTTCCAAACGCCGCTAGCAACCATGCATTGCAGAGAAGCTGACGGTCGGGCCAATGTTTGTATTTCTCGACGCCGCCGCTGCAGAGAACTCAATTAACACTAGACATCGACGGCCAATGTTCATCGCCGGCCTTCGACACGCAAGACATGTGCATCGGCGACACGGTAGGCATGTCGCCTGCAAAAACGGAGTGCGACTTCACCGCATAGCGGTGGTTGCTAGCCAGACCTATGCGCAACTCTGCTACCTAAAGCTAGCATATACAGTAACTCTAAGCAGGACAGGAAAGCGCGCCGCCTGCTTCCGCTGCGGAGACGCTTGACGTCACGGCCATCGATGCGCGACTACGCGCGCGATGGCGTGCAGCCGCCACGCGCTCAGAAACCATCAGAAATACAGCCAAGTCCTCAAAAATATGTGAAATAAACTCTATCGGAAAAATCGCATCTTCAAAGTAGAATTTCGATGTTTTTCCTCATCTTTACCTACATCAGTATAGTATCCCTTTGAGCTAAATATATATATATATATATATATATATATATATATATATATATATATATATATATATATATATATATATATAGCAATTGTATGTTTGATACGTTATCTCGTCAGTGATAGACAAAAATGAGCCGAAAATGAGTACAAAGACCGACGATGCAACACCGTTCTTGCATTGATTTCACGTTTGCAAGCAGGCTGTGCACGTTACGCGGAGCCTCTGGCCGTCTGCAACAGCGATCACAAAGCAACACTGTGCAAGTGCGAATATCTGCGTGTAATCAATGGCTACGTGATCTAAAATACAGGCTATACAACTTAACGAAATGTGTCTTCATTTAACTTCAATGTTAAAGAGATACAAACCTAATACGAGCAATCAAATCGCATATAAGCATCGCATCGGATCGCTCCTCATATCTTGGATTGGTGGCGTGGTCGTTGGCTTTGGACTTTGATTCAGTTTGCACGGGAGAAAGCGTCGCGTCAAAACATCTTTCTTTATGAAAGGGGCCCTGATATTTTCGCGTACGACGCCGCCACCGAAATAGTTATAAGGAGCTTTGCTTAAAAAGGTTACAACAATGCGACGAGAGTTTAAAAAAAACGCGAGGAAATGGGAGAAAAGCAAGGAATTTTAAGAGCGCGGAGAGGAGAGAGTATAAACGGTTGGGAGGTGGCTTTGCGTCCAGCGTCAGCTGACCGAGGGGCGTGTTTCCAAACGCCAAGCCATCCCCCTTCTATGTGGTATGACGAAAGTTTTAAACAGGGTTATAAAAGCGGTTATTCAATGCAGTAACTCGCTTGCGTGGACGCACATATTCTACATTCCAGTCAAGGTGAACAGCCGAAATTCCAGCGACAAAAATGCTCCGGCTTGCCGGCCGCCCCTCTGCTGGAGTGGGCGCGTCCATTTTTCTAGATCGCGGTTATGGCGCTTATGGCGGCTAGCCACCACCAGGAGGCATTGCCACCACATTGCGGTTTTCGAATTCGACGCATGCGTCTTAGGTGCGTTTTGCACTTGCCGCGTGCCTACAAAACTATCACTAACCATATTCGAAATCGAGTCGCCCTCACTTCAAAGAAGAGAACCACTGTTTCTAGAAGAAAATACTGTATTCGATTTGCATGACGATCAACGGGATATGGCGAACCGCCTGCGTTAGCAACGCAAAACAGCAACGCACGTAGCCTTTCCGCGACATGTTTAATATTTAGGCGGGCTAGTATACGATAGCATTAAACGGAAAATGAAGTTGTCGTCATACCTGCCTTGCGATAAAGGCTTGCAGAGCGCCCAGTGGTTGAGTTGAACCGAATGCTGCCGCACTTGCCGCGTGCCGGAGGGGTAGGCGGGAAAGTGCCTCTGGCGACGCACAGAATACGCGGGATCGACACAGGCCGTTGTCTTGGGTGCTAGATGGGCGCGTCGCACTCGGGCGGTTCCATTGGTTCCATTCTTGGATGGGGGTGGCGGCGGAAATGCCGTCGCGTCGGTAGCGCTGGTCTTCCCGCTGCCGTCAATGTCTGGTCTCGCACTAATGGCGGTGCCGCGGGGAGGGGGGGGGGGGGGGGGGAGTTCAGACCCCTCCACCGAAAACATTTCAATTTTGCATGGGTGGCGGCCCCTTCAGATAATTAGAGGACCCCCCTCCCCCTTCTCCCTAGGTATTGGGTTATGCATTCAAAGGAGCGGCGCTGTCATTATGTAAATGGTTAGATGACGCTTTCTTTTGCCAATGATCCAAACATACAGCTCGTACGCGCCGCTAAAATTCAAAACCGGCATTAGAGAGCTACAGCCCTTCAGAGTTGGCGGCCCCTACCATACGGTTTACTGTGGGCTTTTTCGGTTTCGTGCTTGTGCACCGCGATGATAGAAAACGTTTTCAGTTGGACGTGTTGCTCGATGCACACGGTAACGTGATGATGATCGATGATCAGCAGTTACGCGCGATCAGGAGAATTGCATCACTTCGTGCTCATTGCGCAGTGTAGACTTATGCTTGGCCTCATTTAACTGCCCCCAATACGCGCACACATCAGCGTGCATTCACATGGTGAACCCCGAAAACTGGAGAGGTCATCCGATTTCTGGAGGAAGGCAGTTCAGTCGCAATGGTACTAGATCATGTTCTCATTCTAACAATCACACTCACACTAATAGAGGCGCACTCGCCTCATACCCACTCAGACTCAGGTGCTCATTGATGCTCACACTCGCATCTTGCTGTATACTCTTGGCAGGGGCGTAGGCGGGAACAGCGGGGGTGAGGGGGGTGCTTATGGATCCTCAGTGTCTCCCCCCTCCCCCCAATCTCCTGTAAACACGAGGTCCACAGCATTGGGAATACCGTGTCGCCCGGCCTTACGCCCTTCTTTTTTGCAATTTTGTCGCTTTCTATACGGAGTTATAACAAGCTGCACTCGAAGAACATCACCCTGCGGACACGTTTTATTACTCGGGTATAAATGCGTCCAACCCGTACTGCTCCTCTCGTAGCCGCTCCCTTTCTGGCTCATCATCGCTGCTGCTGTCATCACTGGCGGCGGCTTTGTCGGCGGCTTTTCCACCGGGAACGGCTTTCTCCACGTCGTCTGGACGTCTGACGTCGAGTTGGCCCAGGAGGCAAACGTTGGTCTCCCTGCCGACGCAGAAGAATCGCAGACCGATCTCTTCAACAATGGCGCCGTCTGGGCCCCCGAGGTCCTCCAGGTGGTACTTCTTGAAAGAATAATCGTCAAAAGCCTGCATGGCCATAACTATATAGTGCACTAGAATGATATTCTAGTACGCTGTAGATATCTCTGCACGTACGTTAAACAATGACATGAAAATTCCGACTGAGAAAGGAATGGCACAGACTCGGCATCCCACTCAGGAATTTATAAGGGGGGGGGGAAGCTCCCTCCCCCCCCCCCTTGTACGCACGCCTATGAGTAGGATGACCTTGTTCATGCTGGTGTTGACAGTTACGAGACAAACTACACAAAAAATTTGGCAGATCCCACGCATTGTAGGAATCGGGTTTCATGCGAAGCAACCAGCGAGCAGTTCTATGCCGCAATTTTTTTTACTTTGAGCCAAATGTTGCGAGGTGGATCGACGTGTTTTCGTAAGTGTAGTAGTAATTGTGCGCACATCGTGGGCTTACCAGGCGCGTCAATAACACTGGCGTGTAAATGGTAACCCATGGTCTGACGTAACCTCAGCATTCAAGTAGAGCACATACGTCAGTATTACCAAAACATCGGGGCCGCACGTTTGAACTTCGCTGTATTACTATCTGGACAGAGTGCTTGGGCGATGAGCCTCCAATAGTTTTCGAATGGCAAGACACCCATTTTCCAAAATAACCCTACAATTCCACGTTTTCTTCGAAACAAGTGTTCACAGGCTTTAACAAAAGGTACTGCAGTTGTGTATACTGTGGCGAGATCGGGTACAACAGCGACTATATGTAGCCTTCGAGCTATTTTGTAACTGTACGTAAAATTACAGCAGTGACTCGAGAACCGAGCACCGCACATGCAGCTGAATACGCAGTCAGATAAACCAGTTATCGCAGCGTCATTGGGTGCTAGGCGTGTCCGTACTGCTCCGTTACAGTGATGGAGGCTCATCCTTACCAAAGACGAGTCCAGCGTTGCACTCGGAATTGTTTGAAGCTCTGGCGTGGGTCTGTGGTAGAATACACGACTTCCACGCAGAGCAGCTGGATTCGATTCCGGCTGTAACCCCGTTTTTTATCCATTTTAAAGGGAGATGTGGCACTCAAACATTTTGTTTCTTGATCGATTCTGATGGAACTTGCCTTGTTCATGTGTATCTGTGTGCCGACTTCAAATATTCAATTGGTATTTTTTCTATGATGAGTAGTTTCCAAGATATCGCTAAAAGCTACTTCTTTGTTTAAGGTCTAATCAGCTAATTAACCGCAACATTCACAGCAACGTGCAACCCACAGAATCCACTGGGGATGTGCGTAGTGTGCCCTGGAGTATAAAACATTGCTTTAGGCCGGGGGTCTCAAACGCGCGGCCCACGGTCCTTTCGCTAGCGGGTCGGCATGCACATGACTGTCTTAGTCCCATACTTTTTTTTAATTTTCACATTGGGTATGATTATGGGCATAGGCGTGCGCACAGGGGGGGGGGGGGGGGGGGGGGGGCGGCCGCCCCTCCTTATCACCTAAGAGGAGGGGGGGAGGCGCAAAATCTGCCCCGTACATTGACCCTTCTAGTCACCTAAGAGGGGGAGGGGGGCGCAAAATCTGCCCCATACATTGACTTAGTAGGGTGAGGGGGCGCTGCGATGAACCTTCGCCCCCCTTCCCCCTCTGATGGGGAACCCTGCGCATGCCTATGATCATGGGCTACGAAGACGTGAGTGGCCTCAAACATTTGTTTTGTGGGACGACCCATGCGGTCACTCACCAGCATATTCGTGTACAAGTGACCGCATGGGCAACCTTTCAGCACCAGCATCCAGATTTCGGTCATTCTGGAGAGAAATATGCATGTGTTTCTCGAATGTTTTACGACATGTTTCTCGATGAACAATATCGATGTGTTTCTAGAATTTGTGGGCTCTTGAACCCGACTTCAAGAATGTTCTCATTGATACTTGAAACAAAAGTTCTATCTTAGAACAAAATTTACCTTGCTATACACATTGTATCTTTCTTATAAGAAAAAAAAAATCATGATAGCCAGGTAGAACAAAAGGTATTATTCCACCATCAAAGAAAGGGCATCAAAAATGTCGAAGCTTGCACGAAGTCGCGCAAGGCTTGAAACGGCGAAACTGGGTGGTCCTGAAGTCGATTATGGTTGATTCTAGGTTATTGCTAGGCTTTAGCTAGGTTAGTTACGACACGGATGTCAAAACTCCAGAACAGAGCGTTCGCACCTCTCATAGATCTACGTGCACGTCGTCGCTGGCGTAGGGCTTCCATCGCTTCGGGCTCTTCTCGCAGCCGCCGTCGCCTTTTTCGTTCCCTAGTATGGCAGCTTCGCGCTAGTCGTGCCAAGTCTTTCGATCTTTTTACGTCTTTATTCGCATTATTCTTCTCTTTCTCTCTCTCGCTCTCTCTTTCGATAGCTCTGTCTCTTTTGGTGAACCAGTGGTGAGTAGTGGGATTCGCCCAATTTCTGTGGCACATACCCGTTCATGAGAATGATAGTTTTCTGGTATACGGCGCACAAATTAAGGCTAGCCTAAACAGCTTTGCTGATTAAAGGGCCCCTAAACCACCAACAGACGCTCGCGTGCTCCTCTCCATGCCTTTCCTCTATCGACAACAGCCGTCATGACGTCACCTGTATGATTAGGTGACGTCGCGAGCAAGAGACGCTGTCAATGGGCGAACAAGTGCCTGTTTTCTGTTAGCGGATGCGAGCGCTTCTTGCGTTTCCACCTCGGACGCCGAGGAAGAGCACTCGGAGAGGTGGATAGAAGAGCCGATCGACGAACACAGCCTAGCGAAGGAAGGAGCGAAACGAGAAAGCGCGTGCACCTCCGCCAGCGTTCGCTGTAGACTCGTGCACAAGTGCAACGCCACAACTAAATTTCAACCTCTGGGTGGTTTAGGGGCCCTTTAAAAAATCGTTCGCTCTTCGTCCTCAATTTAAAGGGCAGGGGTTTCAGTTACTTGGAATGGAACAGCGATCGAAGCTGGCGGTATTCAACTACGAAAATTTGCCAATAGGTGCGCAGTGATGCCAGGAACAATGACAGCAAGAACCGAGTTTTTTTTTGCCTATTATTAGTCCCGAAGAGTCACGTGACCCCTTACCTCACTAAGGTGACGTCAGTGTGTTGTGCCACACGCAGCAAGCCTCACACAGGGCAGCATTTCCGAAGGCGGGGAGGAAATGCGTCGTAATTGGAGCATATAACCTTATACAGAAACTTTTTGTTGGGCTAGTTGGTACACATTACATTAAATCGCTAGATGCAAGCCACCAAGAAGAGACAGGCGAAAGAAAACAGCGTCACTCGCAAATAACTTTATTTCTTGAAAGAGCATCGCAATTTATAAGCCGCGTCACATATGCACGACATAGCACGTGTCCCATCACAACAATCGGCCACTCTGGATACATGTGATAGTTCAAAAAACTATTACAAATCATTCAACTGATCGCAGCACAACCGATATGTGCTGCGATCATATGTGATGTTGGCAAATCTTGCCACACATTTACCCGTGTTGCAACGCGCAGGCAAATGTGCGGAAGGACAGTATAAAGGTTCACTGATCTTGCACCAATTCGACGAAAACTTACGTTACCCCGAAGACACGTTTTATTACTCGGCCATTACGGCGTCAAGACCGTACTGCTCGTCTCGCAGCCGCTTCCTTTCCGGTTCGTCATCACTGCTGCTGTCCTCACTGACAGAGGCTTCCCCGGAGGCTCTTTCATCGGGAACGGCTTGCCTGACGTCACCTGGCCGTCGGACGTCAAGTTGGCCCAAGAGCCAAACGTTTGCCTCCCCCTCGATGCAGAAGAAGTGCAGTCCGATCTCATCGAGAATGGCGCCGTCTGTGCCCCTCAGGTCATCCAGTTCGTATTTCCTGGAAGGATGCAGGACCACGTTCAGACAGTCATCGAGAGTTTCAATACCCAAATGCAACAAAACTACTGCGTACAAAGACTGTTTTTACAACGACGCTTTCTTAATCTACCCAGCGCCGTTGCCGTCGTCGTATTGGCAGTAGTAGTGGTAGCAATAGTAGCAGTAGCAGCAGCAGCAGTGTTAGTAGTACTAATAGTAAAAAAAAATCCACAGCATATCCACGGGGTGAATGATGATGAGTGGGGCGAAGCTCCGGAGGGAATCATCGGTAAACCGTGAATACTTCGAGTAGTTCGCCCAGTATATGATCAAGCAAACACGTAAGAAACACCGTGTATATAATAAACATGAAACTTTTATTGTACTGTTGGTTTACGTGGTCCCTTCATTACAACGGTCCCCCTAGCGTACGTCGCCGCACTAAATCGAACGATTGCCTTCCACCAATGACATGCGCCATATGTGAATCTTCCGTGAATTCTGCCCAGTACATCATCAACGACGTGCGATCGGGCGCGTTTATACTAAAGGGTCGATGAGAGTCATGGCGACTTGCAGCTCACTTTAATTTTACATGTACGCTGTGAATTTTTGTTGTTTAATCACGCACAGGAGAAATCTCACACAGGCACTACCTTGGAGGTCAAGATCCAGTGCCTACATATACGGGGTGGTCAGTGAAGGGTCGTGGAGCGCGAGCAGACGGTTTTTTCAATCAAGAAACTCGCTATAGCAGACGCTGCTTGCGTCGGCGTCGCGAGGCGAGAGAGGGGGGACTAGAGCACGCATCTGCAACGCAGCGAGCGACTCAGCGCCATTTAGGGATCTTTCTGAGAACTAGAGGTGGCTATGACAGCGCCATCTAGTGAATACTCCCAGAACTAGAGGTGGCTACCTACTACTACTACAACATACTACAAAGGAGGGACAGACCCACACCCTAAGGAGCTTCGCCCTTAAAACGGCATTCGCCGGAGCTAGTTTGTTCATAGGTAACACTGGTTTGAGCAGCGGAACTTGAAACGAGGGACAAAAAGAGCGACGTCCTTGTCAGTCTTCTTTTTGTCCCTCGTTTTATGTTCCGCCGCTCAAACCAGTGTTAGCAATAGTAGTAGCAGCGGTATGTGTCACGCAGGTCACGTGACCACAGGGGGAGTGTATAAATAAATAAATAAAACAACATGATGACAATGATTACATTTTTCCACCGAAAGTCATCATCATCATTATTATTACAGCTTCGCTGTTCGACGGTTCTCACGGCATAGAACTGGGTGAATTTTTAAAAAAATATTCTACCTACATTGCCATAGGCGTACGCAGGGTCGCCCATTAGGGGTGGGGGGGGGGGCAAAGCTTTATCGCAGCGCACCGCCTTCCCACCACCGCGTTGGGCGAGTCCAAGAGACAACGCGCTGCGTAATGGACGAAAAAATTAAAATGAGGCGATAACGTGTTTCTCGCTGTGGCCTGCCTTCCTGGCTTTCCGGGAGTACAGATAAGAGGCAGACAGTTCCTGGACTGCAACATCAGGGTCCCTCGGCCGACATTATTTCGAAAACCTGCATGGCCATAGCCTTGTAACAGTATGGAGCAGACTCGGCGCCCTCCTTTAGGTGATTAGGGGGAGCGCCCCCCCCCCCTAAGCCCGCCCCTATCGTGCGCACGCCTGTGTACAAGGCGCAGCCACTCAAGGGCTCCACTGACTAATTTAGCAGACAGGGTCGTCACGAGAGAGAATTAAGATCAAAACCGGTACAACGAACGACATGATGTCGCAGATTTCAATATATCCTTTCACTGCTTGTCATGTTGGCCCAATGAAAGTGCCTAAAATGTTCTGTCACAAATCATTGCCGACATCGCGCACGTCATACCCCATTACGGAGGGTGAGTGGAAGTAGCTCATGACGACGTGCCAAATCGTGCGCATGGAAGCATTCGGTGAAAGGCAAAGCAGCGAAGGAGCTTCGCTATATGCAGATTCCAAAAGGACACGTTGGATCTGGTGCCAGTGCACCGGATACAACGCACCAGATTTTCAATAGACCAGTCGCAAATTGATCCATTTCTATTTCCTTCCGTCGAACGAAACTCCAATTACTACTATGAAGACTCATTTCACGTTCACGTTGTAACCGATTCGTATTTATGAGGGGTGAACCATTCATTTATTTTCTGGGGTATTCGGCAACGTCGTTCGAGTCGTTTTGGAGACGTTTTACGTCCGCAAAATGAAAACAAAAATATGAACTGAATATAACGAGCACACACCTTGTGCGCCACCTTCCTACCGCACCAGTGATTCGCTTCAAGTCGGCCAGCCGCCATCGCACACCACTACGTTTTCTGCTTCATTATTCCTTATAGCACGTCACCCTTTTAGGACCTACAACCCTAAGACATCGTCACGATTGCGTCATCATCTAGTTTCCGAAAATGCATCGCTGATCATATTCAGTCTTAAAGCGACACTAAAGAGAAAAACTATTTTTCTCGTATTAGTAACCTACTCTTTGCCCATACCAGAAACGCCACGCTTGCTGCAAGAAGACGCTTGGTAAACGAGAAAACGTCCAAAATAAAAATGCGAGTGGCGATGCCACTTTGAAGTTCACGCACCAGTCGCCAGTGATGTCTACTGAGGTCTGCGTTCTTAATCCGTAAAAATAAAGAGAATTGTCTTCTGAGGGCGCCAGAGGCTTAACGTACAAGTTCAGAAAATTTCTTTTAGCCAATGTCCACAATACGAAAACCCGTAACGACACCATTGGAGATTTCGGTGGAAAATGTAAAAGTGAAACTTAACGTTGATTTTTTCAACTATTGATAGGCATATAGTGGTGAAATTAACGGCACTAGTGTTTTCAGACTATAGTTTATCAGTCCAAACTGATTTATTGTTTCTCTGTAGTGTCCCTTTAAATGAATCTTCGCTGACAACGACACGGACGGGTAGAAGACACCAACAATGCCAGGCTTCAACACCACCAGTTGATGTCTGGCGTTGCTAGGTGTCCTACTCGGCCGTGACCTTGTTCGCCAGTGTCGTATTACATAGACATAACCAAAAGCAATCAGCCCAGCTGCCTACGCTTACCTTGTGACCCAGCGGGTTCCCTTGTCCTCCGTATCATCCTCAGGCGCGGTGACAATCTCTCTAGTGACCACGTAGTTGTCGCCTTCCGGTAGACCGGGCGTCATGGCCAGGTAGATCTCCTCGGTCTCCCCGGCTGCGCTTCTGGCCTTCAAGACGATGGCAATGTCTTGGCTAACCGAGCTTGTAAAGCTGATGTTCTTGAAGGTGTAGCTGACGACGAGAGGCCCCAGCGGAAAGTCGCAACCGAACAACCTGTCAAGAGGGTTACAAGTGCCAACTCAAGGGGGGAGTGAGAGTGCTGATCAGAGTCGATAGATTTTCATTTTATGAAAACAATCCTGTAGTTGGATACAACTTTAGCAATCTGCGGCATTTTTCTCCCCAAAGGCGCATGCGCACAAGCCGGCACCAATGGGCGCGCACCACTAACCAACGCCAGAGCTTGCAACTCCTTCGAAAACGGCTCGTCATCAGCGGCAGCAACATGGTTGCCTTACATTTTAGCCCTGTAGCTCACGCCATATGTGGCGCGTAATGAGTCGGCAGATTTGAAGCTGCCCAAGAGACACAAAGGGCAGCGCTGGGATTCATAATCGGCGGCCCGTTCATAGCTTGTTCTATGGTCCGGTTCATGCGAGCGCTTCAAATTGCCTACTACTCACAGGCTACACCACCATTTATTATCTTCAGCAGCATGGCCATAGCTTCGCTCAAGCTGCAAAACTGCGAACGTTATTCATAAGGGTGCGGTAGCGAACGCTATCTTGAAAGACATCAGTAGACGGCTCGTATACCCTTGTACGTGCTGTTCTCCCACCGCTTACTTCGCGTTGAGACGACAGACGGCACGAAAACCGCTTTGCTTCCTGGAGCGACCGTATTAACTTACACCAGCGATTTGTAGAGCTACGAGAGACCGGATCCAAAACAGTTCACTTCCAGCCTTGAGTCGTATAACTTTCCAATTCGTTGCTGTCGCATTCATTGATTCGCCCTTGTGGCAAAACTGTGACATTTTTATTGATTGCGTCCTCTTCCACTGCCAATTGGCGCTGTAAGAAAACCATGATTGCATACACAAGGAACACTACCTCACGTAAGGTTTGACGTCCGATTGGTTTGGGTTGGGTTTGAACAGTATGCGGAGGCAGCCGCCACCGTTGTACGCGTCTTCCGCGTGCAGCTTCACCGAACAGCACGTGCTGCAGAGCGTGTTGCCTTGGTCTCGGGGTTGCAGCTGCTGCTTGTGCAGGTTGAACCACATATGGCCAAGCTTGCGCAGCTGCAAGGCGTACGGAGCGAAATTCAAGTAACGTATATGAACTGTCGCCACGTAAGGAACGAAAATCGAGCGGCAAGTCTCGGTTGAGGCAACTGAGACCGATAATTTGTGCTTTCATAGCATTACTAACGTTAAATATCGTGATAACAGGTCCGTTCGTAAGTGAAAGTGGAGGTCACTGTTTCGCTTTCTGAATTTCGCATCGAAACCAGAGAACCTGGATGACACTGACGTCACAGATTTAAGTCGTTCTTTCTCATGGTCTGACCACAGCTGCTTAGAAATTTCCTGAAGCTTGTCATGTCAAATTCAGTGTAACTCATGCCAGTGTAACTGCAAATTCATGCCAGTGTAACTCGTTTCGCCCGATTAAGAATTAAGAATTATGCAGGCATTAGCAGATGCCGTCAAATCCTTAGGCGTCACGGAGAGCAGGTGTGGAAATTTGATGGCGTCGTCGCCGCCTGCATTTTCTTTAGCACGCTTTCTGGCTGTCGAGCACCATCACGGAACACGGATGGTGCAATCGGTATTGAAAAGGAATAATTTCATCAACTTCCTTTTCTCTTTGGCATCCCTCTTACTGGCCGCGCAGTAGGAGAGAAAGCAATTTTTGGGGGGTGGGTGCGCGGAATGTCCGTCCCCTATACCCTACATACGTGTGTGTGTGTGTGTTCGTGTGTGCGTGTGTGTGTGTGTGTGTGTGTGTGTGTGTGTGTGTGTGTGTGTGTGTGTGTGTGTGTGTGTGTGTGTGTGTGTGTGTGTGTGTTCGAGCATCTATACACATACAAAGTGAGAAATTTCGGGAAGGGATGGGGTGTGGTTAAATACCTCATATCCACTCTATGTCAATGCATATTATAGCTGCAGTACGAGTCCAACGCTATCTACGAGTAAACAGAACAAGGCATAAGTTCGGGGTGACACGAAGCTTGAAGAGATGAAAGCTCCTTCACTATGGCTGTCGCTGGAGTAGATGTTTCAACACGAGGACTTGTCTTTGTCAAGGCAGCCATTGAATAAGCAAGTCCACTTGGCGAAACGTTGATTCCAGTGGCGTCCTCTGATCAAGGATTTTTCATCTACATTGAATTCTATCACTCAAACCACTGCAATCAAATCACTGATGGAGACTGGTAGTTCTTCAAGCAGCTAAACATTCCTCGAATTGCCCAGTAGCCTAGCATAGCATAGCATAGCATAGCATAGCATAGCATAGCATAGCGTAGCATAGCATAGCACAGCACAGCATAGCATAGCATAGCATAGCATAGCATAGCATAGCATAGCATAGCATAGCATAGCATAACAATGCACAGTATAATATAGCAAGGGGTGGGAAGGAGGACGGAAACCAGGAGGGGAACGTCACCTGCTCAGCTGTTTCCTCAGTCTTCGCACCACTAGTGCGTAGATGCCCCCATCTTTGTTTTCTTCAGACGCCCAAGGCGGCGAGGAAGTTAACCACCCACTCAAATTAAAGGGGCCCTGCGACACTTTTTAAGCGTGTAGTTTTCACCGCTTCTTCTCGAACTGTGGAATGTACCGATATCGTCTCCGTGAGTGGCAACACCAAAAACAAAGCCGTTATGACTTTATTTCAACGGAGAAACCACATTGTTTTTGTAATAGAGCGCCACGCAGCGACTATTTTTGTTATGGGAAGTGACGCTTCATCACGTGGAAGTGACGTCATTGTCCGTGCGTTTTGATTGGTTCGACGCGACCAGTCCCACGTGATATTCATACGGTTTTAGCTAGGCCATATGAATGAGTGCTAAAAACAATAAAACTTTCTTTGAAACTCCCCCAGATAGAAGTCAATTTCTATTTCTAAATGAGGTTTTTTCAGAAGAACGAACACGACACTAGGAGCGCTGTGCAACTAGGGCTACACTTCCGCTATGTCTCTATAAGACGCGCGCGGTGATTGGACACGGACACTGACGTCAGCGGGAGAGCGAAATGCGCGAGGGAACGTTTCTCGTCGTCGTCTGCTCGAGTTTTGAACTTTGAAGACTAATAACTTCACTTTTCGTGCACCGATTTGCATCATTTTTTTTGCATTCGTCTCGGCTTTCATTACTACGCGCACTCCAATCTCCCCAAAAAAAGGCACTTGCAAAGGTGTCGCAGGGCCCCTTTAAGGACAACAGGCGCTATGTATTTGACAAGAGGAATGCTCAGCGGAGTGTCCAGGAACGTGGGAACGTATAACAAATATACCGAGACTGCTCACGTTACACTAGCGTAAAGGTAAAACAACTTACCTTTCCATCTTCAAACACCCTGGTACCGAAGCCTTGACAAAAACTCGTTGACAGCGGAGGCTTAGTCAGACGCCAATCGGAGCAGCAGTTGTCCGGAAAGCTCCAAAGCCTGCGCATCCGACGACGCTTCCAAACGTGTAGTACGTCCAAGCCATGCATGAAATATGACGCCTTTACATGGATACGACAAGTGAAGCTTCCTAATACTTTCTTACTACGCTTGCCATTGTATCTGAAATTGCTGTACTCTCGTGCTTTTAACGAATTAAGACGGCATCGTGTCACTAGAGTAATTGCTGTAAGTGTTTCACAATGCTGATATTACATTAAATTATTAGCGAACCAAAGTGAAGATAAGACACCTCAAACAATATTAGGCATATCGTATGTCTCCTTCTGTTCATTGATGAAATGCATGCTCAATGTGTAGCCTCAGCTTCTAAAACTGCGAGTCAGAATATACGTATTCCATGGCCAAATCATTTGTGACAATACCCTTCGCTACCAATGGCATTAAGTTTCGATGACATCATAGGTATACCTGTGAGAGTCCGTGCGAATGACAGTCAACTAAGCGCTGATATGCTAATGCCATTTCTCATGCGTATGTAATAATTGTGGGGCTTCACATCCCAAAACCATGATATGATTATGAGGGCACGCTGTAGTGGAGGGCTCCAGAAGGTTGAACCATCTGGTGATCAAATGCGGCCACCACGCCGGGGATTCGATACCGCGGCCTTCGGGTCAACAGTCAAGCACCGTAACTACTAGACCACCGTGCTGGTGGGTTGCCTACGTGGCAAGTATTGCAAATAGGCTTAAAGACAATGCATTTTGCTCTTTGACTATGAAATATCTCGCCCATAATAGCCATTAACTCTGGCTCCTGCACACGGTTTAGAACCATAACCGAAACTCCAGGGACCTAACAGACCGAGGGATCTATATTGTACCGTATCCACTCTTGAGTGCGGCGCTGCAGGTTATAGATGAACTTTCCACCTCCCCTACTCACCGGTACTGGTTTTTAGCAAAGTTCCTCTTCCCTTGCGTCTCGTAGACCCAGCCGGCTGCAAAGACGGCTGCCGACAAGCCACACCTCCGAACGAGCTGAACGGCCTGAAGTAAAAGTAAGAAAAAATTGCTTTGTACGGCGCGCACGATGTCCTCGGCAATACGCCAGGCTAACTAAGTGGTTACACGAGAATACAGGAGGGTATAGTACTTAGGTCCACAACTACCACTTCAAGGGAGATAGCCTTTGGTCAAATAAGCATATGCTTCATCGAATGGAACTATAGGAACTAAACCTAGAATCAATGGCGGCTTAAGTACTGTATCTTCAGCCACACCCCTTTGCAACTTCCTCCCACGTGCACTACACTTCTGCATATTCAAATCGAACCCCTGTAAAGTGCTTTGTGTCGTTAAAAATACTATTCAGGTTAGCTAAACAAGGCAGGAGTTGCGGCTCAGGTTAGCTAGTGACTCCTACTATACGGTTTGCCTAGCTGCATTGTATTTACAATTGTTACTCTACTCGCACTGGAGGCGCCCCCTATAGCGTGTTGACGCTTGGGTTTCCCTCTGCACGTTTGAATAACCCCCTTCTGCAAGGATTCGTAGAATAAACTAAAATTGGCGCATCTGAAAACGATGCATGTGCCCGCATCTGATTTAAAATGCCTGATCGACCTTCTTTCGGGACCAGCTGTCTACAAATGAGGGAAAAAAGAGAGGCAACCAATCATGTGGCACGTTCAGACGTTTTGTAGTTCAGGAAAACCTCTAAAATCGCTTTAGGACATGGTTTGCCTTAAAACGTAATAAATTTTATTCGACAACCGCACTGAAGTAGTTTACATTATGGCACGTATTTTTGAAACAACACCTAAGAAATGTCTTGTGTAATAAGCGGGCGTACATCTTCACTAAATTTCTGCGCACCTTGTACATTTCGTAGCCGCCGCGGTACGAAGTGTTGCGCGCGTACACGTCGATCCCTACGTAGACGTCTGCCTTGCGGTCGCCTGCGAGTTGTGCCGAGCTCGTCAACATCTCTTCGGTCCATCGGAAGTTCAGGAAGATGCCGTCGCACAGATCGAGGAAGCAGGCGTTCTTCTCGTTCAGTTCGTTCTGCGGCTTGGTCTTTCCGTTGACGTCCAAGGCGTCGTACCAGATGACCAGCGAGCCCGGTACGGCTTTGTGCGTTTCGGTCGTGACGGCGCTCAGCAAGTTCTTCACGAACGGGACGCAGCTACGGTCCTGAAAAAAAAAAAATTGGGGAGGGGTGAAGCATGTAGGGAAGGGTGTTCCAGCTCCACTAACGGGAAACCTGTGGAGGGGCGCAGCATGCACTGTGTGCTGGTGTTTCCCACAGCAAAATCACTGCTAATGGGCAGTGAGAGACAGAAGAAATATTAGACACGGAGACCAGAGACGTCCACGCTACGAATCTTCATTGTTCAACTACACACAAGAAAATCTCCCAGCGGCACTACATTGCAGGTCAAGATCTAGTGCCCATATATACAGGGACGCCGGTGAACGGTTGTGCAGCACGAGCAGTCGGTCTTTTCAAGAAACCCGCTAGCAGAAGCTGCCTGCGTCGGCGTTGTCTCTCGCGGACGAGGGCACGTTCTCGTTGCTCGGGAGCTGGTAGTTCAGCGTTCATCGCAGAAAGAGCGTTTCCATTGTCAACGCGCGCCATTCGCTCTCTCTGGCCACGCGGCGAGCGCTGAGGCGGTGGCGCCCTCTCTCGCGCTCAAGCAAATGGACAGGACACGACAATGCAAGCAAGCAGATGGGTCACGACGATGCACGCGGCGACAGCAGACGACGATGCACCGCCGACAAGCCGAGACCCTAAGGTGATTCGCCCCTAATATTTGACGACGCTGCCTTAGCGACACGCAGCGACTGCATGGTGCTGTGTTCGACTCCCATGTATGGATACTTGCACACACTATCATGTGAGCGCGTGACGTTGTAATATCGGGTGACCGCTTTAGCTTCTCAAACCTCTCAGCTATAGATGTGTTTCTTATGCAGGATGTCTCATTAGTCGTTTAACAAGCGTTGAATAGCGAATTGAACAGCGTCCTATTCGATTTAGTCTTTGAATAGTCTGTTAGTATTCCCTCGACAGGAGTAACTTGGAGTTTTGTCAAGACATCTTGTTTCCTTTCAAATGCTGTTTCGATTTTCCACCTGTGCAGTTCACACACTGTGATCTAACGTACATCGTTTTTGTTAGAATATCAATCTTTCAAAGCAGCGCTAGCTGTGTGAAAGCCCACAAGGACCTGTTACACTAGATGAATCTCCTATGCCATATATAAGAAACTAAGTACAATCGCCACTTTTCTCCTGATGCTGCAAAGTCATCTAAAATATTTTCCTTGTGCGCATTTTAAGATGCCACCTCACGTAATGTGTGATAAAACATGAAGCTTCTGTAATTAAAATACCAAAACACTCTCACCATTTTGCACCCAATGCTGATTAGCCATCCGTCAAACCTGCCGGTTCTTGCAACGTTCGCCAGTTGTGTTGCAACCTGTGACGTCAGACCGGAGCCTCGGGCGATGTTGATGGTCTTGATGTCATCCTTCCCGAGGATGAATGTTCCTGGAATGCCGGGATGAGTCAATAATTGTTACAGTAGAAGGAACAACTTTCAGGCAAGGTAGGTTGCTGCGCACCTTCAAAAATGCAAGTATTATACTCGTAAAAGTTTATTAGGAAAAATCACAACATTCGTCTGGCTTCATTCTATTATTTCCGACTCCAGTGACAGCGCAGACCACATTTTTAAAAATATAAACTTTGAATGAACGCAAATATATATCAGAGTTATTTTTAAAAATGCCTCTCAGACAAGATTAGCTTTGGTGAAGTGTACTACTAGAACTGGCACACAAGCCTGTTCTAGTTATAATTGTGACCACTAGTACATGTTTGGCTGACTGATGGTGAATTCTATTGGCAGATTCGGAGCAAGTCTGTTCCATTGGCGGGTTGAGAGTGCTCCCTGTATGTTTCATTGGCAGATCCGGAGCAGCTCCGCCGCCAGACTCACTCCACGGAGCAGCTCTCTCTACTCCGCGAAAAGCGGCGGATTCGACCGGAAGTCGGAAGCTCCCCGCGCGTGCGCAGAGCGTAGCCTACCGCGTGCGCGATGAAATGCGCTGTCCGACAGTCCGACAGCGCCCGTTATCTCCGCTCGCGCCCGTGAAGGCGAAAACGGCGCGAAACGCGAGGAATGCTGGGCGCTTGCGAACCAGATGTACGCTAGCGCCCCCTACCATTTGCTGTGGCGAGGGCGCTTGTGTTCTATTGGCAGATTTCCTTGGGTTGCTTCCGCCGGAATAGAGTGCTCCAGCGCAGAGCTCGTCGGCCCTAGAGTGTAGATTTGTGAAAATAAAAGGCACACATATACGCGCACATGGTCGTTTTCGTAGGGCAAGCGCGTACTGCAGATATGCATATCAGTATGTTGAATTGGTTGAATAGCTTGTTTTAAGGAGGAAGCCTTAGATGGCTCGTGAAATGAGAAAAGTGGCATGAACGGTGGAAAAAGTAGCATGATCAGAAATTACGGCTTCATGACGTCATGATGATGTCACTGCGACGTCACATAAGATAAGATCGCATGATGACGACATCGTGCGGAATCGTCACATATTCAAAGGTGAGCCGATCCCGGAGGCAATGCAAAACCGGATGAGGCGGAGACAAGTTAAGCCTACGATCCTGGAGGCAGTACAGGTGGATTTCGCCTTCGGGTCGTCTTGGGGCATAAGGTACCCTGCGAGTTTTTGGTCCACACAGTATATAGTCTCCTTGTCAAAACTTTCTCCTCAGAGATATGCATCATCGGTACGACAAGCTCTCGTCACTTGAAGCTCGTGCCACAACTTGTTTGGATTTTCACAACGACGAAGATTCCAGGTACCTAGCCAACTAAAAGATTAGCTGTTGTTGGAAGCTCAACACCTCTCACCGAGAACCTTGACGCCGTGCCTGTGTGCGGCAGAGATCCAACCAGGAGGCGGGATCGTGACCATTTGGTGAGAGTAGTAGATGAACGTGTCGATGATCTGCCAGTGGTGGAACCGGTACGCGCTTGCGTCGTCGCTGCCATAGACGAACCTGTAAGGACAATAGTACGGTGTAAGTGATTGACGCACGAATGTTCGCGTAAAATATTATCTCTGTTACGAGCGAAGGGTGGGGAACGCGAGAAATCATCGAGGTGGAGAAGATTTGTTGATTGGGACCCGATTACGTCAGTACTCCCTCCTTCTGGCTTTGTGAAAGGAAATAATATTCCTGTGGCTATAAAATGTTCGCGCATAACAAGGGTGTGCTTCCTGAATAGTTTTTCTTCGATTTTTTTCACAGTTCGGGAGCATATATCTGTACGCCCTCCGAAATAAACGGTGTTGAAAGTTCGCCCTCGTCTTCATCCCTCCTCTTGTCCTGCGTCTAAAGTTTGTGCTACGCCTACTACCATTTATTACCTGAATGTCCAAATTCGCACTCTAGCCATCGTATGTTTTGCACGTGGCGTTAACACGCAGCGACCCACCGTACTGGTGCTCCAACATGATTGCCATAGGCGAGCGCACAGGGGAGAGAGGGAGCACTCTCAACCCCCCCCCTGATGGGGGCGCCAAGTCTGTCCCATACCTTAATTCATTCGGACCTGTCGGTTTCGGACCTGTCTGGTTTGTGACTATAGTGGCGGCCGAGGAGCTCTGATGCTGCATTCCAATAAGAGCTGTTTAATTCACATTTACACCGCCGGAAAGCCGGGGACCAAAAGAAGGTCGTTGTGAGAAGCACGTAACCCCCCCCCTCCTAATTGGGAATCCTGCGCACGCCTATTATTGTGGCTGTAATGTGTATGTCACTGCAACGGAATTTGTCAGTGTGTCTTAGGGTGTGTTCCAATACTCACAGTAGACAGGTTAATAATTGGACCGCCAAGTGGACAGCGGACCTCTCGAGTCCCATTCCGGTTCCCTCATAGCTGGCAAGATAGACAACTTCGAGAAGTCGGCATCGGATACAAATACAATGCAGGCTACTTTGCTGTCCAAACGAGATGGCGGCTCAGCGAAATGCTCGGATCTCGCCGGTGTGGTCTTCTGCACAGAAGCAGACGCTTTTCCACGCGCTCGACGTAAGCTACGATCAATTTCTTATAGATCTGAACACGAAAGAAGTTAAATAAATAAGAATTATGTTTCTTTTTGTTAGCTTTCTTTCATCGACGCGAGGTGGCGTCGGGTGGCACAAATTTCATCCAGACGCGTTTGAATCACTCGGTCGACTCGGGCTCGATGCTGTCTTCTAGGCTGTCAGCGTAGGCTGTCTACGATGTTGTACAGAACTATAACACAGCCATGTATATCAAGGAACGCTACTTGCGTGCGTGCGACAACTTACGGCAGAACCACCACGCGCTCCCGCGAGACGCACTCGGAGCGCTGCTGGCGCGCCCTCATCTTAGTTCACGTATGCTCACCTGTCCTCCTTGTAGTTGCCGTCCATGTCGTGGCAGAAAATGGTCCTCGGATTGCCAGGCTTACCGCGCTCGATGGCCTCCGACAGCGGCTCCACGACGCACAGCAGGGGTTCCTCCTTGTACTTGAGGAGTTCGTCGAGCGTCCTGAGCGGCGCGACCTCGCGATCGGGCACCCATTTGACCTCCCTGACCGGGGCAGGACCGCGCTTCTTCCGAGACATTGGAACGCCCATGAGAATGCCCATCTCGAAAGCAGGCAAACGATAGAATGAATGGCCGCGCACCACCCCCTGTGTGCTTTCGCTTCTGGCGCGCGCCCACGAGCTAGGACGATGATGATGATGATGCTCGTGTGATGATTGGCACCCACTCACTCAGGGGGCTCGGACAAATGCAGGCGGATCAAATGACCTATTCCAATTCCCACAATTGGTTACGGCGTCAATTAGAAAGAAGAGTTATTCTTAATGAATCATAATTTCAAACTAAATAAGCCATTTCGCTAACTCTTTCTGCACCTAAAGAGGCAGTGCAAAGCCACGTTAGGTTCAGAAAGGGGACGGGGGGGGTTCAGTACATTGACATAGAAGAAAAAGACTGTGATGATGATGTCGACCTCTTACTGATGGCGCTTACCTACAAAGGGGGATGGGCCAAGAACCGGGCGGCAGGATCTTTGAGGTAAATACTTATGAAGCTAAAGACAAACGATGTAACTTTAGACTAAACGGGGAAAGAAAAAACAAACATAGCTAATACTTGAAAATTCTGCAAAGCACACAGTCAGACTATCAGGTCTGATGTTTGACGGATGTAATAACGGGTTGCAATTAGTAATGAAATTAAGCCAATATAAGCTAGCATGGTAATCTTTTTTGTTTCCTGTATGTAATCAAACACTGCAGAGTGGATTTCCCTGTGGCTATAACCTAATGTAATGCCACCAAATGATAAAATTTGCGGAACATTAATTTGTAATCCTAACTTTTGAAGGGGAGCGACGAGGCATCTTTTTCTCTGATTAGAATACCGGTGACAGAATAAAAAGAAATGCTCTATTGTCTCTATTTCACCGCAAAACTGACATAACGGAGACGCGCTGGGGCCAGCTTTGTGTAAGTAATAATTCAACTTCGGAATTCTGCAGCGTAGTCTGGTGAAAGTAACTTCTACTTGCCGTGATACACATCACTGCTTATTCCAGCAAAATCTTAGATGTGCGAAGTCACTGAATTGATCCAATGAAAATTTGCCTACTTCATTACGCAGACACGCATTTCGAAATCTTATTGCTGTCGCGTAAGCAGTATCGGGTATAATCGGTGTAATGGGTCCCCTTAAAGATATTGTGGCTAATGAGCCTGCCATCTCATTTAAATAAATTCCTACTGCCGCACGATTCGCGGCCGATCCCCCGTGGTGGGTTGTGCCATTCCTCTAGGAACAACCAACCAACCAACTTAGGCAAATGCTTGCTTGCTTGCTTGCTTGCTTGCTTGCTGCTTGCTTGCTTGTTCCCTTTTGTTGGCTCGTACCCACTACGGGAGATCGGCCATGAAACCGGCGGTTAATTTGTTTTAAATAAAGAATGAGTAATAAATCAATTGCCGAAAGAATAAACGAAAATTTAAGAATGACTTGTCGATATGGAATAAGGAGAAGAATAATACAACAATATGAGAAACAATGAACGAATGAAAGGAAGTCTGGAGTAACAAATTTTGTTCAGGAATAAGTTAACAAGGAATTCTTCGTGTCTCACCGAGAAATTCGCATAGGGCTGAGCAGACGTTCCTGTTGCTGAAGCCAAGAGAAGCCGCCCCAAGGGAAAGAATATTTCCCTAATGAATAATGAATCGACGGCAGGTAAGCAAAAAATGATCAATATTTTCAGATTCCTGACAAAAATAGCACATTTAAGATGGCACCAGACCATGAAGGACCCTGTGAGTTTTTTTTTTTTGATACACGATAACTGGTGCACAAATGACTACTTCAATTCATGCACAACACAGACCTTGCAGCCCGTATATTACACACCGGCATTGCCATTAGGTTTTGTAAAATTTTGGTGTTAAAAATTGGGGGACCCTGATGCTTCGCCATTAAGAGTTTCCAGTTTCGTTTAGCTTCGTAGGTTTTTACCTTAAACGTCCTGCCGCCCGGTTCTTGGCCCATCCCCCTTTGTGGGCGAGCGCCATCATGAAGAGAACATCATCATCAGTGCAAACGCGCATCACGGCCAACGGTACCAGGCATCACTACTGGCGCGTGCACATCTTCGTTGAGTCGAACGGTCAAGCATGTCGGTGATCGAGCCGTTGAAATCGCTGAAGGAGCTCCTCTCCTTCGACCGACCGCTGCTCTGTGTCGTGGAGCCTCTGAGAGATATACAGCGGGGCGAGCCGGGGGATCCCAAGAACCTTCTGGTGCATGATACGGCAGCTTACCAGGAAGACAAGTGAGTTGTATATGTATACCCGGAGCAGCTTTGAAAATGCGTCCCGATCAAAAACCATTTGACTTATGAGGTTCCCAGAAGCGCCAGTTACGGGACGGGCTGGGTTATACCACTGAGCGGCAGCATTTTGTTGTACGGTCCGCTAGAACCTCCACGCGGTTCCCCAGACAGTCAATTTCCGGAGCCCTCCCCTATGGCGTCTTTCATAATCGTATCGTGGTTCTGGAACGTTAAGCCCCAACAATTATTATTATTACAACCTAAGAATAAATGAGCTCCGCCCACAACAGTCACACTCCCACCCAGATAGAAATTGCATAGATGTCCCGCCCAATTACATTTGCTCAGTCCCGTGACGTCATGCGCCCTTCGAGCGTGTCAGGTAGTTCATTTTCACATTCGTACGCATGGTCGTGCCGCTTGTTTTCGGTCAAGAACTTCCTGGCAATTTTCAGCGAAGATTCGGACATCATTGTTCAGTCAAACCTAATATTTTAAGTAGGGACGACGAACTCTTAATTCTTAATATGCGTAGTATTTGGATTACCAGACATCGTTTGCTGCAGCGCGCGACAGCTAGTTAATTACAGGCTCCTCATTACCGACGAATGTCAGTTTCGGTTTCAAAAACGACAGGCCTCCGGGTGCAACTAACACCCCCTAGCGGGAGCAGCGCTCGATCACGTCAGCACACAGAACTGTGACGCATTTCCGCGCGGTTCGCGAGCAGCCGCCCAGAAGTAGGCTGCTGGAGCGAACGCGGCAAAAAAAAAAAAAAAAAGGCGGCTATGACGTGATCATAACTTGTTGCAGCGTGGTCATGTGAGGGAAGTAGGGGGGTCACCGAGGGTCACCTTTGAGGGTGTCAATAGCACGAGGGTGTCGATCGCTCAAGCAAACTTCAAAATTCATTTAAAATACCTTCCAAGCTATATTCGCTGTTGATATTTTGCAGATGATATTTTGTGTCAGTACCCCTTCAAGAAAATGTCGAAAACAGAATGGCAAAAACTGGTGTCGTGATTTCAAGTTGCGTACATTACTTTATGATACAGTGATCACCATCAGATGTCGCCACTGTTAATTACCGTTAATACAGTTGGTAGAAGTGTGGGGGTTTCCCACAGAAGTAATACTGAGATCGGAGTAACTGCTGTTGCCGCAAATGTCAATAGAAAAATGAAGGAACCTACCAGATTAAGCTAAAAATTTCTTGATAAGGCAGAAGCTCAGAGAAAGATGGAAGCCTGTAGAGGAGAAAAATTCTTGAACAGGGGAGGTCGCTCCAGTGACAACCGCTGTCCTAGGATTTCTTGCTAGTAAGTTACCAATTAAATCTGCTTTTTTGAAAGGTCTAAAGAACGTCAAGCAAACTCCTTGCTCACACCGAACAACAAGAACATATAGTTGGGAAATACGTGACCATAGTAGGACATAAAAGAAAGTCCCGAGATTTCTTCGTCACTTACTCTGTGTAAAGGATCTAACTGACGTGAGTGTCCCACCCGCTCTCTCCTTATTTTACAGACCCAATCACTCGCACCCATGTTTCTGCCGTATTTGCAGATACATATTTGGGAGCAACAAAGCGGATAGCTACAATTTCCCACTCTGGCAAGCCATAGACACGTTTGTCTACTACACGGACAACATGGTCACCATACCCCCGCCAGGCTGGATCACGGCTGCCCACAAGCACGGAGTGAAGGTCTTCGGTAAGCCCAGCGTGCACAGTGCGGTCCACAGTTAAAGGGAACACTGGAATGTGCATCTTCATTTATCCGGCCCCCTAGCCCCCTGGAAGAGCATTGGTCGTGCACTGCACGAGTCTGCTGAAAGGAGTCAGAGATAAGTAGTCTTATGCAAATCTTATGCTTTTGCAAGGGTGTGAAATTCAGACATTGGCTGCATGCACGTGTTCCCTTAAACAGTGGACCCGGCTGTACATTACCGCATTCGCTGCTTGGTGAGTCCCCCGTGGGACATTCTATGGGCATTATAGTAACTGGGCTGTGTGCGTTGATGACACGTATATACGAGTATGACCTCGTTCATTAAATGATGCAGTGCTACTTCTCAACCCATTAGTGTCCCAGCGTCCGCATATATGGACAAAGCATGTATAGTTCTAATTTCTATATATTTCCTATTTTTATGTAACCGTCCCGCTTCACGTATAACCACCGCCTTGCGCAGCTTGCGCCGGATTGTCTCGGAAAGTTCCGGATTATTTTAGAATCTTCTGATAAGATTGTGCGTGCAATGCGAATAGAGGTTATTCTGGAACTAACGAGACCACCAACGGTAACGCTGGAATCATCGGTGCCACTCTCATAAATGCTGACGTGCCTTGACACTGATCAGACCACCGACGCCCGACGTCTGTGCTTGCCAGCTTTTTCCGCACTTTGAGTGTTGCTTTTTTTTTACTGGGCACAAGTTCTCCCAATGGAGCATTTTATCTTAACCGGCTGCGTTTTGCTGTCTTCACCGTCACAGCCACGTGACGTCTGCAGATGTCAATGTGGAAGTTGTTGTCACCTATTGATAGGCACGATATATGCTTTCCGGCTCCTCAGGTACCTTTACCCTGAAATCCGAAGAAGGCGCAAAAGCCATCAACAAGATCAAGGGCGCCGGCCTAGTCGCCAACGTCGCCTCTCAGCTGGCCCGCGTCGCTGCTCTCCACAGGTTTGACGGCTGGCTCGTCCGCATTGCAACGAAGTATGGTTAGTGCACTATTTACTTGGGCATTACAGGCGTCTAACTCGGTCTTCATGAAGAAATTGACATGCAGAAAAAAATACGTAGTTCTAAATCCTGCAATTTAATGTACCAAAATTTACTACTTACTATTCTTAGCATGGACATTCTTAGTATGGGAGACTGGCCGGCTTACTTCAGCTTGCTACCCTTCACAGCTTTTACTGCAGTCGCAGCAGAGGCCTCGAGTTTGATGCAGACAACCTAGTTAAATTCTGCGAGGGAGCTATGCTACGTGTGTTTTCGCCTGCGAGTTTGAATTAACTTGCGTAGACGGGCGGGGGGGGGGGGGGAGGGGTTGAGAGCGAGGGGAGGGAGGGGGGTTCAAAGCTCCCCCAAAATTTTCAATTTTGCATGTGTATACACGCATACACATAAACTCACCACCCAGCATGAAGGGTGCTTGCCTCGCCCCCCCCACCCCCTTCCCGAAATAATTTGTGGCTACCCACGTGCTTGACTCATTCGATATACAGAATTATTCGCTTTAATCAGGTTTACATCGGTTGTGTAATATACAGTACAGAGTTCTGCAAAAATGATTTGGGGGGAACTCCAGTGCTATTGTCTTTACATGGAAACGATGGACAGTAAACGGAATTTTTGAAACTACGTCCTTATGATGTTACAAGGTCACGAAAATTCAGAATTCGCAGCATAGTATCGCTATATCGATATACAAATGTATATATTCCTTCGTTACCTTGTCCTGCTTAAAGGGATGTGGTTGCTCGGAAGACTGACGAAGCGTACCAGTGACTTAGGAAGGTTTGAATCTATGAATTCATAAGTATTACCCATACTGCGAGGGCTAATTGTATGATCACATATGGAGATTTTCTCTAGCACGTGTTATGTACAAGACATTATGGTACAAACATCCAAACAGTGCTCAAACACACTTCCGGTGTAATTTCTCCCTACCCAGGGTTTAAGCGTTGCGCAGTCACAAGCTTGTGTATTGGAGTCAAGCTAATGCCACCGTTGCGAATACAGATGAACCTGTAACCAACGCATTCGTGCAGTTTCAAAATTGTTCGCGTTCAGTGAAAAGAATAACGACACTAATCCACGAATTAGGAGAGCGCACTCGCACTGACTGCGTTGGTAAAGTTGTGATTGGCTGTGAGCCATCGTCTTTCTCTTCTCAGCTGATGTATTTATACGTGCCCTACAACCGCCCGAAAGCTTTTTGCACCTAACGTGGTTCTGCACTGCCTCCAAAATCGAGATCATTGCAGTACCTCGCCTGGTATTGCACTGCCTCTGGCATCGGCCCACCTTTGATCATGCGATGATTTCATGTGATGACTTCATCATCATCATCATCATCATCCATTTCCCACACCACCTCCCACATGAATACTTCCCCCTCCCACATCCCACATGAATCCATGGATACTTCATCACGTGAGGTGACAAATTTCGGGGATCCATGACGTTACGTGATGACGCCATCAAGCCGTAATCTGTGATCGCGCGGTTTGCATCGTTCGTGCTGACGCCGTCGCCGACGGTCACTTTTACGGTTTGATGAGGCATCTAAGGCTTTCGCCTTAAAATATAATTCTTCACTTAAACTACACACTACCATCAATTTCGTACCAGTTTGCCGAAACGTTAATACTAATTGCCGTTTATACTAATTTATACTAATTACATCACTCCAACTTTACTTTATGACATACCTTAATCTCCACTCTAACATATAACACTCTTAGCCTGACCCATTTCATCCCTTTCATATATTTTTATCAAGGTTTTCGGACAACTCGTAGAGGTGCTTGAGAAGGTGGTCTCGAAGATAGCAAAGAGTGCAACTCTATACTCGTACCACTAAGAAAACTTGAGCGATTTGACCATTACACCAGTCACAATTTGGTCTAGTGATCTGGTGCTCGACTGCTGACCTGAAGGCCGCGGGATGGAATCCCGGCCGCGGTGGCCGCATTTTTATATCATAATCATGTTGTGGTTTTGGGACGTAAAACCATAACAATTAAAGGAAGCAAAAGCCTCAGATGCATCATCAAACGCGAAAATTGACCGTGGGCGGCTCGGCGTGCCGCGTCGGTGGCGTCAACACCAGTGATGCAAAAAAAAAAAATCACCACGTGATGACGTCACGATATGACGTCTTGATGACGTCACAGATCGCCAAACTTTGTGATTACATTATGACATCACTATGACGGCACATTACATGCCGTCAAATGATGACGTCATAACGTGACATCGTCGCTTGGTCAAAGGTGGGCTGATCACGGAGGCAGTTCGAAACCAGGTGGAGATCAAAAAGCTTGCAATGCCTCCGATCCCGGAGGCAGTGCAAAACCACGCTAGGTGAAGAAAGCTTTCGGAGGGGGTCGAGGGAGGATCAATGCACCGACTGAGAAGAAAAAGAACAAGACGATGGCTTTCGCAATCGAGACATCTTAGGTGAATACGCAAGGGACCTATCATGATTAGTCGATTACACTTTATCTCAGGATCACAGCGCTGGCTACTTCGTCGTCGACCTGCTTGCGGCCATGACCGAAGAGATGCACCGTGCTGTGCCCGGTTCCGCCGTCATCTGGCAAGAGAGCGTTCAACCCAACGGTAAAGTCGAGCCGCAGTCTGAACTCAACGACAAGAACTTGAGCTTCTTCAGTTCGTGCGACGGAATCGTTCTGAATTCCAAGTGGAACGAGAACCTGCTCCACAAATCTGCTGCGACGGCCGGCAAACGCAGGGGCAACGTTACGCGGGCATCGACGTCCTCGCACGAGACACGTGCTACGAAGGCCGCTACGACATGCACAAGGTAAGCGTTGACTGGACGGTTACGATGACGGGTTCGGTTTCTCGGAACACAAAGTGAAACAGTCAAACAGTCCCTCATGCATTCGCTTAAGACGACTCGTAGGCGGAAGTCATCATCTTCTTTTTTTGCTTCTTCTCTTTCTGAGCTGACTTTGTTGATCCACCTCCCTTCCCCCGAAATCTTTCTACGCGTAAGGCGGTTTTGCATTGCCTCCAGGTACGGAGGCATCCCAGCTTTCTGCACCTTACGTTGTTTTGCAGCACTGACCCCGAGATCGGCCTACATTTGACCTCGCAGCGACGCTTAAGGTTTCATAAGGATGGCCACATCGCCCTCTCCCCACCGTCTCGACATAGACAACACGTCCTATACAGTAAAACCTCGCTAATTCGGATTCCACGCTACCGGAAAAACTGTCCGAATCAACCGAATGCTTAATTATAGAAAGCATCAAGGAAACAGTAAATAAATGTCTATTACATCGGTGCACTTTCATTTTCTTGAAAAATACGTAAATCCGGTAATGATCTCGCATTAGAGCAGTGCAAAAAAGTCGCAATTCTCGTCATTTGCGACTTCGTTCACAAGGTAAACCCTCGTGCGCTAATCCGAAATGTGCTCTGAACCCAAACCTTATTACGTTCCAAAACGCGATGGTGGATGGCGACCACGCCTTTCTGAAAGCCCGCGTCCGTTTCGGCTGTGCGCGAGCGCTTGTGTCGTTCCTTTGCGTCGCACATTTGCGGCGCTTTTGCGCTCGTCGTGCTCCGAGGATCGTCCAAACTAACCGCGTTGCGGCCAAATATGGCCGCAATAACAAGATTTTGATGTCATTAAACAATGCACATGCTGGCCGGGACCAGGGATCACGCCCGAGTTATCCGATCTTCCGAATTAACGAGTGTCGAATCAACGAGCTTTTACTGTAATCTATTCGCACGCACATGCACCACTGTGTGTGACAGCCTCTTGTAACCCACGCCCTTCTTTTCTTTGATCGCATTTGTGTCTTTCACAAAACGTACAATTGAAGTTAAATGCTTGCCTGTCGCGAAAATAACCCCGTTGTCACTCGGCGCAACATGTTTCCTGCGCATCGTCACTTTTGCTTGTGCCGTTAGCGCTGTTGTACAATGTTTAAACATCTGACATTTTATGCAATACAGCAGGCACCCTCATACCATAGGTGCGCCCAGGGTTCTCCATTATGGGAGGCAAGGTTTAACCGCAACGCCTCCCCCCCCCCTTCCCTTTGGTAGAGTCCGAGAGACTTGCATGTGCATAGCTTTGCGCTTTAAACAATGTCGGGACACACGGCCGTAACTAAGGGGGGGGGGGGGTAGGGGTTCTGACACCCCCCGAAATTTTTTCATGCTTTAACTTTTCGCATGGCACTAAAATACTTTCAAGCCTTCGCATCGACCACTAGTTACCAAAGTTAGCCGTTCTACACACAAACAACCCCCGAAAAAAATTCCTGGTTACGGCCCTGACGGGACAGATCCAATAGAACTTGTAACTGGGCGAGTTAGTTCTGATCCAACTGAGCAGAGGTATCGGGCATACTTAGCGCCCTTCTGAGATGTTTAAGGGGGGGTGGAGGGGGAGGCGACCACCTTGCCCCCCTCCCCCATGTGCACATCTGTGCCTTACGCCAATAGGCAAACTTCACATGGCCAAATCCTGGCAATTGACGTCTCTAAACTCTCGTTTCAGGCTGTCGCAATTGCGCGTCGATACGGCCTGTCTGCTGCCATATCCGGTGCAGGGTGGGTCTATGACGAAGATCACATGCTCCACGCAGACAGGTCCCAGTGGAGATATTTCACGTACGGCCAGGACAAAACGGTGTACTTCAGGGCGAACCAGTGTCTGTAAGTTCTCGACGTTTGTCGTTTGCATCAAATGAATAGGCCGGAGCACCTCTCCTTACCAGGCCAGTTTTACAGCGAAGTTGTTCACGTCTCGACGTCACGCCATCAAAACGTCTGAAGCCACAAACCCTTATGTATTACCCACCTTAAGGTTACACCGAAATGATAGGTGTAACCGTAAGGGACGGAAAAATTCGGCAGATCGCACGGGTTGAGGGAATCGGTTTCAAGCGAAGCAGTCAGCGAGTTGTGCTATGCTGCATTTTTTGGGCTTTGAGTCAAGCGTTACGAGGTGGACCGACGTGTTTTTGTGAGTGTAGTAGTTGTGTGCACATCGTGGGCTTACCAGGCACATCGACAACACTGGCGTTTAAAAGGTAACTTATGGTCTGACGTAACGTCAATGCATTCGTCGGATCAACGCTGCCGATGTGGGTTTTTCTTCACGCTCTCGCAATTAAATTACCAATGTCTGTTCTCGCCGTTCCTGGGTAGACATAAACTCTCAATCACCTGTGCCGCATACCCGTATACCGCGGCCCGTGGTAAACGGGTGTGTTCCACACGTGCCTGAAGGAAATGCTTTGACGACGTACGCAACAGGATTTTCACGTTATTCAAGTCATGACCAGACAGACAGACATATTCGTCAAACCCCCTTACCTCCCCCTCCCCCCATGCCAATTTTGGTCTACACCAAGTTAAGAGGCGATCACAACAGCACCCAGACGAACGCGGCTAGCTAGCTACCTAGCTGACTAGATAGATAGATAGATAGATAGATAGATAGATAGATAGATAGATAGATAGATAGATAGATAGATAGATAGATAGATAGATAGATAGATAGATAGATAGATAGATAGATAGATAGATAGATAGATAGATAGATAGATAGATAGATAGATAGATAGATAGATAGATAGATAGATAGATAGATAGATAGATAGATAGATAGATAGATAGATAGATAGATAGATAGATAGATAGATAGAAACGCTCAAGTTCCTTGGGTTCGCTAAGAAATGCTTCGCATTTAATAGAAGAGAGCATTGTGGTTCAGGGAACAAACTGGTGTTACGGACATCTGGGTCGAAATTATGAACGAGAAATAGGCACGGGCAGGGCATGTAGCGCGAACGCAACATAAGTGCTGGTCATTAAGAGAAACAGATTGCATTCCAAGAGAAGGCAAGCGTGCCAGCGGGAGGCTGGAAGTTAGGTGGGCAGATGAGATTTAAAAAGTTTGCGGGGATAACGTTGCCGCAGTCTATATATATATACATATATATATATATATATATATATATATATATATATATATATATATATATATATATATATATATATATATATATATATATATACCTTTCTGTGTGTTTATGAAAATTATATCAAGGTTACGTTGAATTTTGTGTAATTGAAATAAGACCTCTGCAGGACGTGATAAACAATACCCTGGTGCCCTTTCGCGCGCGTTTCGCCACGTCAATCGAATCTAGGCGCTGCGTTGGCACCGTCGTCACTAGCAGCATATATGGGGGCGGCCGAGCACTGTGAGAACACCTAAGGAGCTCCAAGCTTCTCCGGTGTTCTCTGAATGCGACGCTCTCGTCGACGACTGGAAGAACGCCGAAGGTCTACTCAATAATGGCGACATAGAAATTCACTCTAGCAATATTCACTATAGCAGACCAAACACAGCCGCAGCTTCGTTGGCTTCAAAGCTGCTTATAGTGGAAGGGATCTGGATTTTTTTTAGGGGCGAAGCTCCTTAAGGCGGCATCCGTTCGTCCCTCGTAGTAGTGCGTAACCAGTCGTAACGCTAGTACCAGATCTTGACCTCCAAGGTGGTGCCGGTGGGAGATTTTTCCTGTGCGTTGTTGAACAATAAAAAATTCGCAGCGTGCGCGTTAACTAAAAGCCGAATTCTTCTGTCTCTCATTCCCCATTAGCAGCCATTGGCATGTTCCACTAGGAAACGTTAGTAGAAGTAGAAGTGTAAGTGTTAGCTAAAAGCCGACTTCTTCTGTCTCTCATTCCCATTAGCAGCCATTGTTTACCTCCAAGATAGTGCCTGGTGAGATTTCTCCTGTGCGTGATTAAACAATAAAAATTTTGTTCAAAACGCCGTTGATTGATGAAATAAACCAACGAAAGACGCCCGATGTTTTTTAAAAGCAAAACGAAAAGACGCCAGATGTTTCTAAAGCAAAACGAAAAGACGCCAGCTGCTTAACGAAAGACGCCAGATGTTTTCTAAAGCAATGGTTTTCTAAACAATGAAAATTCACAGCGTACATGTAAAATTAAAGTGAGCTGCAAGTCGTCATAACTCTCATCGAACCTTTAGTATAAACGCGCCCGATCTCACGTCGGTGATGATGTACTGGGCAGAATTCACGGAAGATTCACGGTTTACCGATGAACCTCCGCAGCTTCGCCCACTCATCATTATTCACTCCGTGGATATGCTGTGATCTTTTTCTTTGTCGTACAAGTATTTGTGAGCTGGGCACTGCAGTTCACATAAAGTTCACATAAGGTCGTCGTTTCGGTGCGTGCCGCCCGCAGTAGCAGTTGGTGCGACAATTGGGTTAATCACCAGGGTGAAAGCCAATCACGTGGCCGCATTTCTACACGCCTGTAAAAGTTTACTGAAATGTGGGCTGTGAAATCTCTTTCTTATTCATCTGTATATGCAATCGAATACCACTTTGGCAAATTATCCGATGCAGGAAAACAAGTGAGAAATAGTCACCGCTATTACATTGTGTCATGGTAGACGTTTATAACGAAATTCGGATACAGGGAATACGTATTGCGTGTCAGCTGGGCCTTTGCTGTAATGAGCCGGCTATAGTGAACTTCTGATACACATAGATTAGCTAAATCCGACTTTTCTTGCAAACACTTACGTGAGACACTGTAACAGCAGCGAGGCAATTTCTAGAGCGCAGCTCTTAGGCAGCCGTTTCTACGTTGAGCGGCGTCGCCGTCGCCGTTGCCTTCGGCGGCGTGACCGATAGACATGAAAAAATAGAGAAAAAAACACCCAGGATCGAATGAGATTTGAACCTGCGCCCCCTGCGTGGCAGTCGAGTATTCTACCACAGAGCAACGCTGGTGCTTGAAATTCTTTTGAAAAAAGACCCTATACAGGCGTCATGTAAAGCAAGGAATCGCGTTAAACTATGTAACAGGTGGCAGAAGAGTAAAATAACAACCAGTCATCACGCAATAATTGCGCAATGAGTGTGTGGTTTAATCCTTCACACCCACTGCAAAGTGATCAGCCATAATTATCCATCGTCATCAGCCACATGCAGGATCAACAATTCGCTCATAATATACCTTACAGATGTGTACCGGGTACCTCGCTTATCCGCAGAAAGACGAATAGTGGCGTAGTGGGTGCTGTCCTATTTCAAAAAATTATGATATATGGAGTAGACGATACCTTGTGGAAAGCCAAACTTCAAACACAGTTGGCCTTGCCCCAACACGAAGGCTGCGCTCAGAATTCGCATTAGGCAGTATCGTATTCGTCGGTGAATTTCTTTCATGGGCTTCGCTAAGTGCAATCATTCGTAATATCGAGGTACTACACAATTCCTGGTGTTTTGTTTAAAGTACGAAACGCACGATATGATTGAGCCGTGCTATAGTGCGAGACATCGGATTAATTTTAATGACCCGGCGTTCTTGAAAGTGCACCGCAAACTAAGTACGCAGGTGTTCATGAATTCCGCCCTCATCGAAAAGCGGCCGCCGTGGCTAGGAATCGAACCCGCATCTTCAAGCTTACAAGTGCGACACTTTAACTGCTAAACTATGCCTCGGCGGGTTTCGAGTCGCATATATGGGCGTTACGTAGACGACACATAAGGCCAAAAGCGCTGCTGGTCTGCCGGTGTAATTTTTGTTTTAATAACGAAATAGAACGTCAATGATAAAAATTCATGCCTAAAAGAGCCATTACGAAATTTTTCTTCGTGAGCCTTTTGCGTATATCATTACAGTTGAACTTCGATGAAGCGAATTCGTGTATAACGAACTAACTGGATAGTGATGAATGAATAGGCCTAGCTATTTATTTCCGTTATAAGCACACGTTTATAAAGAATTTTTGAATATAAGTTAGTGCTAGATGCGAGTTCGTTATAACGAGGTTCCACTCTGTTCCCGCTCTGCGTTATGTCCTCTCGATGCAGGTTGTGGGCCCTGCCCGAGGAGTGCCGCCCACAGTGGCGCGTTACGACGCTGCCCCTGTCCACGACATTCTGCCAGGGATTCGGCACCTCGGTGTACAAGGAAGGCCGGGTCAGTGGATCACGATTTAATAGCCACAAATAGAAGCTCGCAGGCATCAACAGTTTGATTTAAACCAGAAGAGAGGGGGGAGGGATAGATGAGTGGCTGTCTGTGAGAGGAGTTGGGGCAGATTGCTTTAGTATAGTTTTTGCTTGGTGGGGGAGGGGGGGTGTCATCTTTGGGGAAGGGATTGTTGGGGGGTGTACAAATCCCTGGGGATGGATGTCTTCCAGAATTCCGTTGGGATTACCTCAAAGAGCAGAACCAAGGTAGAATGCAATCGTTTAATTTACACACGCTTAGTGGAAGTGTTCAGGTTGTCGAATCGGCAGGTTTACTCTATTTATCCGAAAAACTTTGAACCTGTGCAGTGCCTGATTCGCGAAAATTGGTCGTTAATTTTTTCAGGCCGTCAAGCCGGCCTCTTGGTTCAACCTGTCAGAGCAGGAGCTGCAGCCCCGAGACCAAGGAAGCAAGCTTTGCGGAGGCGGCGGGACGGCCATGTTGGACACGTCGGTTTCATACAATGGCGGCGGTTGCCTGCGCTTGGAGTACGATCCAAGACAGGCGCCAGGGTCAAAGGTCATCCCGTACTTCAGGTAAATCAATGGCGCCTCTTAATGGGTTACTGTAAAGCTTGGTGGGTAACTATATACTTGAATATGTACAGGGTGTCCCAGCTAACATGGACCAACATTAAAGAAATTACTGGTTGTAGGTAGGCACGACTACTGCTAAGTTGGTGCGATTTTTATAGAGCTATGTGATGTCATTAAATGTATGTATGTATGTATGTATGTATGTATGTATGTATGTATGTATGTATGTATGTATGTATGTATGTATGTATGTATGTATGTATGTATGTATGTATGTATGTATGTATGTATGTATGTATGTATGTATGTATGTCTACTGTGGCAGGATGCATGGCTGGAGCTGTGAGCTCTATTTACTACAATCATGAAGTTCGAATTTAGCATTTATCAGCCCGTCATATCCCGTGGTCATAACGTCACAAAGTAGCAGGCCAGTAATATAGCAGGCATTTTTTTAAGCATCGTCCTGAGCACACAGCTTTTTCAGTATACGTACGCATTTCAATACAATGGTTCACCTTTACACATAGCGCATGAAGAGTAGCAAACAAGTAACAGCAGAATCGTTCAGCCCTGACAACACGGTCGCCCAGCAATTTGCGATTTTCAGAAGTAAAGGGTCTGTTATAACAGTACATACATAAAAAATGGAGTCTAAATTATTATTCAAACTCAAAAGAAGCCACAGAAGTCACCGGCAACCCCACCCGCCACCGGCGACTGCCATTTTGCCATGGCGTGTGTGATCACATACACACTGTATAAAGCGGAGCCGCCGTCGTCTGCTACCAAATGAGCTACCACACGGGGTCAGTGCGTTGCTGCTGCACCCTGTGGCATTGTTTCACCCGCTGCAAAACTTTGAATTCCGATGACAGGCTGAACAAAGCTGATATATTCTGACAGCACCCGCAACTGACCACGGAACATAATCGTTCGCCAGAATGCAGCCGCTCGCAAAGCAAGCAGCTTGTTACGTCACTGCAGGCGAGAGCGCCAGAGTTGCCAGACTCTCAGGCCGCTAGCGTCTTTATAAAAAATGTTCAAATACAAATCAAGTTTACGACCGAATGCACTAAAATTTCGCCTGCTTGTTTGTGAACGCGTAATCATTAACACACACAACACAGATTATGATAGAACATTGGGGCTTCATGGCCTCTTTAAGCCACTACAAGTTGCAACCGTCATCTCAAGTACAGCTGCTGCTGCTGTGCACAGTCTAGTGCAACGCACGAGCCTCCTTCACAAACTTCTGCAGGTTGTTTGCCTTCGATCTGCCGCTGGACTCGCTGTGTGTCAGCTACACCTACAAAAGCAGGGTCGGAGGCAGCTTGACAGGGCACGACATCAACCTGACACTGAAAGTCAGGGATGCCGCTGGCGTCAGAGAAGACTTGTCCCTGGGTTCGATTATCGTCGTCCCCCGGGGTGAAAAGTACGTCGTGGAACGTGACCTCACCAGTAGCGCCCAAGGTGACCAGGGCCGCGAACAGAGCGACTGGTTGACGAGGTTTGTATACATAATTTTTTTAAAAAACAAACGCCACGCCTGCGCAGAACACGCAGCTCCCTCACAGCGTAAGATGGAGGAGCGACCTTCATAGATACCGTTGTAAGCACTCTTTGGGCGCCTATTGCAAGTCCAAGTCGAGGTACCCACCGCGCAACAAATCATCACATTTTGCGAAGTATCCAAGCAGCCACTATAAGCGCCTCTAAGGCAACGCACACTTGGTGCTGTCGCGAACGATCACGATGATGAATAAATATCGCTTAGCCCGCTACTTCACCGCCATTTACAGCTAGAAATCTTCTTGATATTGTCATACCAGTTCTCACATGACCTATAAATGCAGGCACAGAAATAGCCAGAGCTTTTCCTTGTGTAATATGGAGGTGGTTGCTGCCGACATAGCTTGCATTTGTGCTTATTAGGTCACTGCACTACATGGCAGTGCCGCCTCTTGCATGTTTGTCTTTTTAGAAAGTTCCTCGCATAATGTGTCTTCATGTTATTCATTGTCACTTCGTGCCACACATCCCAGCATCTTCGCTTCAACCGCGCTTTTGAGCATTAGCCCCTCCCCCCCTCGAGAAGATGGAACGCGACTGCAGAATAAGCAATCTGTACCAGAGAGAGCGCGGCTTGTCAACGCCTGGCTGCACACTCCTACGTTTTGCACAATCTCTACAAAATGTAGAGATTGTTTCGTAACATTTTTGTCTGGCTGAGCCTCAAGGACAAGGCCGTTTGTTTAAAAGACAACGCACAACCATTTACACAATCTCTGCGTTTTGATACGTCCGGCAATTAGCAAAAGTTGACCACTCAAGAGTCTTCTGTTTTTTCACGTGTATTCTTATTCAGCTCGCTTAGAAAACTTTAGTACTATTCGAACACTGCCTAGAACGCTGCTGCAAGTGTTGCTGCAAATGGAGTTTTCGCATCACCACCGTCACCTGTGGTAATCGTAATAAGCTGTCGTGTGGAAACTGCAGAAGATCTTTTAATTCGAAAATTCGTACTTAAATGCTTTTCCTGCGCATTGAGAATACATTGACATAAAACAAAAGCATGATATAGGGGAGGGTTTCAGAGGCTCACGTAGCACGATAACATTTATAAGTATCTACGCATTTGATAGAGCTCACTGAAAGCTAGAGTACTTATAGAGCACCGCAAAACGATTTTTCCCGGCAGTGAACATTAACGGGCCTATGATGAACTGAATGTCATTGAAATAGGTGTTTGATCTCAGAATTCTGTCATATTTGCTGGTGTACAACTTTTGCATATGCCCATGATATAGTGTACGCACACTCTACCAATAAACATTTTGTGACAATTGGTGCCGACAGTTGGCCCTTGTCATAGTATTCTTACTGGACGAAAGAAGGCTGCATTCTGCCTGTTGTTATTTCCTGGACCCCATGTTTAATTCTGCACCTGTACCAAGTCGCGGTGTTGTTTGCAACACTCTGTGGTACTGCACGGATAGCCTAAAAACAAAGTTACGTACGTAAACTTTATTATATACCAAACAGGATTTCATGCTGGCATACCGCAACCAAAGCACCGGCTCCATTCAAGTTGCGATTTTCTCGAGTTTAAGGTCTGCTATATACGTTGTCATATCTGGCAGGTGGCGCGTTTTGACACCTTTTAAATAAACGTGCTCTGGCTAGGCAAGCCATTCGACACTCGCATGCCAAACCTTGTGCATGCGTCTTCACGCAGCCGAACATGACAAGCTCAACGGCACCTCGCCCCTCATTACGCAGGAAATATCTCGTCAAGGACGCCGTGGGCTCCGCCAACCTCGAGGAAATCGGAATTTCGTTCAGTGTCAACGAAAGCATCGCATTTTTCGTCGGAGAACTCGTCGTTAAGCGGCCAGAGGTCCCTGCCGGCAGCATGGCGGCGAGGGACCCGGACACGCAGACACCGAGCGACGAAGATGGCGCAGGCCGACCGGATACGGAAGCGAGACTCCGGGAATGGCTGGCGAAAAAACACGAGAATATTGGACAACAGGACCAGGCCGAAGAAGCGCCAGTCGCCTTCGACGTCTCGATGTCCAGCGACGAAGGCGACTAGCGAGAGGCAGAGTAGCTCGAGCAGCACCACGAGAATGGCGTCTTAATTCAATCGACGGCAGCCTTGAGCGCATCCATTGGCCGGCCACAATAAATTGCCTACAATGTATCGCACTTCGACCAAACCGGCAAGAACAAAGTTCGATATACTATCGCCCAACTAGTTCAATTCGCTAACATTTTATGTGCTGTTGGCTCACACATGCGTTCACGTTTACAGCGAGGTTGTCTTACCCTGTGCCGTCGTCGTCGTAGTTGTAGTAGTAGTAGTAGTAGTAGTAGTAGTAGTAGTAGTAGTAGTAGTAGTAGTAGTAGTAGTAGTAGTAGTAGTAGTAGTAGTAGTGTTGTGTTGGTGTTTCGGTTTCGGTTTCGAAAATGCCTTGTAAAGATAAAGTCACTGGAACGGGAAAACTACCGCGTTCTTTTTCTCTTCGCCGCCGCGCCCTTTCAGCGGCTTCACCACACAAATGGTCCAGCTCGCTCGCCTCGTCAGTGTCTCCCGGCCACCGACGCACGGCGCTTTGAAGGGAGATTGTTTTTATAGCTTCAGAAAAGCGTGCACGAACATTAAGACATCTCGTATCGTTTTGACACTTCATCGCAAGCTTGTTGATGCATCAAAGAAGGCCTGGGTGCAGCAACTGGCGGGAAACGGGCAAAGCCGTCTTTGCTATTCCGAGTGGGAAAAAGGTTGCCATGCGAAGGGCTAAAAGTTAGTTCCCACGACTGACAACCGCCTTTCTGAGGCAAGCGTTTCATTGAGAATTCGCAAAGGTTTTTTCGGGTAATGTTGGCGTCTCTGCTGCATTAGTGCAGCTTGTTTCGCATGGTTGCCGCAGAAGGTTCATGCACAATAACATTGCCGGGCAGCTTTTAATTACGTTTGGCGTAAAATTCACGCCTTTGAGCTCACATCAGTGCGCCATGAAACCTGACTGCTACAGACTGGTATTGCGTGGCGTGACTGTATGACGAACATAAATAACAGTGTGTACCATGAAAATAATGGCACGCATGTCATGTAAGCCATCATTTACATGACATGCTCATGGTGCACCCGCGGCCGGTTCGCTGGCTTGATATGCACCAAGATTAGAAGCGCGTGACGTCACTGCATAATTGTGCCTTTTGTGTCAATCCGGCAGATCCCACGCATTGTGGGAATCAGTCTAATGCGAAGTAGCCAGCAATGAGCTGCATATATCGCCTTGTTCGTCTTTGAGGCAGATGAAGTCATTCGTGTCATGACATCTAGTTCACTATATAGCGCATGTTTGTCATGCATCCATGCATGTAGAATCTGGTATATACAACGCATGACCTGTAATTTATGTTCGTCACGCACCGATGTCATGCCATACCAAATTTGGTATACATCCAGTTAACAAAACGGCCGGAAGCGCACAAAGACAGTGTAATGTAAACCATGCCGTACATATCATGCATGTCATGGTTTTCACGTTAACACCTGTCATTCATGTTCGTCATACAGTCACCTCGCGCTATACCAATTTTGGTGTATATTAAGCTACCGAACCGGCCATCAGCATGGAAAGTAAGTGATGCTGTACATTACATGCAAGTCATGATTTTCATGTTACCACCTGTCACTAACGTTCGTCATACTGAAATATCTCGTCATATCAATTTTGGTATATTGCATTTCACTAAACGACCGCGAGCGCCCCGAGACCATGTCATGTAAATCATGTTTTACATGGCATGCCTGCCATGATTTTCACGTTATGACGTGTAACTTATGTTCGTCATCAACTCTTGTAACGCCATATCATTTTTGGTGTGTATCAATCAAGCGAAGCGGCCACAAGCGCACCATGAGCGTGGCATGTCAATCATGCCATACATGGCGTACATATTATTTTCATGTTACCACCTGTAGTTTATATTCATCATACAGTCATGTTATCTCCCAAATTTGGTATACATCCCATTAACGAAACGGCCAGGAGAGCACATAGTCGTGGGCTGGTTGTTTCATGATTAAGTGTAGAAAACGCCGCTAAAAGACGGGACGAAGAAAGGACAGAAACCACGGCGCTGACTATATGCGGAAATTTTTGGCGTCTTCCTCACGGAATTCAGTCCATTTGAATTGACCACTGAGCATCCTTTAGACAATAGGCTACGCGTCTTGGACTTGGAACTTTGGTTCTCAAACAGCCACGTATGTTGGGGTTACGCGCCTATGTCTCAAAAAAGCCTTCTCCCTTTTTCTTCCGCACATTCAAAAATTCTCAAGCGCGGTATTGCAAGGGCTTGCATGAAGGCGGCGCTTTAGGGGTCCTGTGACCACCAAGTCGAAGCGAGTTTTTGTGCTCAAGTAGCACGCCTGAAGCTTGCAGGTTTCCCAAGAACGCTTTTGTCCGGTATCGCAGAAAGCCTCATATCTGGTTTTAATAGCAAGTGCTCATCAGCTGGTTCAATCAGTGACACGCCCACCGAAAAAAGTAGTGGTCATTGCTTATGTGCACAAAGTGCCACATAATCTTAAGAAAGTGGTCAGCAGGGCAGGCGTTAGATTGTTGTTTTCTGCCAGAAATAAGCTTGGTAGCCTGTGTCAGCAAGTATATCGAGAGATCAAGACGAAAAGATGTAGCAAGAAGCATCGCCAGAAGTATGTTGAATGTTGTGATAGTGTTGTTTATAAGATACCTATTTCTTGCGGGCGTTACTATGTTGGTCAAACAGGGCGGTGTGCTAATGACCTCATGCGCGAGCATGCGAACAACGTACGTAAATAAGCCAGAGATAGTCAACTGTCTCTTCACTGTAAGTAAATGAGGTTGCCAGCCATCTTTTAAAGATTCGATATTCCTGTCAAAATACCATAATGAACGGGCGCGTGTCATTTCTGAAGCGTATCGTATCTACAACGGCGAAGAGGCATGTGTAAGCCTCCCCTCAATTTCCCTCCTTCCGAAGGAGTTAACTTTCCTGTCCGATTGAGGATTTTTGGCCTCTGCGCAGGCTAATCATCATCTTTTATTGCGATAGCAATTATATGGACAGTCTCGGCTGAATTTTGCCGTCGCCGTCGCCGTCTTGCACCGTATATGTATAAGTATGTATATATATAAAAAATCCGCAAAGAAAAATGCTTCCGAAACGCGGAATCGAACCAGGGACCTCTTGCTCCGCAGCGAGCGGCGCTAACCGCTACGCCACGAAACGTAGATCCTCCACGTGTCTAACGGCGAGCGTTATATACACACCATTTACCGCTGGACGGACTCGGAGACGGCCGGCGCTTATAAGCGTTTCTTCATTACCAGCGAGATGGCGCTAGGAGCACGACGGGCGCATTTAAAAGTCGTCGGCGAGCTCGCTCGCTTCTTCTCATTGCGCAGGGAGAACCTTGCCCTTCCGCTGTCTGCTCGCGCGGTTTTCTGGCGGTGAGGGGAAGAGGGTTGTTTCAAGCTTTCACCGTGGTGTCCGCGCTCATGTTACGGAGCGTACGAAAGTCACTCGAGCTGAAGGGACGCCGCTAAATGAACAAACAGACGATGAGCGCGAACTATCAAGTGTCACAGCTCGACACTTGAAGCACGCTAGTTTCCTTCGCTGCTTCGGCCCCCTTTGCAACAGGAGCGCTGTTCAAACTGAGAGTATCCATTGGCGAGCCTCACTTCATAGCATTAGTTTTTTGCTATCGCATTCATTGCTTCGGCCTTGCGGCGAAACTGTGACTTTTCTTGTTTATTTGCTCGTGGGGTGAGGGGTGGGTATTTGACTCCCCCCCCCCCCCACCCACGCCTATGACTGTGACTTTTTTCTTTCTTTCTTTGCTTTTCTGTTTTCTTGAGATTGTGGCGGAGTATATACATGCGGACTGGAAGAGTAAAACACATTTCGTTGTTAGTCAGCGCCGTGGTTTGTGTCCTTTCTTCGTCCCGTCTTTTAGCGCTGTTTTCTACACTTATCTTGAACTAGACGTGTTGCGCGCGGTAACGTGATAATGATTGAGGATCGGCAGTTACATGCGAGCAGGAGTACACCACTTCGTGCTTAGGCACAATCTACACTATGCTTGTCCGTATACAGGTGCGCCAACACGCACACACACACCAGCGTGTATTCACATGGTGACCCCAGGAAACTATAAAGGTCATAGGATTTCTGGAGAAAGACAGTTGAGGCGCAACAGTACTCGATCATGTTCACAGCAATAGTACTCACGTCTCACAATCACGCATACACTCATAGTGGTTAACTAATCTCATACTCACGGCTTCTCAGACTCAGGTACTCATTCACGTTACGCTGCTCGCGACTCGTGGGTATTTACTCAGGCTCATTCTGTAATTTCTGTTTATACCATAGGTGACCGATATATTCCTCATCCTTCGTCTCAATTCAAAAATTTTCCCCTTGCGAAATATGCGGCAAACAGAACAGCCGACATGGACTTGGGAACTCGCAGAGACATTTGCTGGCGTCCGCATGAGCCCAGAACTTCAAGTTACTTGGTTCCTCGAATGCGCTCGCGAGGTCTCCGTCACAAAGCTACCCTTCTTTTTCCTCTTGTAGGATGAATGCGTGAAATTCAACATATTCCCGGCTGTGTACCGGTGTCTCGCATATACGGTTAGGCACTTTCTGTGTTCCATTCTCCAAAAGGCTTCCCTCCGTACGCGTTGATACTTCCGCTCCCTCGATGCGGCTTTGAGGGGCCGTCGTCACCCTTGTATTTTTTAAAGACGATAGTCTTTCTTGGGACTCTTAAACAAAATAATTTTGGTCTGTCTTTCTGTTTGTCGGCACGTCACTCGATTCAGCCACTCGGCCAAAGTTGAACCACTTGCCCAAGGGCCAGCCATCTTGAACGGCTGACTAGGTTCATGCTTGTGTACATTGTCGATGAAAAAGCAAACATTACGCATATCTGAGGCGCAACATCACTAGGTAAGTATTAGGTGGTGTGTTCGTTTAATAGAAAATGCATACACACGTAATTCTAACGACCCTAGTTTCTTAAGCTGCGCTGAAAATGCGACTGCGCTTAAACTTGCCTTCCTCCGTGCGCTCTGCACAAGCTCATTGTTGTGTTTCGGTTTTGGTTCTGTATTGCACTGTACGAATGCCATGGGGCGCCGCTCTGGCATTCCTGTTTTACCCAGGCGACGTGTAAATAAAAGAGTGCGTGGAGAGTACTCTAGTGCGGACGTTTCTTCTGCTTCAGCGCTTCGCGCCAAACCGCGTGTTCGGGCTGGCTGGCGTCCCCGCCGGTCGCGTTGGTCACCGCCGGTCTTCGCCTGTTGCTGCGCCAGGACTACCAGCCCGCAACACAGCACTTATGTTTCCTGACGTATTGCCAGATGGCGTCCATATCTCACGCAGCGCCTTTTCTATCGTCTTTAGACGACATTTGCAGCAAAGCACGCAGATACGCGGCCAATTTTTTACTTTTCGAACTCATCCTTCAGTTGCCGAAGATTCTCTCGCCACTTCGCGTGGAGGCCGATGACTTCCTTTCGTGCCAGTTCCCGGATGCAGGCGATCAGGTCAACAGGTATCTCAGCGCACGATTCTTTTACTGCTTCAGCAGCGGGCGTCTCTTGCTAGAATGATCCAGCGATGTCCTCACGCATGGGTTTTCTGTTCTGGGAAGGCAGTTCTGTAGTCTTGGCTCCGGTGCCCACAGTACTCGCGAGGAATTCGTTTTCTAGGGCGAACTGCGAGACACGCTCTCGCAGCCTCTGGATGGCAGCACAGCCTTGCGTGAGCAAGCAATCGCATGTTTTCACTGCCTGAGACAGCTTCTGTAGACGATTCATCAGGCTACCCACTTGTGTCTCACTTCTTATTGTGTGCTGATGCAAACGCGCCACAACATGTCCTGGCTTTTGTTGCTCCAATTCAGTTTGGCGTTGTCTCTCGGCCAACTGCTGTATCGTGACCAGCAATGGATAAATCAGTCGTAGCTTTTTATCTGACGCAAGCAGCCGCTTGCTCACGTCGCCCAACTCCCGAGTCAAGCTCTCCACTTTGGATTCGTACTCAATCGCCACGTGTGCGTGAGCAGCTTCCCTTATGACTTTCTCAACCTTATCTTTTAAGTTCTCACGAAAAGTTTGTTCTTCAAAAAGCAGGCTCTGAAGTTCTCTCAAGATGGTCGCATGGGCGCTGTGCTCCCGCTCACAAGGAGTCTGCTCCTCGCGCGCCGCCCCGCCATGGTGGTGTGGTTATGGCGCTCGACTGCTGACCCGAAGGTCGCGGGATCGAATCCCGGCCGCCGCGGCTGCATTTCCGATGGAGTCGAAATGTGTGAGGTCCGTGTATACTTAGGTTGATGTGCACATTAAAGACCCCAGGCAGTCGAAATTTCCGGAGCCCTCCACTGCGGCGTCTGTCATAATCATATCGTGTTTTTGGAACGTTAAACGCCAGATGTTATTATTATTTGCTCCTCGCGCAACTTCAATCGCAGCTCGGCCATCTTGGTCTCCATCGAAGTTGACCACTCATTCACGTTTCTCTGAACTTGAACTACACGTAGTTCGTCATGCATCTCCTGGATGATTCGTTTATGGTTAGCATAGAAGGCAGGCTCCAAGCTCTGACATTTACATGTGCGATCACGCTCTCCGAGTCGGGTCTCATACCACTAGAGTCTTCCTTTTCCCTTGCAGATTATTTAGCACAATTCCCTGCTCTTCGTCTTGTCTGGTTCGGTGGAAATGTCCCTGAATCGTATGTATTTGACGATGAGGGTTCGGTGCTGCCTTGAAACATCCACCCGAACTTTTCATGTTTGTCAGTGCTTTCTTGTTTTCAGGTCTCGAGAGTTCACCTGTCACTTTGACGCCTCCAGGTGGCTTTCGCCTTAGCTGATCTGGGTCGCACATACTAGACGCATGGCGACCGCAGCAGCCGAAGCCTGCAGTTCTCCGTCTGCAATTACTTAAGCGGTGACCTTTACTGGTGCACCGAAAGCACCACATGTCGGCAGAAGGAAGTTTCTTCTTCTCTGGTTGCGTAAGTCCAAAGCGCCTGACTCCGTCAAATGCTGCGTCGATTTGCAAAAATTGCAGCTGGAACTCGTAGATGTTCTAAACACTTCGCAATGAAGCACTGATGACGTTGGGAATGCACTATGTAATTGAGGACTCTCATTGCCTTTAGAATGAGCCGCCTCATCGTAATCTTTCTGCTCTCCAATGTCACTCGTTTCGAAGCTCTCCAGTTCAACGGAGACGAAGAAGGCTACTTGGTTCCTCAAACGCGCTCACGAGCTCTCTGCCACAAAGCTCATCTTCTTGTTCCGCTTGTAGGATGAATGCCGGAAATTCAACACCCTTACACTAACTGCCGGTTCTATTGCCAATCCCCTGTAGTGGGTAGGAGCCAATAATGAAGGAACAAGCAAGCAATCCCCCACAGTGGGTGTCAGCTACAGTGTTTAGGTGAAGAGCAAGAACAACGATCGGTATGGAAGGCGAGGCCTTCGCCACAGAGCTGCTTAGTTTAAAGTGCACGCATGAGCAGACCCGCGTTTGTCAACTTCTGCAACACGTGACTGCCTTCAACGAAGTCTTGTGGCAAGCGGGCCTTCAGCTGAGGGAAAATCCTCGCGACGAGACCGGCTACTTGAGCATCGTGACGGTGAGATGCACATGCATGCAGACACCGCACTTCATGAAATACGGCCCCATCGAAAAACCGGCGCTGGACCTGCTACGCTGGCTGCTCGAACGACACCCATGCGTCGTCTCGCTAGAGGCGGACTACGACGACGTGAACTCGGGCGTGCTAGTCGAAACACTCGCGCGTTCGTCGAGCCTCAGGAGGCTCACAGTCCACGGCTTCGTGAAGGTAGACCCACCGGAAGTCGTCGATCAACCGGCAGATGCCGACGACTGCAGGCTCGCGTTCACGGAGGAGATTTACTCGACTTCCACAGCCAGAATGGAAAACCCCGTCCTTTTGCTGGGAAATCACGATACCGCGCTCGTTTCGCTGGACTTCGCCATTCTGAAAATGAGTCCTTCCACGGCGAATATACTCATCGAAGCTCTCGTAGAGAACGGCACCGTGGAGGAACTCGCCGTCGGAGATAACGTCCTCGTTTCCGAAGAAGGGACATTCAAATCGTTCCTGCAGTACCTGACCAAGAGAAACTCTGTGCTTCGCAAGCTCATTTTCAAAGTCCGCTACCTCGATATCAACATTGCCACGTTGCATACACTCGCCCGAGCCATCTGCACAGTGACGACGTTGCAGGACCTAACGTGGCAAGGCCGTGCTGCAAGCCTCGACTGCGCCTTGTTCCTGGCAGCCTTAGCTCAAAGCCGGACCGTGCGCAGTTTGACATTCCTGCTTGAAGAAACTGACGGTTACTTTGCTCCGCGTTCAATTGAAACCTCGAGCAATCCCTCCTGGATAGCACCACTGCTGGAAAACGGTACGCTGCTGAAGCTAGACCTCGAAGTCTCGTGGTCGTGCAGCGAGGACTGTTGCCTCTTGCTCGAGGCGCTCGCAACAACGAACACTCTGGAAAGCGTGACCTTGCGTAATTTCCCCAACGACGACGACGGCTGGCGAAAAGTTCGTCGCACCGTACGAGAACTCGGCCTTGAACAAAGAGTGCGCCTCGAAGGCTGCCCCGTTTTCCTCAAGGATGACTCGACGCTTTCCGCGTGCGAGCGAGTGACCTCCATCGTGGTCTGTTCCGACGATCTCACGCAAGACGTGCCCGCCCTGCGCAACGCCTTTCATCTGATCGCCACTTGCCACTACGTCACGTCAATGCATGTTTTCCTTTACGACTTCGACGAGGCCACTTTCGCACTATTGTCCACTTATATTAGCGAATCGCCCACCATCGGGGAAATAGAGCTAAAGCTCCATTTTTGCGAAGGCGAAGAGTCATTCATTGCGAACAGAGAGGTTGCGGTTGAGTCGATTTCCAACTTGTTCGCGGCACTGTCTTCCAACACCAGTGTGATCAGCATGAAAGTGTTTTCGGTTATCGACATAGGCGAGAAAGATTGTCGAGTGCTCGCCGACGCCGCCTCGAACAACCGACGGCTTCAGGAGCTCTCCGTCGTGGGCATGAAGACTTCGGTCCACGTATTCCTCGACCGTCTACTGCTTCGACTCGAGAAGAACTACAACTTGCTTCTCCTGCAGGTTCCGCTCTGCGTCAAGCCCAGCGACCGGACGCTCGAAGCTCAGGAACTTGTGCGGCGTAACTGCAGCCTCGTCGAGCGGGCTACCAGGTTCGCGACTGGAGGAGACCGCAGTTGGTACTGCGCATGCGCCTTCGAGCGCGTCTCGGAGGAGCCGGTGCTCGTCAACAACGTTCGACGGAAGCTTGTGACCACTAGCACACAGGCAGAGGACATGATCCGAGATGCGCGGCAGTTTCTGCGTCTCATGAACGTACACGATTACATGGCACTGACCGGTGTTGTCAAGGCACGTGTCGAATGCAACGTCCAGAAGGACGGTCGTCCGCAGTTGGACCAGCTGTACCATGACTGCTGGCTGCACATTCGTCAGTACCTCATGGTAGGGGACGTGGTAAAACATTGACTGTCATTCGCGAGGTCGCCCCTCTCTGCTTCTTTCTTTTCTTTCAAGCGTTCCGAATAATATGTCGTCCCCCAGCCCCTCCAAGAAAAGCTGCTCAGAAGCAAATAAACAGAATTAAGAGACACCTTACAGCATTCACAACGTTTATTTGATGTGCTATACTTTTCCACAACGACAAAAACGAATATACTATATTTCCGTTCTTTCTTAGGGCAAGTATAGCAACGGCCGCTACGTAGCGGCCGTGGTATAGCGCAGCAAAAAAAAAAAAAAAAAAAAAACGAAGCCATGCCGACCGGCATCCGTCGAAGCCTCAAAGCACAATGTTCGCCGAACCGACCCCAAAACGCTTGGTATGGACTCCAGGCCATCAGGGACTTCGAGGGAACGAGGCCGCAGACGCGGCTGCCCGAGCGCTCATTCCCCGGGTACCTCATTTGAACCCTATGGACTGGAACCGACAACCGCTGCTGATCAGGTACAAAGAAATTGTAGAGCACTATCGCTTCCAGCATTGCCGGTACCCACCCCCCGCCAAGGGTCTGGATAAGGTGGGAGAAAGAATCCTACGCCGACTTCAAACGAACACATTATTATGCCCGGCCATATTACAATACTATGATCCAGCAGTCACTGGCAGGTGCAAGGACTGTGGGGGGACAGCCGATGTCTATCACATGGTATGGGCCTGCCAGCTGAACACAGCCGTTCCCCCCTCCACAACCCTACGCGAGAGGAGTGGGAGGCGACGCTGCTTAGCTGCTCTGACCGGGGGGCCCAACAAGCCCTCATTGCGCGAGCAAAAGCAGCGGTGTCGTCCAATGACGTCCCGGACTGAGGATGTCACCTAGTCTGTAGGGGCGCTTTCAGGGGCTCATACACTCTCTTTTATAATAAAGTTTCTCACCACCACCACCACCACCAAGGTCCACTGGCAAGCGCCGGCACGCGTTCCACGCGCCTACGCGTCAAATGCGTAGCGACGCGCCCCGTGGAGGAAAAGGGCGCGCAACCACTGGCAAGCAAGCCAGCAAGCGTCAGCTTCGACGCTCGCTTTTGGCTGAGCCACAGTGTTGCTTGATCTTTTCGTTTAAAACTGTCCATGTACAGCCTAGAACTGTGCGTTATCAATCGAAGCGAATTAGCATGTCGTTGAAATATTGATTGTGCTTCATCCACAAATGTTTTGATTATTTAAGAAGTAATTCACATCGCAATAACCAAAGTAACAACCACGGTATGCACATGTAGTCGACATCGGCGCGTGCGCTGCTGCCGTGAACAGTTCGCGTCTGCATCACGGGACACAGCCAACTATAGTGTACTAGAATATTCTAGTACACTATACAGCCAACGGTGTTTGCGAGATCGCCAACGCTTGTGCGATCGCCTTGTTGACGCCTGTTCACAGCCATGCTGTTAGTGCCCAACCGGAATATATAATCATCCTGTTCATGAAAATGGTTCTGCTCCTGTTGCTGCTAAAAAGAAGCGGACGGGAGCGGCGTCGCCAGCACCGTCGGTGGGCTTGACGTCGTTTCTTGGGGCGTACTTTAGTTACGAGAAAAGAAAGGAAATAGACGTTTTGCTTTCGCTGCAAAATCCAAACGAGGTGCGCTAAGAATTCGCCGCATAACAAATAATTTTCACATTAACAAAAAGACGGCTTTCCCGCGTACCAGGGGTGTCACCATGACTAATATTATGGTATACCTGATATGCATTACAGTTTATTACATGGGGCAGCATTGAGAAGTTCGAATCCTGGAGCAAGCACACATACTAACTCAATTTTTTTCAATAGCATGGAAACAAGAAACTAACTCAATTTTTTTTAAACAGCATGGAAACGAGAAACAAGCATTACTGGAAATTGCTTATGTCCCCTCTAGCAGCAAAAGGCAGGTAAACTAGCACTGCAAATAGGGCCTGACTTTCTCTCCTAATAAATAAACATACACTGTTGACCACAAAATACGCATCGAGTTTATAATTAAACAGTCTATCCTCACGCCTTATACACTTCCAGACAGTGCACAAAACATACTCAGATACCTGCTTATTGTTTACTTGCACAGCGTGATGTTTTGATTAAAAAAGGCATTCAGGTCTATAAAACAAAGAATTATTGACCTATAATTGGCTTATACAGCATTTGGTTCATATAGTGGGAGTGTGCAAGAGATTTTTTCTCTGAAATGAAATGAGTGGTATCATGGTGTCTGTACATTGCTAAATTGTTGCTAAGAATGCTTCAGAAAGGGAATTTGCGAGCAGCGTTCTTGGTGAAGATATCACTGGGGCCGTCCTGTTCCAGAAGCTTTTAACACCAAAACAACTTTTTTAAAGGCTCTAAAAAGCACAGGCTACCGATTAGGACGTTGAACTTTTCCGCCACTCGTTTGCAAATACCCGCGCTGGTGCGAAATTTTATGGCGACAGCTGCAGACTCTTACCTTTCCTTCCCCTTACCTCATACACCGCATTTATCCATCCAGTCACCCGTCTCCCTCTTGCAAATTTTGCGCCGCACCTGCAGCAGACTTCAACCACATCATGTGGCGCTGCCCTAAGAACCCTCTTCTGCCTTTCTTGACTCGCTTAATTTCCAGTGAGGAGCGGTAGGAGGCTGCCTTGCGCAGCTCGAGGCCCGACATTCAGGAAGCCATCCTTGATTGGGCTGAGAGGGCAGAGGAGGCCTACTTCAAGCAGTTCCTCCACCCCACCCTCTGTCTCATTGCCCCTTCCCTCTAAACAGGGACAAATAGTTGTGCATTCATTCATTCATTCATTCATTCATTCATTCATTCATTCATTCATTCATTCATTCATTCATTCATTCAAATTTCAATCTGAAAGCCGCTTGCCCTTCTTCTCGCGGGCGAGCTCCCCAAGATGGAGGGGATGACGTACAACGAGCAATGACCTGCGTAGTTATTGGTGCTCTGACGTACCTCCTTTACGTAGACGTCGGTGCTCTGACGTCGCTCGCACTAGCACGTGGCACTTGGAGATTTTTTCAAGGCGACATGTGTAATGTGTGCAGTCTCTTGCTTGAATCGGTGAACTAAACTTGAGGCAAATAATAAAACACCCAAAGGGAATCTGTGCGTGTTTTTCTGTTTTGTCTTACTCCAAATCGCAATGTGATGCGATAAGTGCCTCTGTTTCGCATGTCTTCGTGTTCTCGCCAGTTCTCGCCGTTGCGGCGTCGTGCAGGCGCGATGCCTTGACAACAAAACTGTAATTTTCTACCGTGTTTGAGCGCTCGATTAGGCTCATGTATCCTCTCGCGTCTACCCCAATGTTCGTGCGGCACTGTCTTGTAATACCCCTGTATCTCTGTGGCAGCAAATGCAAAGTTACGCGGGCGGAACACCTGCACATGTGTTACTACGCCGACAAATCCGTTTGCTGGAGGTTTCAGTTTTGCTTCTGACAGTCTATGCAACATGTAAGTTTTACGAAACAGTGTTATGAAAGATAGGTTTTATATAGCTTTAATTGAAAGCTACCACAAGCCTTGAAATACTTATGGATGCAGCACTGAAGGAACAAATACTGGAATCATTGCTGAGCTCTTCTGCCAATCACATTACTTCATCTGGTAATATAACGTAAGTCTGCCAGCGGTTCAACTCCGCGTGCAAAATGGGCACCATACAGTAATGTTTACCTTTCTTGGAAAGTGATAGAATATTCTGTATTGCCAACGAACGTAGGAAGCAGTTTTATTAAAGTGGTCAGTTTCATTTTAAAAAAGAAAAGAAAAGAAAAAGAAAGGCCGAGCAGGATCTATGCAATTCGAAGATCCTGTACGTAAAGGGAACAAACCATTACCTAAATTTCGGTGCATACAGGGTCGGCATTATCGTCTGTTCGATTTGTGACACTATAACTTCTTGGAGATGCTCACGTTATTTTGTCACGGGACGCAACGGCAGCAGAAATCTCGGGCACGACGGGTCGGGAGCGGGCGTCGAAAATTTTCAGTTTTTTGCCAGGCACTCAAGAATCTTTAAAATCTACTGCTAAGCGTGAGTGCACCCTGAAAAAGTAATCGTGTTTTTTAAAACTAGTTTCGGTTCCTACTGTACCCTGACGTCACAACACGTTAGGAGCTTCTCATCACATCGCGCAAGATATCTGCACTGTGGCTCCGTTGGTGACGCACAAGCGGCCATTTTGAATGTTTTGGCGACGCACAAGCAGCCATGTTGAAAGCTTTTTACCTGACGTTATCACAACTGGCCAGAGAGCTGCGTGAAGTTCCCCAGAATTAGTACTGTAGCCTGACGTCAAGCTAGTGTCCACGTCGGTAGGTACGCTGTGGGAAAATTGGCTTTAATGTGAAAGTAAAATATCTTGCCCAGGGCCGTCGCTTTATCCAGATCTTTATGGCAGAGTGAACTCGCCTTCGAAAAATGGTGTCAGTACACCTTTACTTCCGAGTGAGGGAAACGCTCTATGTCAGTGGTGGTCAAGAACGCTGTTTTTGGACAGTGAAAAGCACGCTGGCAACCGCATAACAGACATTAGCGCGTTTGTTGCCCAGGCGAAGCTTTACACTGGTTGTTTTTGTCATCGTAAAGCGCTCTCATCGCAGAGCGCCAGAACACCTTCCGCCGTAGACGCTGACGGGCCCGGTGTTGCAGTACGCGATCGTCAACGCGACTGTACCAGCAACCATAGAGTTTCCTAAAATGACCTAGAGGGAACTCTGGCGCTGCGATCGTTCAGCCACCATGGGAATGATGGGTAGTACACAGATTTGCCTAGTCTTCGTGCTTGTGGGCTTCGAACGCACTTGTGGCTTTGTTTATTGCTATGTTTTGGTTTTCTTTCGGATAAAAGAATGGATCATTGTGAACTTCACGACCAGAATTGAATCGGTGAGCCTAAAGAAGTTAAAGTGGTGAAGTGAAACTGCTGATTTTTGCTGAACTTCCGTTTTGCGACAAAGCGGATGCAGGCGACGCGGAGCCAAACGAAGCCGAAAGAACGAAGTTTAGACAAATCCGTGTACTACCCATGATTCCCATGCTGGCTGAAGCGCGATGCATTGCAGCTCCCATAGACACTAGCGCCAGAGTTCCCTCTAGTAAGTATTGTAGGAAACTCTATGCCAGCAACAGTAGGCAACTGAAATACCAACCATGTATGCAATTGAATTTAGATATTGGTAATTTTTACGTATTGCTTTCAATCGCAGTTTTCCTTTGAAGCAGCTGGTCTCGCTGAAGACTGCCAGGACTGTCAGGGTTAGGTGCGCCATCCTTAACAGCAGTTCTAGCGGTGCGACGCGGTGTGTCACGGTCAGGATCCATGATCCGGGCGAGCCTCTCCAAACGAGCGCGCACTGATGGTTCCATAGGCTACTAAAGCAACGTAGAGCGGCGCTACTGCTCTTATCGCAACTGGGGGCATCCACGGCCACGACACTGCCGCCCCCGCTTCCGCGCATGCGCAGAGCTAGGATTGCATCTTTGATGCGTCACAGTGTAACTATTGCTGACTAGCAGTGCTCTGGGCCGAATGAGGAGCGCATGCGCGCACGTGCCCTTGCTGTCGCCGCTGGCGAATCCGGCGACAAACCGCCTTCGAGGGCAGCGTCTGCCCCCAGTAACGCATAGCTCAGCCGCGCGAGCGTCGCGCCCAAACTTGACCTTGGGTTCCCATACGCAAAAGCAGGCAGTACACCGCAGAGAACAAAGAAACAACACAACGCTCGTGCAAGTCATGACGGCGAAACAGCACAACACCGCTCGCGTTGCCGCAAATATCGTGCGCACGTAACATAACGCGTGCATGATGTGCTGATGCGTCTGCGTCGTGTGATCCTCCGGCTCCGATACAGGAAAGGGCAAGGAAGGAATTTGGCTTGCGAAGGCTAGAGGAGGCGAGTGGCAAGGATTTTAACCTCGCCTCCTGGCATCATGGTGTCGCGCCGCTTCAAAAAATTGGTTATCTCAGCTCGTAATGAACCAATTTGAAAAATTCTTGTGGTACAGCGTTCTTTGTTGGACACGCAACAACTTCCAGTGTCTAAGTTGAACTTGCCATTAGGCCTGTGACACAAAATTTTTGAAACTTGTTTTTTCTGTTGCAATAAGTAACTAACGACTCACTTATCCCGGCTGGAATGTTCGTTTGCTCAAGCGCGCGACGGTTAATTATTTTTAGACGGCTTAATAGCACTCAGTCGCAGTTTCGGTTTCATAGAGCACCTAGTGGTTTTCACCTAAACATAGCTAGCTACGTAAGCACGCAAAACCGCGTGCACATGAGCACCGCGTTAACGACTCTTTTCAGCGAAAGCTCCCTGGTGTGCATACTGGTGTGCTGCTATGATCCCCTTCGAGGCGTTCTAAATATGCGTGACCCCCCAAAAATGCACTGCCGAGGCAAGGACGTCAGCCTTTGTGCTGCCGTACAAGTCTGCCCCTCTTTCCGTTGAAAACTTCTGCTTGGAGAGAGCGCTCGCAAGGGTCGTGACAGCCAACAATGGCTCGTGACGCAGGTGGCGGTTGGTTGTATACACGAAAACCGAAGGCGCGTTTCGCGTGCGCTGGAGCGATACGCATTTTAATGTTGATTTTAAATATGTTCAAGGTCATATTATCCGTTGATATTTCGTAGATGATGCGTGTTTGTCCACACACATTTATCCCACAAGTTATCCCGCCTCGAAAATTTCGTGTCAGTACTCCTTTAAAGAATTACGGGACAGGTACGACTACGTACAACCATGGGGCAGACTTGATGACCCCCTTAAGATGATTAGAGGCGGTGACCACCCTCCCTGCCCCCCTCGTGCGCACGCCTATGCTTGCTACAGTTTTAAGTTGGCATATTCACACTAGAGCTAGTGGTATGTCATCAAGATGGCAAGCACCCTAAGCACGGCACTGCATCACATTTTAACAAAGCATGGGGTCTTTTCGAACAGCAAATAATCTCGAACTTGCACTGGGGTTAACAGTTCCATCTAAGCCATTTTCTGGCTGATCAGCACTTGTGAAAAAACCTGGGCAGCACGTATGAAAAAGTGGTTTAAATTAAAGCTATATTTTATTGTCACAGACAACAGATCACATATATTTAAAAAAAAAGGATTAGAAAGCAGCATCAATAGGTATTACATTCCTCGGATACTTTTATCGTGCATCTTGCAGTAGTATCTGATAATCCCCAGGAACACGTCGTCAACACAAATTGTGCATACACGATGAACTGAAAACACATGCTCATCCCAAAGGACTTGCCCACGTGTGTCCTCTAACGTAAAATGTCGTACAGTGGCCACGACTCCTGAATCTAATTCATACGTGCACAGCGTCTGCCTCCTGTGCGGCTGAGCGCAATATGCGCTAAAAAAAAAATGTTTTGTTGCCTACCTGCTCTGTGTGATGTTTCAGGGTGGATGATATTAGCACAAGAATACAAGGCCCTGAAAATACCTTCAGTTCAAGCTGCAGACGTTGGGGAATTGAGGTATACTTTACTATTGCACTGATACAGAACTGAGAGCCAAGCTTAGCTACTCGTTGAGTGAGCACGCTGATGACGCGAAAGGTGCCCTCTCTGGGTGAATCCCTTGCCGCATATGTCGCACCTGTGAGGTCGCTCACCAGTGTGGGTTAGAAGGTGCACTTTTAGTGCAGCCATCAATGCGAATGCAGCGGGACATAGGTGGCAGAGGTACGGCCTCTCGCCCGTATGTGTGCGGGTGTGCTTTGTTAGTGCTTGCTTCAAACTAAACTTGCGGCTACAGATCTGACAGCTAAACCTCTTTACACCTGAGTGCATATTCTTGTGCTTCCAAAGGTTGCATTTTGCAGTAAACGCCATCCCGCACACGTCGCACCTGTGAGGTCGCTCGCCGGTGTGGCTTGCGACGTGCACTTTCAGGGTATTCAAGTGCGCGAACATAGCGGGACAGAGGTGGCAGGTGTAGGGCTTCTCCCCAGTGTGCGTACGGGTGTGGCGCCGGAGTGTGGCTCTAAGGGCAAACTTTCGGCCGCACACGTGGCAGGCAAATGCCTTCTTCCCCGAATGAGTCGCTGCGTGGGACGCGAGGCTTGATTTTAAGGCGAATCGGCGTCCACAGACACTGCACTCATGTGGTCGTTCGCCGGTGTGGGTCAATGCGTGCCTTTTCAGAATATCGCTTCTGGTGAACGCGGCCGGGCACGACGAACACTCGAAGGGCCTCTCGCCCGTGTGCGTGCGAGTGTGGATCACCAGGTTGCTCTTCTGCACGAATTTCCTGCCGCACACGTCGCAGGCGTACTGTTTTTCGCCTACGTGAGCGAACAAGTGTGTTCGGAGCTGCGACCTGTACTTGAAAACTTTCTCGCACACGCCGCACTGCAAGGACCTGGTGGCCGTAGCGTTGACGTCCTTTTCTGTTTGGGAGACATTGACCTCGTTACGGAACCTGCGATTGAAAGCAAATGTTTTTTATTGATAAGACGTGAAGGAGACGATGGTGCACAAATAAGGTGTCGGCTACTTCTTACAAATAAAGTAATAAAGAAGAGCTATACGGTGGGCTGATTGGTGTTGTTTCATCTTCAAGAGTGCGCTCTGTCTCTGTACGTCGCGCACTTGTAAAGTGCGCGACGTACAGAGACAGGTACGTCGAGTGCACGAAAGGGGTGTTTTATAAGATTCCGTTACCGTGTGGTAAGTCCTACGTCCGACACACGGGACGATGCCTTAATCTAAGGCTAAGAGAGCATCGGTACGCCTGCCAGCAGTTAGCAGCCACTCGTAACTTAGCGGCACATCGCAAGATATGCTCCTGTAATGCCTTTTTCGAAAGAACAGCTGTAGTAGCCCGCTCCCAAGAAAAATAACGATCCGAGAAATTTTAAAGACATTGAACATTCTGGAAAAAGGCGAGGATGCTTGTGTCAATGCTCTTTCTATCGTCCTCACGGCGGCTGAGGTAGATCTTGCAGAATTTACAACGTAATTCTGACTCGATCTTGCTTCTGCGAATCGCGGCCTCTCCTTACCTATTTTTCACCTTTTTTTTTCTTTTTCCTTTGTTTCACCCCCCCCCCCCTGTGTTTTCGGGCGCTGCCCCGTCGGTCTTTTTTATGAGCACTTGCGCATGCTCATTTGACACACCCCTTTCTCGGGGCCACGTTTCTTTCACAGACAACAACCGCTTGGTAGTTTGCGCTCGTTGCCTTATGTCCTGTATTTTTTTTTTGTCCTGTGTCTGTGTTAACAATGCGCACTTTCGAACATGAACAGTCATTAACACACGTATCTTAAACAACACCGCCAAAACATAAAAAAAAAGAAAATATCGAAATGCAATTATTAAAATCTAAAATGCTCTCTCTGGTCATCATGGGGATAAATCCCCGCACATGGGAAACATAGCAGCCAAAACACATGATAATATCTAGGAGGCGCGAATGAGTAGGACATGCATATTCTAAAACACCTTTAAGTAATAGCCTAGGTACATAAATTCCTCAATAATTGCCAGCAATGCCGCTGTCTTCAAGAAAGCAATTTAACGCTTTTAAAGCGTATGTGAGGATATCGTTGGCCATGGGCCCAGAAGTTTCTTTATACAGAACGGTTCGTGGTCTAATGCCATTATTTCTGATTCATACATTGAGAATTATAGAGACATTTTGAACGAAAGGAGGGGATTGTTTTTTCGAGGGGCCCGTTTCTTTGTTAGACACAACCAAACGAATCCAACATATAATAAGGCCAAGGAAAGCATTGGCCAGATTCAGTGATGTCCTTAACGGTATTTTAGTAATCAGGACGTAAAGGGAAACGAATTACAGGGACGGGGAAGCGCCTTCCGTCGTAGCTCAATCGGTAGAGCATCGGACGCGCAATTGGAAGGTTGTGGGTTCGAAGCCCACCGACAGAAAGGGTGATATTTTTCCACTTTATTTTGCTTAAATTTACGTTATGATAATTACACTACGGTTAAAGACAACAATTAATGTCCCCTATGCTTTCCTTTTGACCTAAATCTCTGTTGGCTTCATTCAGTAGAGACATCTTAGAAATTGTAAGAGCTCCCTCATTTATGAAAACAACAATCAAAGCATCCAAAACATAAAGCTATTTCCAGCTGCATTAGCTAGCTCTCTAAATGTAATGAATGAGGCTATTTTATTTTTGTGTGGGCAAAAGCGATTCCTTGGCAGATATGTGGCGCATCGAGGCCGATCACCTTCAATATTAACGCATAGACTGGCTTAGGAGCCGTACCTTCATGTGAGCATACCGAAACTGAAAAAAAAAGAATAGAATTCAACAAGAGCAAAAATCGAGCGAAATGATATCGAACCAATGCGTGCTGTATGATATAACGACGTATTACAAATGCCTCCCAAATATCTACACCTGCGAATTTCAAGTGATTGTTAAAGGACTCGGTAGGAATATCAAAAACCATGAATGCCGGGAAGGTTGACTCTGCAAAATGCTAGAGGCCCATGTATTGTGTGATGTCAGTGCACGTTAAAGAACAACAGACGGTCGAAATTTCCGGAGCCTTCCATTATAGCGTGCCTCATAATGAAATTTTCGTTTTGGCACGTGAAACCCCCAGATATCATTATAACATGACTGTATTGGGGAATATGCTGGCAACTGAGCATAAGTCGTTGAGCAGCGATAGCCAAGACTAGTGACCGACTGTGAAATATGCTTGAATTAGTATTGGTATAGAAACGATGATGTTCGCTTTTTGTGGTAGTGCACAATTACGGGCGCATGAGGACAACGGTACATTTTACAAGACTACTCTAAAGAAGTCAAAGCTACCCGGCACCGTGTAGACTGATCACTTCGTCAAAATCGCAAAATAGGTGAGCCCCTTATATTTGAGGCTTTACGGTACAACCAGGGTTAGCTTCATAAGGTCAGCTTGGAGATGTATACACCACGTCCACGTCTGAAGTGTCTCAGCTGACTGTCAAAAGTGACACTATTTTTCGTCCCAGTGCCGCAAGAACAGGCCCGGGATACCACCACTTCAGAGGTGTAATCAGACACCATTGCAAGATCGAGCGATAGAATCCTTGTAATAACTTAGGAAGGAAGTACGGCGCTTTGGCATTGAGATATTAAAATAAATCAATAAATGATGATTTTCAAATCATGGAAATGTGAAATTATTAAAGTGAAATTTTTCGTGCAAATGTAAAGTACTGGTGAGCGAATATGTAGAACCCTGGAAAGATATCCGGAAAAGAACAGAAATATCTAGAAGGAAAACAGAATCTGGGTTGAATGATGCTCACTCTAACTTTCTCACAACATTTTAGTGAAGCATGATGCATGCAGATTACTAACCCTTTGTCCGCTGTCAATGTGGTGGAGCCTTGCCTTCTAATCATGCCACTTGTTCCTGGAGAACCTTGGACAGTGCTGGATTGGGCTGGTTGACGAGTCTGTCTTTTGGCTTTAGTTACAGCTGATTTCCTGCTGCAAAATCGTACGGAAATCACGTATGAGAACCAAACATTGGTAAAATAGCGAAAATACGAAAAAGCGATTATCGCAAAGTTCTGCTTTGACATATTTTGGATCGCGGCAGTGATGAACAAAAGAATGAACAAAATGAGCACAGATATAACTGAATTCTCTCCTCATTATGCTCTTGATTCGTAAACGCAAGCGATACTCATTCAAGTGCAGCCCGCTCTTTCATTCAAAGGCAACTTCTCTTTCAATGATTTCGTTCAATTCTGACTAATAATCCTGACGGTTAAATGGCAGTTATATTTTGTAAACATATGCTCCGATATCACATGTATTCAATAGAACTATTAACTTGAACTGGAACCATTGATTTCGTAACAGTTTTATATTTAGAAGACTTCTGAATATTCGAAATACTAGAAGCAAGTGCTTGGAAGGAAGTGTTTGCAATAGAAACAAGACTGTGACTCGTTCCCTGTGCCACTAACTATTATTATTAATAATTAGCCGGTCCTTGTGATGTCACTAATAGGCCAACATTACTTAAACAAACCTTGGCACACAGTACGGTTAGTGCAGCGTAATGAGATGACTTAAATAGTTGAGAAATATTGTAGCAGCCATATTGGGTGCCCGGAGATTATTCGAAGCACCTTCGAACAATGTCTCGGCTGCGCAAAGTTTGTGGTAAGGCTTAGTTCAGAAGTGGAAGCGTCTAGGCGTACATATCCGCATAGCTCTGAGCCCATATCTACAGTGCATTGCCATTCGCGTAGACTACGGTACTCGTTAGCCGTCACGATCTGCTACTGGGAGTAGCCGACGAAGAATCGTGCTGTACGTATGTTGTCGTGCTCCCGTTTGCGCTGTGTGTGCATGAACCGTTCTAAGCTGATCCAGTAATCATTATTGTACTTTTTTCGGGTTCCGGCACGTTCAGAGAATATTGGCTCGGCTGTAGTTCAGGCTCAAACACCGGTTCAGACACGGTTTTGGATCGTGTACAGTTCGACATACATCTACAACTCTCAGTGCAGGTTTAGCTTTTCAAGTTATTACTCCCGCAAAAAAAGAAAAAAAAACACAACAAGAGACCATATAATAACATCGAAACTTCTACAATGAGTTGTAAATTATTAAAATGCGATTGTCCATGCTAATATCAAGTTTAGTAAAACAGGGAACAAAATCGCGCGACAGAAAGAAAGCAATTTTTATAAATAAAAGATACCCTAGATTGAACAACGAGGACTAGGAAATTTCTTACGAGATTTCAGAAACGTGTGACGCGCACAGATTACTAACCCCTTGTCTGCTGTCGATGCGGCAGAATCTTGCCTCTGATTCTCGCGGACTCTTCTTTGAGATCTTTGAACAGGGCTGGAGGACTGTTGAGACGTCCGTCTTTTCGTTTTGGCCATGGCTGGATGCCTGTAGTAAAATAGTACATAAATCACCTATGATAGTCCGACATCAGTAAGCCATGACTTGAAGGGATACTGAACAAAACATTAGACTTCCAGCCTAATGGAAAGCTTGGGTGCTGATATTGGTTAACACAGCCTTGTTTCCAGGAGTAAACGCGAGGAAAATAATGAATGCGTTTTTCACAAACTGCGGCGTCTGTCGGCCACGGTGTGAAGTAGAGGGGGTGACGTGCAACTTGTGCGGAAATGGGCGTGGCAACCATGCCAGCCGTCGCCGGCCACTCTCAACCCGCTCCGCTCCGACAACGGTTTTTATACTCGCGGACAACTTTTCTTTGCAATGAAGGGAAGGCTAGAGAGCCGAACTACGCGTGTGCTACCGTTGAAGATTATAGTCCCACACTTGCGTCCGTGTTTTCTGCGTGACAATAAAAACAACATTGCTTTATTTTTTACGGGGCGCTGTTTGAAGAGACGGTCAGCGCGCACCAAGGAGATATTTATATTTTTTTATTTATGCAGTGTCATTTCGCGTTTTTGCACCTGTGAATACGTCGGACCTTTTACGTGCACCTCACAGTCAAAATGGCGCCTTCGTCTTCAGGTGAGCGCTCGTCACCCTCCAGCTTTCCCGACGATCGCCGAGGGAGCTTGTGACGAATTTCACTAACAAATGGCTGTGTCAGCCTGTGACGGCCGCTCGAATAATCAAATGGCCGTCACAGGAGGTACGGAAGGTTCACAAACCAAAACTAAATTCGAAACGCGCGCCGAACCGGACTCCTTCGCGGAGCAGTACATGTGGAGTAGCTCCGCCCCCGTAGCCTTCCCTTCATTGCCAAGAAAAGTTGTCCGCTTCACTGCGACTGGCGCGCCACCGCGCGGCCGTCAGAGAAGGCAGTCGTTGAGAGCCCGAGCAGAAGCGAACGATTTCCCGCGCCCGCTAGCACGCAGTTGTAGGTGTTCTGTGACGCAGTCATGAACTGCTGCGTCGTCGGTTGTACCAACAGGTACACATCGTGCCCTGAGGGAACGACGTTTCACCGTTTCTCAACTCGTCCGTGCTTTATTGGGCAGCGGCAGAAGTGGATCACGGCTGTGCGACGAAAAAAGTTAGCTTGGGTGCCGCTCCCTCTGCCGTCTCGCGTTCTGCGGTTTTGTTTTTCTTGTGCCGCTAGCATCAGTACATTTCAGCCATGACGGAACAAACTGGGAGCCCTCTCGGCACTCGAAGACATGCAGTGCACATTTCGTTGGGGGTGCGCCGTCCAAGGATGTGTCGTCTCCGTCGTACGTGCCAACGATATTTCCTGACGAGTATCGTAAGCCGTCCGTGCTTGCAGAAGATAAGTTGATAGTCGGCGCTCGTGTCGTCGTATGTGTGTCTTCTACGTCCCGTGCTTTACGTTCGCGCTGTTCCTGCAGTCATGATTTTAGTACTGGCGGAAGCGCCGCTGTTCAATTAGAGATGCCCTAACTGGGAGTCGATCCCCTTCCCCCGAGATGTTGAGGGACAAAAATGTCAGGTGGTCGCGGCTCTTCGGATAGATCCTAGGATTAAAGCAGAAAGACTACGGCTGGGGTAGCCCTATGGCACTCGGAAACTTCGAGAGGTCGTGGTCACGAAAATGTTAAAATGGATAAAAAAACAAGAAACAGTGGTAAACACAGGACACAGTGCGAGGAAACGACGGGACACTCATTGTGTCCTGTGTTTACCGCTGGTTTTTTATCGATTTTGACAATGTACCAACTAGCCCGGTCCAATGCCTTGGTACCGAAAATGTTTGCGCATTTCTGCGCTAGGGCGTAGCTTGGGTTACACCAGAGTTTGCGCAACTTATAAAAGCGTGGTGAGCTCGCGCAGACGAGAGAGCCAAGTGCGCAAGCACTTTAAGTGGTTGATACTTGTAGTAAACAGCTGACCCTGTAATCATTCGGCGTTGACAAAACAAAGTGTGCAGCATGTAGACAAATGTGCACACGGAACTAAAATCGAGGCTATTTATCTTCATCTAAGATCTGGCCGTCGTTGCAGTTTTCTGCGAACGCTGTTGCGACGGAAGCGCAATGTTTGTTTCGGAAAGAAGCATAAACAACGAAAGAGGTTGTAGCGAATGAGGTACACTGATGGTGGCCGATCGTGACCGTGCCGTCGTCGGCGCCACATCACTTGAAGCGAAAGACAAAGCGGGGCCGATCGTAACACGTTTATTTCTCGCCCGCACCTCAAGCTCTTGGCATGAGCCGCGCGAGCGGCGAGGTAGAAACGATCATGATGAGCGAAGATGATGCTTGAGGTGCATTGATATTACGTTTTCAAGCAGGCTGTGTCACGTTACGGAAAGCTTCTGGCCGTCTACCGCAGCGATCACAAGGCAATACTATGCAAATGAATAGCCGTCCATGCGCGTAATCAATGGCTACGTGATCCATAATAAAGGCTATGCGACTTGAAGAAATATATCTTCATTCAACTTCAAAGTTCAGAAAATAGAATCCTAAACAGGCAATCAAATATATGCATCGCATCGGGTCGATCAGCATTTCTTCGATTTGTTGCGTGGTCGTTGGCTTTGGACTTTCATTCAGTTTGCATGAGAGAAAGCTTCGCGTTCAACCATCTTTCTTTAGGAAAGGCGCTTTGATTTTTTCGCGCACGACGCCGCCACCAAAATGGTTATAACGCGCTTCGGTTAAAAAAGGCTAGAATAACGCGGCAGGCGTTTAAGATAGAGGAAACGCGTGGAAATGGGAGAAAAGCAAAGCATTCCAATAGCACGGAGAGCGAGAGATGAGAGTACAAACAGTTGGGAGGTGGCTTTGCGTGCATCGTCAGCTGACCCAGAGGCGACTTCCCCAACGCAAAGCCATCCCCCTTCTACGTGCTATGGCGAAAGTTTCAGACAGGGTAATAAAAACGCGGATATTCAGTGCATCAACTCGCTTACGAAAACGAACAAATTGTGTACATTCCAGCCAAGACGAACAGCCGAAACTCTCCCGGCCACCCCCCTGCCAGAGTGGGCACGTCCCTTGTTTTAGAAAGGTCCACGGCGGTTTTCGAGTTGTGCGCATGCAGCCTCCCGAGTGTTTTTCACTCGCCGCATGCCTACAAAACTCTCACTAGCCATATTCTGAAGGAGTCACCCTCACTTCAAAGAAAAGAACCACTGTTTCTAGAAGAAAATGCCGCATTCGATTTGCATGAAGACCAACGGGAAATGGCGAACCGGCTTCGTTAACCGAGAGATGTAGTACAGTTTAGTGGCAACGCAAAATAGCAGCGCACTTCGCCTTTCCGCGACATGTTTAATATTCATGCGGGCCAGTATACGATGGCACGCAACGGAAAATGAAAGAGGTCGTCATACTTGCCTTGCGAGAAAGGCTTGCAGGAGAGTCCAGAATTTGTGTGCCGTTGAACGGAACCAAGCAGCACTTGCCGCGAGCGGAGGTGGAGATGGGAAGGTGGGGAAGGCGCCTCAGGCAAAGGGCAAAGCACAAACGCAGCTATCCTGACGGGACGCGCGATCAGCGCGATCCGCACAGGCTCGCGAGCTCGACAGCTCGATGCCCGCGTCGCCCGCGTCGCGCTCGGGCGGTTCCATTCTGAGCTAGGGGTGACGGCGGAAATGCCGCCGCGTCAGTAGCGCTTGTCTTGCGGGGGCGGCCAGTGTCTTGCACCATTGGCGTGGACGCAAAGGGGGGAAGGGTTCAAACCCCTGCCCCGAAATTTGTTTCAAGTTTACGTGTCTGTACAATAAAAGTTCTTTATTTCCAAACCTGTTAATCGGATAATTCGCACATGTTCTATCCTCGCGGTCAACGTATGTACAGTAACGTTGGTATGTACTGTGTTAATGCGGGGGTATCAATTTCATTCCCGGAAGGGCCGGCACAGTGAAGCGGGGGAGGGATGGGGAGTGATATGAACAAAATGTCCCCTCACGCTGCCATTTCAAACAGCTCATTTCCCATATATCATATATGGGTTATTTCAGAACAGGATTTTTTTGGCGTCCAGATTCGAGAAACATGTCGATACTGATGCCCAGAATGACGCAAATGTGGACGCCGATTCTCAGATCTAGCGATTTTTTTTTTTTTTTGCGGTTGTTTTAACACATCATGACCCCATGGTGTGTCTCTCGGAAAAACACTGCTTGAGACCTGTCCGACCTTTGTAAACTTCCCGAACAAAGCGTTATTAATCGCGATAGGCGAGTAAATAACGCGCGGACCATAGAGGAAAGTCACAAACGTCTTATTCGTCGTGATGCCGCGGGCCGCCAGCGAAACGTTCGCAGGCCGTGTGTTTGAGACCCCTTGTTTAATGGCTTCAAGCTCTCGTTAATTCGGTCATATTTGGCCGCAGCCCGGCTTATTCGGACTACCCTCGGAGCGGGTCAAGCACGAAGCGCCGCAAATGTGAGACGCAAAGGAGGAGGAGGAGGAGAAAGACTTTATTTATCCCAAGAGGGAAGCGTGCGGTGGTGGAGGGAGCAGACGAGCCTACCCGGCGTAGGTCTCCGCTACCCTCTTGGCCCAATCCAGGATCTGGTCCTGGACCTCGGGCGCCGAGCTGCACATAGCAGCCTCCCACAGCTCCTTACTACTAATGTTTAGTGAGCTAGGTGGTGGGTTCAGAGTACAACCCCACATGATATGATCGAGATTGGCTCTTTGTTGGCAAAAAATGCATAAAGGGGAGGGATATATCGCAGGGTGTATAAGATGGCGAAAAGAGGGGGTAGGGAACGTGCGGGTCTGTAACTGGCGCTAAAGTATTTCGTGGTGGCGAGTACCTCCCCGGTGTAAGGGGGGGGGGGTATACTGTGCGCTGAAGGCGGTAGTGGTTTGTTATGTCGTGGAAGGTCAAAAGACGATCCCTCGAGGAGCGAAAACAGCGTTCGCGAACAATCGAAATGGCCGCGGGCCTTCAGAAACGCGTGGTCGCCACACACAAGCTTACCACAATCGCGTTTCGGCGACCAAGGGTTCAGTAGCTGCGGCAAACTTGTTTCGTTTTCGATTTTACTCGGCTCCGTGGGCTCGTTTTTGTGATTGCGTCGATAGCCACTGGGGTCAAAGCTACCACGTGCAAGAATATCGTTTTCGTCGCGTGCCTTCAGAACTGCGTAGTCGCCATCCATGATGGTGGATTAGCGAGCCAGGTTTATTCAGCAGCGGATGGGGTACTGAGCATTTTCGTTTCGACTCCGGACGTAGGCCGCGCGCGTGCCTTCAGAACTGCGTGGACGCTATGATGGGACGCTATGATAGCGACCGCGGTTTCGTCCACAGCGGATGCGGCACTCAGTAGCTTCGTTTTGACTTCGGGCAATGCGCGTGCAATGTCACAAAACTCAAACGTCGTGGAAGCTGTTGATGATGAAGAGCTTCAGCCGTGGTTCGCATGCTGGCACAAAACTAACTTGCTACATTGTGATAGACGGACGATCAGTTGCCGGCCATTTTTCTGGAGAAAAAATTACCGTCACGTGCGCGTGGATGTGGCGGTACGTAATCAGGAATGTCTTCAGGGCACGTTTCAGCTTAAGGGACAGGAGTTTGAGCCGTGGTCGCATTGAGAACAAAGTCGCAAATGACGAAGATTGCAGCTTTCACACTGCTATTATGTGAAATCAATACTGCATTTACGTATTCATCCACAAAATGAAAATGCATTGGTGCAATGTGGATTGTTCATTGCTTTGTTCATGCGTTCGATATTTCGGCATTCGGTTTATTCGGACATCTTTTTTTTCGGTCATGTGAAATCCGAGTTCATAACGTGCTCTTACTGCATCGCTTTCGCCTTCGTATTGTTAAATAGTTCTAAGAATCCCCCGTAATATCCTTTCTTGCTTTCGATGGCGCTAAAAAAATAAAGAACTCGCCCCTTCGTCACACGAAGCGAGCTTTGGATAGCCGCGCTGTTTTCACCGCAGCAACGACTGAACTGATAACCGCGCTCCTGCGAGTCATGCCATGCGACGACGACGCTTCTCTCGTCGGAGGCCTCTCTTCCATCTTTTGCCGGTCGCTCAGCCGCTGCTCGGAGCGTCGGTAACTTTGACACGTTGGGATTATCTCGACGCTCGTCGATCGTCGCGGATTCGCGCAGGCGAGCTTGCAGTGCGAGCTTGGAAAGCGACGGAGGAAGCTGGAAAAGCCTCCCGGCGAACGAAAAGAAGTTTGCTAAGCCTCGATATTACGACGTGCTGCTGCTGCGAGGCTTCCTGGAAAAACCTACGCAGCTCTATTTCCTTCGATCCGAATTGGAAAGAGCGAGTGAGTATGACTCCACGTTTGCGAGTTTCGAAACTTTCGAGTTTCGACAGAATCGAGCTGGTTTCCGTTGGTTTCGACGGCTGCTTGAGTTGTAACGAAGCGCTGATTCCTCGTTGCGTGCTTCGGTGTTCTTGGAAAAACTTGGCATGTTTGCTGTGTACCATCAGGATTCCTGGGTCAATCGCGCTGTACGCGCTTAAAGACGAAAAAGAACAGTTGCGCGCAAAAGTACGTGTTACCGAGCGTATCTTTAGTTGCTTTCATTTTTTAATCATGAGGCCCGTCGAATTGCTAGAAAGAATGCTTAGCCGAGTAGGCTCGCCATAAGAATTGAAAAAACAGCGCGAGAAGGCGGTGAACAACGTGTGTTCTGGGAATCTGCTTGTGTTCCGTTTTATTATGTTTTTTTTTTCTTTTTTGGCGTTGTTTTTCTTACCCTCGGTTGGCTTGGTCAAGCCACATTCATTTGGTCCCTATTGTCCACGTATCGATGGAGGTGACCCATACGCCTCGTTCAGTAGCGTAGCCAGAAGTGCGTAGCACTTTAGGGGCCCGGCTTGTCGTCTATCCACCGTCTCATGTCGCATGGTCACGCAGTGGTCAACACAGGCCCTAAAACAAGGCTAACAATCCTCAAAACCGGTGCAAAATACACTAACAAGGTCTAAAATAATATAAACTACAGGAATATTCACGAATTTATCGCAATAATTTACCTAAGATCGCTAAAAGCGCTCCTGAAACATCCGGCTGATACCCGCGCCGCGCGAGAGAGGGCGCCACTGCCTCAGAAAGTGCACGATTGCCGAGAGAATCGCTGGGCTGCCCATGCTACGCACTTCCTCAGGTTTCAGGGTAGTGGAGGTGAACGACACAAAGACCTACACAAGTACGACATTAGCGCATGATTTTTCGGAAGGGGGTGGGGGAGGTTTGAACGTCACAAATTTTGTCGAGCTGTGACGTCATCACGTGATGATGACTTTTTGCATCACAGCTGTTACGCCGCCGACGTGTGACGCCGACGCAGGACGCCAGTCAATTTTCGCATTCGATGGGGCGCCTAGGGCTTGATCGTTACTAACCTTTGTTACCTGTTTACTACCTACGTTAGTAAGCGGTTACTAGCTGCAACCGTTACTACCCCTTTGCTACCTGCTTACTACCTACGTTAGTACATATTTAGTGCAAGCAAATCGGTAGTAACTGCAGCGTTACTTTTTTGGACCATTACTACCTTTTTGCTATCCGGCCGTTAACTACTCAACCTAAAGTTGTAGTTAATGCTTATTGTAATAATTGATAACTGGAATCGTCTCGACACATCACTTTTAATCGTAAACTGGCGAATAACACGCTCATGGATCAAGAAAAGATTTTTCCTTTTAAAACTGCGCAACCGCAATGTCCAAGCATCATTCTGCTATTGTGAAAACGGAGGTGCAAAAGGTAATGAATTATAGGCAAGTGACTAACATGACAGGCGGATGTGAAAGAGCCCCAGGTGGTCAAAATTAATCCGGAGGACCTCACTACGGCCCGTCTCATGATCATACCGTAGTTTTGGCATGCAAAACCTCATAAATTATTATTATTAGCCTCTTACTGCCTCTGTACGAGCACAGGGATCCATTCAAGTGCACTGAGGCTATGTAAGCAAGTTTAGTACCTCGTCTCGGCCGTTGTGTATGATGCTCTGTTGTGGCAGTTTTATAAAAAAAAAATAGACATCACATATTGCTTTATTTGCTACGGTTGACTAAAAGTCTTGCGCTGCGTCCCCAAAGCACACATAAGCAGGTAGTAGTGTACTGGACTTTAGGTGCTCATCCCAAAGCACGGGTGCTCACCGGTACCAGATATGCATATCCTTGTAGGTGCTATAAATACTCCTGGAGTTGTTAATGAAGTAATCTCGCGTAGTGAACTTGTTACATCTGTGTGCTCTTCTCATTTATAACACTCCCAGCAAGATTATCCGAAGTTTTGTCGTAATGTGACCTTATGAATTTGTTGGCCACTATTAAGATTGGGTAAATAATGCGGCGAAAAATTCGCGCTAGCAGCAGTTACTACCTTCTTTTTCTTACAGTCTGTATTTTACTCACGGCTAGGGTAGTAAGTTACTCATATATGCTAGTAGCAGCAAGGGTAGCAGCAGTTACTACCCTTGCTTCTACTAACTACACTTACTAAAAGGGTAGTAACATAGGTGACAAGCAGTTACTACCCGAACTTAGCAAGTGCTCTACCTTTTTTTTTTTTTTTAAGAGCGCTCGTTTCCTTGAAGTCCCCTATGATCTAGTGTCCACGCCAAGCGTTTTGGAAGGGGTTCGGCGGCCCTCGTGCTCTTATGCAGAATTTCGTAGGCGAGTAGGCCACGAGAACGCGATACTCCAAGGACAGCCGACGTTCTGAATCGTTCTTGTCTGGAGGGGTCATGGGACCGGCTGCGGACTCGCGTTATCTCCAATGTTCCACTTAGGTGTGACAGCACATGACGACGCCGGGCGCATTGCGGCATATTTTTTTTTACTTCTTGCGTAGTTTTTGCAAAAGGCCATGGTATTTCAAGAAAAATGTGTGATTCAGACTGTACTGGCTGCCTTAGTTAAGGGTATACTTGAAAAAAAAACAGCGCGAAAACGACAGCGACACAGAAAAGGGACTCAGGACGAGCGCTGTATAACTGAAATTTATTGAACAAAGCTGAACGGACGAAAAACCAGTAACATGCGTGCCCATGATTCTAGGTCATGAGGAAAAATTCGTAAAGCATGTGTACCTCACACTCTAGCAAGAAAACGGAAGGTTCAGATATGCAATCACGCATCGTTTTTTCTTTGTGTAGAAGGGCTCCGAGACTTCCGGAGGCCTTTTATGTTTGTGCTTCAAGATAACCGCGGTTTTATTGAAAAAATATATTGCGCCCGCACGACCTGCAATGGGCTGAAAGACGTCATGTCGGAGTATGCACGGCGTATGCCTGCTGCATGGCTAGGGGCAATATGCGCGTAGAAGAGTATGTTTCGCTGCGTACCTGCAGTGTTTTATGTTTCGTGGTGGATGACATCAGCACAAGAATACAGCAGTCTGAAAATCTCGTGCAGTTCGAGCTGCAGCCATTGCGCTTTTCGTAGATGTGTATGTCAGAACTGAGGTCATAGGCGTGCGCAGGGTTCCCCATCAGGGGGGGGGGGCGAAGGTTCATCGCAGCGCCCCGCCCCTACTAAGTCAACGTACGAGGCAACTTCTGCGCCCCCCCCCCTCCTCTTAGGTGACTAGGGGGGCCAACGTATGGGGCAGATCTTTCGTTCCCCCTCTTAGGCGATTAGCCCCCCCCCCCCTGCTCCCCCTGTGCGCACGCCTATGACTGAGGTCCTTTTTACTGTTTGTACCGCCACAGACGTGACAGTCGAGCTTAGCTACTAGCCGAGTGAAGACACTTATGGCGCGAAAGGTTCTCTCTTCGGGTGAATCTCTTCCCGCATACCTCACAACCATGAGGCCTCTCGCCGGTGTGGCTCAGAACATGCCTCTTCAACGTACTCCACTGCGAGAACGCGGCGGGACAGAGGTGGCAGAAATACGGCTTCTGGCCCGTATGCGTGCGGGTGTGCCTGGATAGCCCTTTCTTCGAACTAAACTTGCGGCTACAGAACTGACAGCTAAACGTCTTCACGCCTGAGTGAATATTCTTGTGCTGAGAAAGGATGTATCTTGCAGTAAACGTCTTCCCGCACACCTCGCACTTGTGAGGTCGCTCGCCGGTGTGGTTTGCGAGGTGCCTTTTCAGGGTATTCAAGTGCGCGAACGCAGCGGGACACAGGTGGCAGGCGTACGACCTCTCCCCAGTGTGCGTACGAGCGTGGCACTGGAGGTTGTCTCTCCGGGAAAACTTTCGGCCGCACACGTGGCAGGCGAACGCCTTCTTCCCCGAATGAGTCAGTGCGTGGGACGCAAGGCTTGATTTCCAGGCAAATCTCCTACCACAGATGTTGCACTGATGCGGTTGTTCGCCGGTGTGGGTCGACATGTGCCTTCTCCGAGTCTCGCTGCTGGTGAACGTGGCCGGGCACGACGAACACTCGAAGGGCCTCTCTCCCGTGTGCGTGCGACTGTGGATCACCAGGTTCTTCTTTTCCGTGTATTTCCTGCCGCACACGTCGCAGGCGTACTGTTTATCGCCTGCGTGGGCGAACAAGTGTGTTCGCAGCTGCGACCTGCGGTTCAAAACTTTCTCACACACAGCGCACTGCAAGGACCTCGCGGCCATAGTCTTGCAGTCTTTTTCTGGTTGGGAGACAATGACGTTGTTAGGGGACCTGCGATTGAAAGAAATTTTTACATTTATATGATGTGAAGGAGATGCTGGCGCACAGACAAGGCGCCGCCTGCTTCTTAACTCTTGAACGGATCGAGCACAGAAGACAACAAATAAACACACAAACTGTAGAGTATGGAAAACATAAAACAGCACAAATGTCTATCATATAACCAGTGATGCTACCGAGGACTTCTGATTTGGAGCAATTTTTGGAGCAGCAATATTTTCATTTTGTAGCACTTCGGAGCAGCAAGAATTTGCATTTGGAGCACTTTGGAGCAGGTGATTTTTGCATCTGGGAGCACTCTGGAGCAGCTAATTTCACATGTTGGAGTACACTGGAGAAACAAGTTGCATTTCAATTCAAGCACCTCAATAATTATTATGGGGCTCTTATGAACAACTAGAAATATTTCGATTCATTGCAAATCTCATAGAGAAATTTCAAGAGCACTCCCTATTTCACTCGACATTGCAAAGATAAGGGCATCATGCAGTTGAGTGTTCTGGAATAACCTCTGCAGCCATTATTTTTGACACCAGCAAATAAACAAAATACTGGAACAATAAAGTTGTACTTTACGAAATCACTCTAAATACGTCTGTGGTTATCAGCAGACTTGGTAGACAAGCGCCACGACGTACAACAGCGCCTCAATGCTAAAGAGTCACACTGTACCTAATGCATTCCCCTAAAACGACTCCAAGGCGAGAGCCAGGTTCTTTTACTTCTCGATCGATTGTAATGCTGGGCGCAAGATGACGTCACTTAGCTAGCCTCAAAAAGCCAACCTCCTCCGACACTCCCTTCCCCCTTTCTGAAGCCTCTCTGTGCTGTAGCAAAAGCATTCTCGCAGTGCTTCCAGACTACCGTTTGTGCATGCGGCGGGTTGCCTGGGAGATGGCGATCGGCGTCAAGTCGAGCTTCCGCGAAAGTGCCCGAAAATGCGTTAAACGGGGACTACATGATTTAACAAACCTCGTTTTCATTTTACAGCAAAGCTGTTTATGGCCAGGAAACTTCATTTGTACGTCGAAAACCCCCGGGTGCCTTCTAGCGTGCAGTGCAAAAAAAAAAAAGAAAACAAAATCTCATAGGGTCCCTTATGCATTCGACTAAGACGACTGAAAGGCGAAAGCCATCTTTCTTTTCTCACGCGATAAGTCGATGCTCCCCTGCTCCCTCCCCCTCCGAAAGCTTTCTCCACCTAATCTGGTTCTGCACCGCCTACATGATCGGCGCACCGATCCCGGAGGCGGCGAAAAGCGACAATGTCATGTGATGAAGGCATCACGTGACGTCACGGTGTATGACGTCATGATGACGTCACAAGTTATGGCGACGCAAAGATGACGCGAGGCGGCCGTCTACGTCGCACTGAGGGTGTATGCGATAACATCAATCACCCCACGTGCGACGCCTGCCATCGATTGGTCATCAGAGAGGAAACGTCCCACCCGTCATTCGCAAAGAGTATGAAGGGACGCCAGGGGAGGCGGGGGGCTGCGACGCTCGAAGGGCGCTGTCGCTGGCGCGTGTGCTGTCTCGAGGCATCAGGAGACAGCTCGTAAACTTGCTGTGCTCTCAACGCTTACTTCGTGTTAAAGGGGTCATGAAGCACCCCTTGGGCTGGTTGAAAAAAACACATCCTGCGGAAAGCTGACACGGCTATGAACTGCTCTGCCAAATATTACAGTCGTGCGCGCCGCGTAATGGCCACAAGCGGAACGCGAAGTTGCCGTTTCCCCAGGCACCCTCTTTTCAAACAGAGGCCGGTTCTCACTCTCGTCGGTGGGCGGGGCGTCTGTCCGTTTACGTCGCGGATCTGTCAGTTTACGTCGCAAGAGACATAGCATGCTTATTGGCCGATAGCCGACGTAAATCGAGAGCGGCGTTCGGATCAGATGCGCTTTGCCGCGGGGTGCCGCCACTTGCCGGCGCCGCACTCCTCAGTACACGGTAGCCGCACTCGCGCAAGCGAATCACAGCGGGAGAGCGATCGCGTTTCATGACGCGCACTGACGTAACTTCTTTCCCCCATGCCATCCCTCCCTGTCTAGCTTCCAGTGCGCTCGTCGGCACGAGAAAAGAGAGAAAGCGCTGGGAGCGTGCGCCAAACCCCCGTAACTCCGCTGATTCTTGACGGATTCGAGAAATTTTTGCGGCAATCGATTCGGGAGGCAGTACACTCCGATACTGAGGTCATTAGATCATTACTTGGAAAAGTGGTTCATGACCCCTTTAAGAGAACCACAAAAGGCGCTTCGGTCGCTAGAGTGGCCATGTTCCCTTAAACCAGCGTTTTGTTGAGTTACACGAGATCGGATTCAAAAGAGTTAGCCGCTAGCCTCACTTCGTATAACAATTCAATTTCTTGGTATCGCATTGACTGCTTCGCACACAGTGATTTTCTTTTAACCGTCAGCTATTGACCCTGGAAAGCGAGGGGCGGACGAGTAACACGGCGTAGCCGCTTCACAGTGGATCTTCCGACGCCAGGGCCATCAGGGACGGACCCGCTACTGACAGCTGCGCATATTAAAACCGAACTGCTGCTCCGACCAGGAGGCATGCTTTTATTAATAAGATAGCGCAAGAAATTCGAATTGGGACCCTAGCACTCACGAGCTCGAAAGGGCAGAACCTCTTATTTACCGCAAAAACGGTTACAAACCCGAATGTGGTGGAAGGAATTACAAAAAAGCTCTTCTGGATGATCTTGCATGGACGCGAATCACGGAAAATTCGATATTGTTCCATATATCTATTGCAAGCATTCCTTCATTTCATTCCGCGATTTCCCGAAACATAAGGGATAGATTTTAGCGGCACGCGTGTAGTTATTACTGAACATTGCTTTAATTACGTGCCGTGCGACGCTTGAGGCGAGCTACCAGCAGCGTTTCTGGAACAGACGTCGTCCGCCGATGAATCGCCGTCACTCTCTCGCGACTGAAAGGCCTAGACGTCACGAGCCTCTGCGGAGAGCGCGTTTTGCCGTCGAGCCAACTTGCACAACAGAAGCCGCGTCGGCACCGTACATGGCATCGTGGCTTACTCGGTTAGCACGCGCGAGCGCTGTTTATTCACCTGAATAATTTTTGCTCCGTGGTTGTAACTTTGGCGGCCTCATGATCAAGCTACATGCACGTTTTGACGCGGCGGCGGTGCGACTGCTGGTGATAGAAACCCAAGGTTCTGGCGCAGTTTGGCGCAATTTCCTTCGATATTATCAGGATGGCGCAGTAAATCCAATTTGGCGCAGTTGGCGCAGGAGTGGAATCACTGTATAACAAATGTTGGGGTTTCACGTTCCAAAAGGACAAATTAGTTAATTACCAAACAAAAACTGTCTGTAATGCGCAAGGAAACTGTCAGTAATTTCCACTGATTTCACTCGCCTCTCTCTAATATTGTATTTTTTAACCCTTGGCTAAAGATAGCTGGAACACCCGGTATATATAGAGAGAATTTCGTTAGCAGTGTTAACAACATTATAGAAAAAGCACAATTACTTCTACGGAGCATACACTGGGACAACCATACATATACGTGTTATGCATGTAATGGTATTGCTAACAACACTTTTCGTACATTATCCACACAACTTTATGTATGAATACAATTATGTCGATGAGGGCCTCCCCAGTAGTATAAATTTGTATCATTCAATGAAATTGCGATAACTTCTACAAGCTGCTCACTAATAATTTCGTTTTTTGATGCAGATACCAGTGACTGGACCTTTCTTTTTCCGTAATTAGTACCGCACTTTCTTGCAGATATTCAGGTTTGCGTATCTGATATTTTGTCTTGCTTGCTCCTACTAGAAATAGTGTTTTAGCGCATCGTTATTATTATTACTGTTATTATACTACTATTATTGTTGACTTGTCAACCACAAGTTCTTTTCAAGTAGGAATTTGTGGCATTAGGGCCGTAGTACATTCTTTATACTCATCGTATTTCTATTTGCAACTTTGCTTGAAGCGTGCGAACTTCGTAGTAGAAAACAGCGCAATATAACGAAGACAATAAAGACTAAACAGGACCAGTGCTGAACAGTGCTGGTCCTGTTTTCTGAACAGTGCTGTTTTCTACTTTGCTGGGAAGGCCCTCCGGCCCCTCCAGGTATCTACGTCCATGCAAACGGTCTAAGCACAATTTTCTTTGCAAAAGTGTGGGTGATAACAACGTTCAACTGCCCCGCATTCTTTCCCCCTGCTTTGGCCATTAGCTGTTTATGATTGGTCGAAATGTTCTGGCTCATTCACACAGCACCTGGTCGTAACGCGAGGCAGCAAATGACCCCAGAATGATCAATCGTGTAATGACCACTCATGCACGACCACATAAAAATAAGGGAATAGACTATTTTCAATACGGCGCATTTTTGGTTATTGGTTCTTCGCCATTCGTCAAAAATTTTAACACGAAAGTGTTTTATGCCGGGGTCCACCAAGTACTTCCGTCACGGTTATGACGTTGATAAAATGGACGCCAACGGGTGAGAAAGAAAAAAACCAAGAAAAATTTTCGCCGCTGGGAATCGAACCCACGACGTTGCGGCCGCGACGGTAAGCGCCCGACGCTCAACCGACTAAGCCAACTTGCTTTTTTTCTTTCTTTATTGCCTATGTACATACATACAGCAGTGAAAACAAATATATACCGTACAAAGAACAAAAAAAATAAAAAATATATAAAAAATATAAAAAATATAAAAAAAATATAGTTTGATAAGCGTCTTAAAATTGCTTCATCTGTAGAAGGCTTTCTACTTGATGAAGCCAATCCGGTACATCTTCCTGGACCTTTTGTGTTTCCACAAATGAACATATAGACTCGAAGAAGTATTGTCGAACCGGACGTGCATTAATATCAGCATGGCGCACCGCCATTCTTGACTGCCATATACTGTGTAGGCCCAGTAACATGACTAGATCGAATGGTACCCCTTCCTCATTTTCAAACGGGAGAAATCTGATGCCGTAGGCATCGAGGGGCAAATCCTTTTTTAAAGTGCGTTGAAGAACGTCCCAAAAAAAGACCGCATCCCAGCAGTCAAGAAAAACATGTTCGATTGTCTCCGGCTTCCTGCAGAGTAAGCAAAGGTCTCCCCAAGGAACGAATAAGCCCTTTTCTTGCATCCATGTTTTGACAGGCAATGTTGCACTGTGTAATTTGAAGAAAAAGGATTTTACTCCAGGTGTTACCTCCATTTTTTTTACTCGGCTTAAGACATTCTGACCTGGGCCTACACGGTAAATTGCCCTATAAAGAGGAACAGGAAGAACTGTATCTACTAGATCTTTGTATAACTTTTTACGGGAAACAGACTAAGCCAACTTGCCAGATGACGGACACTCCACGAACGCGCCTTATATCTTTCACACATCCTCTTTCGCACGGTGCTCTCTGTTGGCGGCGTAGGTAGGCGGGGCAGAGCGGGGCGGTGCCGCCGTCTGTGAGACGTGAAAAGAAGTAATGCGTCGCGATCGACATTTACTAGCGCTTACTCCGAGATTCCGTGTGCGATATCAGAGGCCATGGTTAAAGCGTCTCGTAACCAGCGAGTGACACTGGCCGCGCTGGCGTCGCCGATGAAACCTAGACGCAGTTACGTTCTTTGCCTCCCGCTTCGTGTTAGCGTGCGCCGGCGAGAGCACCGACTAACAAAACTGCTGCAATACGCCTTGCAAAAAGGACACGATTTCGACGGGAGAATGTCGTGCCTTGGTGGAGCGAGACAGAGGCCAGCGGGACGCACGCGTTTGTGGCTCAAGCGATGATTCTCTGCCTCCTGTGTTGCTGAAGCGCAGTGTGGTAGTATATGCATGAACACAGGCGTCGGTAACACATTACTAGTAAGCACACACTGCCGCTTCTCTCCTTAATTGACGACGTTTTGAAGAAGTGCATATCGGGTACCAGCGTTGATTATGAGCTTGTTGATGTCATCTTTACGCGCGATTCACGATTCGCTGATTCCAAGTATATGTTCACAACTTCAGCTACCACAACGGTTTAATCATGATCATGGGCGTTAGTCGTCGCGATAGAGACATGCTGTCAACATGGATGCATCCACGTCAAACGGTGCTATAGCTGCAAAACACCAATAGACATTGTAGAAGCTCTCATATATCACTACACGATAAGCACAACTTCTGTGAAGACACGTTACACTTTCGTGTTATACCGATTCCTATGACGGAGGGATCAGCCATATCTTTTGGTGTGCCTTAAAATCACGCGCTTGTTACGCGACATCGCATGTCTGTGAAATCTCGCGGTGTTAAAATGACGTGTGCACACTAAACGGCGCATTACTATGCTGAACAACACCTAAACGTTTTAAATGCGAAGCATTTCTTAGCGAACCTCTGGCACTTTGAGCGTTTCTATCTTCGTATCTATCTATCTATCTATCTATCTATCTATCTAGCCGCCTACGTCTGGGTGCTCTCATGATCGCCTCCTTAACTTGGTGAAGGCCAAAATTTGCATGGGAGGGTAAGAGGATTTGACGAATATGATTGCCGGGTCATGACATGAATAACGTTAAAATCCTGTCGCGTACGTCGTCAAACCCTTTCCACTAGACACGTGTGGCACATACCCGTTTACCACGGGCCGCGGCGTACGGGTATGCGCCACAGGTGATTGACAGTTTATATCTACCCAGGAACGGCGAGGACGGACATTGGTAACTTAAATGCTAGAGCGTTAAGGAAAACCAACAATGGCAGCGTTGACTCAACGAATGGAATGAATGAAAATTAGGATCCCTGCAGGAATCGAACCCAAGCATTCTGCGTGGGAATCAGGTATTCTACCACTGAGCCATGCCAGGTCTATAAACTGGTTTGGAAAAACAGCCTACGCAGGCGTAATATCGGTGCAACGTCAATTGTGGTTGTGGTGCTTGCTATCTAATTTTACAAGAAAGCAATAAACACTACGTGATACTCCTACGATGTGTACTCCTACGACACATGCATCATATCAGATTAACGTCTGTAGTTCCAGTGTTGGCTCCGCTTTTATAGCAGCCTAATAAACATTACGTTTGTATTCATATGATTCAGCAAGCTATATTGAAGCATTGCTCGACCCCGGAGGAATACATTAACGAAAGTTACATATGATATCCACATCACCGCACCGTAAATTGCACTTAGTCCTCAAGAACGACGCAGTGTCCACTTCATTTCTTACGAGGCTGGGCGATAGCCTCATGCTGACCGAGGATGATGCCATATTGAGTGACAGCCGCTTTGTAGACTAGGCTACGTAGGCCACATACGCCCAGGTAGTCTACGAATACGACAAACACCATCCACTGATGTTGGTCCACGTAGCACTATCCAGGCATACCAGCCTCGGCGGCCTATACCTCACCAACGCGAAGGGTGGCTTCAGGTTCCTACTTGTCGCCGGCTCTGTCGACAGCCGATTTGTCGACGAAATGACCGAGCATGATGATTTAGATGCGGTCACTGACCAAGTCAAGGTGAAAAACACAGAGACGTTTCGGGACCCATACGGGTTCCTTGTTCACACTAAGCAGGCAAGAGCCGTGTGCGGGGCTGGATTAACAGTGCGGAGGGCCCGGTTCAAAAAAAATAAGGGGGGCCTCTCACCCCTCGCCCTGCCCCCTTTCTTTCCCGCTTTGTCATCTGGTGATGCTTGAGACTTGACGCTTTTTAGATTTAGCTGCAAAGAACACAAGCCACATTTATTCTAAGCCTCTCCGGAGTGTTTAATATCACCTGGGCGTTTTCTTTCTTGCGGAGCACGTGGAGAGATTGTCATCATAATAATTAACTACATCAGGAGACGAGGACACATGGACAGCATTAAGATTTGTCTGGTATGAATGCAAGCGACGTTCTGAGAGAACGTCGCTTGCACAGGTCAAGCACGCATTGTCTATGACACTCATTTTCCTCGTGTGTCTTTAACTTTGCATATGCCTTGTTCCATGAACTGAACCCATCTGGTTCCGATAATTGGTCCTTTCGACAATATACAGATCCTCTGGAAGGGCTGTACAGCAGCCATTCGCGCAAGACTACTTCGCCGTTGGTGCGGTGAGCATAGAACACTTCTTGCTTGAATTTGGTAGCCCTTCGGTGCCGCGTCAGTTGGCTGAAAGTACCGCTTCGAGCGAAAGTAATCACCCTGCATGTTTCTAGCATTTTCACAGACATCCTGGGTTTGTGCCACCCAAAAGTAGACTGGCTCCGCGCAGAGGAAGCCAGTCCGCGGGATCCATAGACATGCAAGGACGCTCATCAGGCAGTGGCTGGTCTGTCTCGGTCGGGCTGCTCGTCCCTGGTGAACTGGGCCTCATCGCAGTGTGCGATGAAGTTGTGTTCCCCGACCATGCTCGTTGAGGCTGTTGGCTTTAAAGCCACTGAACAGAGCGCCTCGCTTGCGCCTGCTTCGGAACAAACAGTTTCACTGAGCTGCTGCGTCACCTTCACTGGTCTCACTGGTCGACGGATTACTGGCCAAGCTCTTGTCAATGGTAAAATAGCTAGAAAGCTTAGGCATTTTTTCTAAAGTGTCGCTGAGGTGTTTTTTTTTCTCCGTTGCCAAATGGCGCTTTCGAGCGCCAGAGAACTCCTTTTTCCGTGGCATGGTACAGTAACAGAGCCTGCAAGCCAAGTTTATGATCTATAAGTAACTTATTCAAAGTGTGCTCTTCTAGAAATAATTTTTACTAAGAGCGACAATGAAGAATACTCTCCAAACAAATTTATGAGTAACATTGCGGTAGTTTAACAAGACAATGAAACGCTACCGAAGAAATCTGATATTGGCGATAAACTCACTGACAAGTGTTTATCGCGTAGTTTGGGTTTCTGCTGCTTCCTGTCTACCGATTACTCTCTCGACATGATCTGGATCTGTCTACAGTACGAAAAAAGTCCACAGAATAAGATGATACAGCCGGAATTGACTTTACAATAAGATCTCTATATCATTATGGTTCACATATCTTCGCAGCGGGTTGCATTCTCAAGCGTTCTGGTTCAGGTGAATATTACAGCGATGCTCGCTCATTCCAATGAATGGTGACCGACAGTCTCCAAAGGTGGCAAAAATAAAGCACAAAATGTCGAAGCTTGGCGAAATCGGCCGCTCTGAATAAGTTAGTAAGAAAAGCTCGTACTTGCTTATTCATAAAATTAGTTGATAATGACGGAAGCAACACGAGAGCAAACGCACCCACTTAGTCATTGCGTAATAATACATTCGCAATAAAAGTATTCAAATGATAATCCACTGAATATTATTTTATTGTTCCCAAGGGTCTCGCAAAGATGTTGGTAGTGCCTCAATCTTTGCAAAGTAACGAAAACAGAAGCTCTGCAACTCTCGCACGAAACGTGCACACTGTACCTGTTAGCCACCATAAAGTGCCCAAGTGCCCAAATATAAGAAACGCGCTTGCAGTTGTTTCCAATACTGGCACGAATGTAAATTTTGAAGCTCTTACCTTTAAGGTCAGCATATGATGCTATTGTTCTGCAGTGAAAACGACGAGTACAAAGAAGGCTCCAGAGCATGAAGGTTTCACTGGTCGTGTGCACACACGAAACTTCTTTAACCGAAGAATGCGTCATAAGAGCCGTGCTGCCTCGTGGATCGTTGAGTATGTGATCTCGAACAAGCTGCGCGCATCCGCGGTCGGCTCGGAGAAGCATCATGTTCACCTGAGACGCCTGTGGTTGCATGTGCTATGCAGGGCATTGCGTAGAAGAAGTTCAAAAGTGATGGTCGGTTGAAGACCCCCACCACAACGCTCAAGCAATTGCGGTGAGGGTCTGCTGGTGGCCAGATAGTGGATATATGTTGTAGATATTTCCTGTGCACAACCTTTACCAAGTGATGGTCTCCTAAGTTTCCCTATGTAACCACCAAGCAGGAATTAAGACAGAACGGCAATGCCAGAAGCGAAGAATCAAGCCATTACTCCTTCGGAATCATTGCATAATCAGGAAGTTCCTTAACATACAAATATTTCATGGTGCGTTGTTTACACTATAATGGAAGCATACTATAGCATACATATGCGTCAGCTTCTTACCGGTTATTTTCATTCAGCGCATTAAACGATATTTCAAGCAGGAACCACTCTCTATGCGCCCTCGCATTGCGTGTTGGACCGTAGCTGCTAAAATCCTCGTCAGGCTGCTCTGTGTGTCCATCCGCTGGATCAGCTCCTTCCCTCTACACGATGCATGGTCTTGGGCGAGTAAAAGGTTTTTACCACAGACTGCAGATCTGTGAACTGACTTCAAGATTATGCACGTTATGCAACAAACAACCTCTTAGAAGCATGTATATTGATTATTGAAATAGATAATCTGTTTATATCAGAGGAATCCAGCAGGAGGGTTGAACTTTTTCGAACAAGACAACGAAGTCGGCCATTTTTTTCTGGCCCTTGGGGGGCCCCCTAAAACCGGAGGGCCCGGTTCATTTGAACCCTTTGAACCCTGGATAATCCGCCCCTGGCCGTGTGTCGCTTTTTTATGCTAAAATGTGACGTAATGAACGGGTGTAGGTGTAGGAACCGAGGCATTCTAGAATTCCAACAGCTCTACTATACCACATACTTCACTACACATGGACCTCTCGTCACCACGATCACGACCGGATCCTATTACAAGTCATGACCAGATGCTGGTGCTCACTGATCATGGTGATGATGCCCTTGTTCAAGAACTGTCAAGAACTTCTTCCACACATGCACACGAGTTCGTGAAACGTGCGTGCGTTCTCGGGACACATATGCGGCTTTTCAACATATATATATATGTGTGCGTATAAAATTTAAACATATCTTTAGCGTCATTTTGTAACGTGTCGCTCAGTAAAAAAAGTTACGCCAGTCACCTACCCGCCGCATGCTTCGCATAACTTCGACTCCCGCGGTACGTGGGATCTGCCGAATTTTTTTTTGTTTTTTTGGAATAGCCGGAGAGTGTCTCATTCGGAATGTGATTCAAGAAGGCTGCCCGCCGATTACAATGGCTGCGGCTACTTATGGAAACTGGCGAGATCAATTCATATGTGTATTGAATATTTTCAGTTGTAGTATAACGATGTTGAGCTGTTTGTACGCGTGTACAACTCTGTGAACTCCTTACTGAGAAAGAGGAAGCGAGGGAGATAAACAGCACCGCTCGTGTGTGCTTCTCTGCCGTCCGAGTTGCACTTTGCCCTGTACGAGTCTAGCTCGGCTGTCGATTCACTCTCCTGAGTCCAGAAAACCCAGGTCGCGGGACCGAATTCCGGCCGCGGCGGCCGCATTTTCTAAGGAGGCGAAAATGCTCGAGGCACCTGTGCTTAGATTCAAGTGCACGTTTTAAGTAAACCCAGGTTGCCGAAATTTCGGGAGCCCTCTACTACCGCGTCTCTCATAATCATATCCTGGTTTTGGGACGTTAAACCCCAACAATTGTTAGTCCAGAAAACCGTAGACCTTGACCATTTCCATGTTCCGGTATATCAACTTGTGCGACAAACTTGAAAGCTGGGCTTCCCAATGTACTCGAGTCTACTGCCTTATTCCAAGCCACCCCGATCGCAGCAAGCTACCATATGATAAGCAAGGCCAACGTTTTTAGATTAATCTAAAAACGTTGGCAAGGTGAAGCAAGATAATCGGAAACTCAAGCGGAAACATTCTTTAGCTCCCCCAAGGCGGCCCATCTAAAACCTTCAGCAGTTCTGCACGTTCATCGACTCATAGCAAATTGGATATAGGCACGTAGGCAAAGGGGGGGGGGGACGAAAAAAAATTCGTCCAGCCTTCTATATTCCCGGGCAACTTTTTTTTCTCTTGCCATCGTCACAAACGAGCGCGTGAATAAAGCGCGCACGCGGCCAATTCTAAACGGCAGCGGGATAGCACGGCGCCAGCCGCTCGCCCAAGAAGCGCGAACCACGAAAAAACAAATATTAAAAGACGCCCGCGCGGCGCTTCCTCCTCACCCACTCGAGCCGGACGCAGACAACCAGATCAAACGCCCGGCAAAGCCTGGAACCATCTCGAAGGGAAGCATGATGCGACGACGAGTGACGCCGCCGCGGGCGAAATGGACGGGAAAGGTCTCGCACTTTCCCTAGCCTTGGCTGTGCTGCACGCCGAACAACTCTCCCGACGCTTTTGGGACCCATGGGAGATGGGATAAAAGCGTGCATCGATGACCAGTCAGTCAGTCGGTCCGGAGATGGTGAAGGTATGTTGAGTGTGGCTCTGTCAGCCAAAGAAGACGTGTTTATGATGTTGTGCGGTCAGTCGATCGTCGATCTGGAAGAATCGGATGATGACGCCGTGTGAGCAGAGAAGTTAAGTGAGTGTTTCCTGGAAGAGAAACATTCGGGACCGACGGAGGGAACTACGACGATCAGCGCTGGAGTGTGCGTGAGTGTTTCCTGGAAGAGGATTCAAGTTCCGTCCAAGAATTGTGGACTGGATACGCTGTTGAATATTCAGGATTTTAATTGTTCTTGAAAAGGTTGTAATGCATGAGATTGCATTTGTAGCGCGTGATCTGTTCGTTTAGTTCCCGTTGTGTAAACACCATCTGAGTTATATTGTGACGTTGTAACTGATACCAGCCGAGTGTGCATGTGTTTGTGATGTTTGTGCTGCCTTAACTTAGAATATCTTTCGTTTGTGTTATCGACTCTCGCTCTGACTCGGTCTTTGGACCACAACCGGCGTTCGCTGGCACACTAAAAGGACCAACTCTAAATTGTCCGCGGTTTCGTGGTGCGTTTCGGGGGGCCGATACGTCCGCCCTTCGAATCCGCCCGGCGAATGCAATCCCCATTAACGGGATTAGTGACAGCCATGGGAAGACATTTTTTCGAATTAGGCATTGACGCCCCCCCCCCCTCCCCGAAATATATCCTGGCTACGTGCCTGTAGAGAAGCGTTGATGCTATTCCTTTCTGATGAAAGAAAATGAATTTCCCGATACAGAAGAGCGTTTGATCGGTCCATAAAACGTTTACTGGTTCCTGCCCGTATTCGCATCGTCGATTATGTAAATTTCAGGCCAGGCCGATGAGAATAAAATCATGACACAGTGCTCTAACTCAGCAGTAGCCTTCTCTGCAATGCTGTAGCACAATGCGCGAAAGCGTCGCATAGGCGGCCTGCAGCGCATAGAGCCTACAGTGCGTGGTCGTGAGACACGGGAGACGATCTCCACAGCAGAAGCGCAGGTCAAATTTCATTATATAAGGAAATGATTGCTGTGTAGAAGTAAAACTTCGCCTCAGTCGATGGTTTCCCAGTGTGCAGCCGACAGTGAACACTGTTGAAAGTGGGACGGGGGGCGGTCCGGCCCCCTAACTTTTCTCATTGCGGGAGGGGATGCTAGCGCCCCCCTTGCCCCCCCACCCCCGGAAGATACGCCTATGACTACGGTACTCGTTAGCGTAAGGATCTGCTAGTGGGAGAAGCTGACGAAGACTTGTGAGGTATGTTGTCGTGCTGCCGTTTGCGCTGTATGTGCATGAACAATTCTCAGCTGATGCAGTAACCATTATTATACTTTTTCGGCTTTCCGGCACATTCCGAGAATATTGGTTCGGCTGTAGTTCCGGCTAAAACTCCGGTTCAGACAGAGTTTTCGGATCGTGCACAGTTCGACATACATCTGTTGGTGCAGATTTAGGTTTTTAAGTTATTACTCGCGCCAAAAAACACGAGAGACCACATAATAACATCGAAACTTCTACAATGAGTTGTACATTAATAAAATGTGATTGCCCAAGCTAATATGAAGTTTAATAAAACAAGGAACAAAAATGCGCGACAGAAAGCAGCAATTTTTATAAATAAAAGATACCCTAGATTGAACAACGAGGACTAGGAAATTTCTTACGAGATTTCAGAAACGTGTGACGCGCACAGATTACTAACCCCTTGTCTGCTGTCGATGCGGCAGAATCTTGCCTCCGATTCTCGCGGACTCTTCTTCGAGATCTTTGAACAGGGCTGCAGGACTGTTGAGAGGTCCGTCGTTTCGTTTTAGCCATGGCTGGATGCCTGTAGTAAAATTGTACATAAATCACGTATCATAGTTAGACATCAGTAAGCCATGACTTAAAAGAGATGCCGAACAAAACTTTTGCCGCCGAGATTTTCAGCCTAAAGGAAAGCTTGGGTGCTGAAATTGGTTAACACAGCCTTGTTTCCAGGAGTAAAGGCGATGAAAATAATGAATTTAATGCGTTTTTCACAAACTGCAGCGTCTATCGGTCACGGTGTGAAGTAGGGGTGGTGACGTTAAAGTTTAACGGAAATGGGCGTGCCAACCATGCGAGCCGTCGCCCGCGTCTCTCGAGTCTCAAGACGCTCCGCTCCCACAACGGTTCCTATGAACCAGTAGGAAAGGCACCCTCCGCGAACAATGCTCCCGGGTGGGGCATCTCTCAGTGCCTTTGTGGAGAGTGGGTTGTAAAGGAGATGTGAAGAAAGAGAAGTAGCAGGACAGAGAAGCGCGCAACGTGCTTCCGTCGCTTGACGACACGGCCGTCGATGCGCAGCTCCGCGCGTGCTGGCGTGCAGCCGTCGCGCGCACAATCCTCCAGAAATGCAGCGAACTCTTCAAAAATATGTGAAGTAAACTCTCTTTATCGCAACAGTCGCATCTTCCCAGTACAATTTTCATGTTTTAACACGAAAGTGTTTTATGCCGGGGTCCACCAAAACTTCAGTGACGTATTTCCGTCACGGAAATGACGTAGAAAAAATTTACACGATCAGATGTCAAAGAAAAAAAAGTTCCGTCAACGGGCATCGAACCCACGACCGCTCGGTCCACAACAACAGATGCCGGGCACGCTATCCACTGCGCCACGGCCACAGGCTCTAGAGGATTTACAAACGCGCCTTTGATATCTACCACTCTCCTGGTCGGCGGGCTGGTGCTGCCCTCTGGGAGCGGTAAAGTAAAGTAATTCGTCATTACTGTGACCTCCGCGATTAGAACATGCAATGCGTTACACGTCCGTCCCATTCGGCACGTTTTCAATAGATGTTCAATTTTGTCAGTGCCTTAACACACCACGAGGTGGCGATCTTGGACCAAGCGTCGTAAAAGCGTCGGCCTCGTTCACAGCATCAAGCTAATCCAAACCAAAAATAGCTCTGCGACGCGCGCCTGTCTCGCCTGGCTGTAACACCGCCATAACACCGCGTTCACCGCTGACGCGCTCGCCCCGAGAAAAAAAACGCCAGGCCTGCGCTGAAACCGCAGCACAGTCACAGCGAAAGCTGGAAGAGCAGCGTTTCTAGAGCCCGTTAAGCTCTCTTGGGGCTACAAAACAACTACACTAGAAAGGTACCCACTACGCCATAAATCACAATTTTTGTGAAGTTGGGAAACACCTACTAAGCCATTATTCGTCATTCTGCGGAGAAGCGAGGCACCAGCTACACGTCTGTAAGGCATCATGTGCACTTTGTTGACGCGACGACTGATGACGATGAAGAATTATGGCTCAGCCCTTTGTAATGGGTTGGAATCTTAAACGGCCCACCAGTTATGTAATTTGCATTGGGTGACGCCCGGTCACTATTTCCCTCTCCAGTCATGCTGTATAACATACGTTGACGTGGGAGAGAGACGGGGGGAGGGGGGGGGGGCGAAGAACTTTACTGAGACCCCGAGGAAATGGATCATGCGCTTATGGCCTTCCTTGGCAATCAATACAAGTGCACTTGCGAGGAACCCACTACGCTATAAATCAGTGTAATTTTACTGAGACCCCGAGGAAGTGGATCATGCGCTTATGGGCTTCCTTGGCAACCAATACAAGTGCACTTGTGAGGAACCCAGTACGCTATAAATCATTGTAATTTTGAGAAGTAGGGCAGCAGGCACTGTGCCATTTTTTCATCATTCTACGGAGAGCGTTGGTACCTGCTATACGCATGTAAGGCATTATGCGCACTTTGTTGATGCTGTGCCTGATGACGATGAAGAATTATGGCAGAGTCCTTTGTAATGGGTTGGAAGCATTCAACAACCTACTCGTTGCGCAATTCGCATTGTGTGACGTCTGGTTACAGAATTCGCGTTGTGCGACGCTTGGTGCTTATTTTACTCTTCTACCACGCTATATTGCATATGCTAATGTGGTTCCTTTCCGACATGAAGCCTGTATAGGACCTTTTTGCAAAGCAGTTTCAAGCACCGGCATGGCACAGAGGTTGAATACTGGGCTCCCACGCAGAGGGCCCAGGTTCGAACCTCGTTCCATCCTGGAGATTTTTTCTTATTTCGTTTTTTTTCTTATTTCGAGCGATACTGGTTACGGACACCGGCGGCGGCGGCGGCGGACAACTACGGCGCCAAAAACGGCCGGTGAAATGATCTCATAACAGCTTTCGCTGTAAAATCGCGGCTGGGCTACCGGGGCGGCAGGATGCGCTTTGCGTTTCCGTCTAGTACGGCCGTGGTGTTCAATCACATTTTAACATGCCGCGGAATGGCGACCAGGTTCAGCGTTCAATATGCGACGCTCTTCTGGCTATCACACCTCGTTCTCTGATTACGCTTTCACCGTTAACTACTACAGCTACTACAAGGGTTTGTTTAATCATTTAACATGGACGTTAGTCGTCCGGATGGAGATGTGCCACCAATCATCAAAGTGGGTGCATCCACGTTAAACGGTGCAATAATAATAATAATAATAATAATAATAATAATAATAATAATAATAATAATAATAATATATGGGGTTTAACGTCCCAAATCCACGATGTGATCATGAGGGACGCCGTAGTGGAGGGCTCCGGAAATTTCGACCACCTGGGGATCATTAACGTGCACCAAAGCTAAGTACACGGTAAACGGTGCTGTAGCTGCCAGACATCAATATACATTGTGCAAACTCTCTTATATCAATTCAGTTACTTCTGTAAACGTTCAGTTACTTCTGTAAGGGCACGCTTTACTTTCGTGTTATTCCGATTCCTATGAAGGAGGGATCAACCATCTTTTTTCACATTTTTGCATTTTTAGTTCAGTATCCCTTTAAACTAAAAAAGAAATATAGAAAATGCGCGTCTCGATACCTGTTTTAAATTGTCTGTGACGAAGAAAAAGGAGTCGCGTGAGCAAAAATCGAGCAGAATGTTCTCATTACGCTGTGCGCGAAAAAATAAAACAGAAAATTCGGTGACGTACGCACTGCAAAGAATTTCCCTCGGGTCTGCTGCTCCACCCTGCTGCATTCTTACTATGAATATCACATAAAACGACTACAACAAGTAACAACAAATATTTAGGCAGGCACAGAAGCACTCGACTGATGGGGATATCCGCTTTTACAAACACGTTGCATGTTGCGGCACGCACTCACTAACCACCATATCAGCAAGGAGTAGTTTTCATGAACTTTTCCTAGGTATTGTGCTAGGGCTCGGTCCAAGAGCGTAGTTGCAAGTGCGTTTCAAGGGTGACCCCCATATATATTTCCTCCCTTCATGTCGGCGATTTGACATTCATCCGCGTGCCTATAGCAGCGCAACAATTCAGTTGCTGCAGGCAACAACGACAGTCATGAGTTCATATTCAGGCAACAATGAAATGTGGCGACGTGAAATGATAAGTGGCCTCGATAGAAAGATCGGATTACCGTATCAGAAACGGCTGATCGCCAGCAAGCCCACGATCGAGAGGGCATCAATTGTTAGAAAACGGCGCATACAAAAACGCGTGTGACCGGCGCACCGTTCGCAGATCTGTACGCTCACTGATTCGTCCGTGAGCGCCGAATACGCACTGCAGGAAAGTCAACTTACACAATGGCACTATCTGCGCGCACAATAGAACATTGGCGCACGACATGTGTATCGTAGAATACTATAGTTTACATTCGCAGTTGTACTAACAAAGTTGACTCGTGACCTGTCGAGTGCATTCGAGAAAGGTGGCACGACAGATGCCGCGTTCGTCCCGGCGCTCCATGATGTTGTATAGGTATGACCATGCTGTGGTATTTCCTCCATTGAACCTGTACTTTGTATTAGGTATTTATTGTAATCCCCCTCCCCCCACTGTAATGTCTACGAAGGAGCGGTGGGTATTTGATAAATAAATACCGATGCATACAACAATGGGAATTGCAAGGCCAGCTACCCAGACGAACTGTATATATGTGCATTGCATTACGCGCGTCACGCGATGCATTCCCGGCCGTCACCATGGGTAGAGCGTGACTGCAGCGCATGGCGGAAGAGGTTGCGGTATGCGAATGTAAGCACGATCGCGCCCACAGCTAGACCACGCTAGATCGCTACTCGTTGAAACTGACGCTGCAAAGACCCTCGATGCAACACCATTCCTGCATTGATATTACGTTTTCAAGCAGGCTTGTGTCACGTTACGGAAAGCTTCTGGCCGTCTACCGCAGCGATCACAACGCAATACTATGCAAATGAATAGCCGTCCATGCGCGTAATCAATGGCTACGTGATCCATAATAAAGGCTATGCGACTTAAAGAAATATATATTCATTCTACTTCAAAGTTCAGAAAGTACAATCCTAAACAGGCAATCAAATATACGCATCGCATCGGGTCGGTCAGGATTTCTTGGATTTGTTGCGTGGTCGTTGGCTTCGTACTTTGACTTTGATTCAGTTTGCACAGGAGAAAGCTTCGCGTTCAACCATCTTTCTTTTAGAAAGGGGCTTTGATTTTTTTCGCGTACGACGCCGCCACCGAAATGGTTATAACGCGCTTCGCTCAAGAAGGCTAAAATAACGCGGTAGGCGTTCAAAGCATATGAAACGCGAGGAAATGGGAGAAAAGCAAAGCATTCCAAGAGCACGGAAAGCGAGAGAAGAGAGTACAAACAGTTGGGAGGTGGCTTTGCCTTCATCGTCAGCTGACCCAGGGGCGACTTCCCCATGGCAAAGCCATCCCCCGTCTACGTGCTATGACGAAAGTTTCGGACACGGTAATAAAAAAAGCGGATATTCAATGCATCAACTCGCTTACGAAAACGAACAAATTGTGTACATGCCAGCCAAGACGAACAGCCGAAACTCTCCCGGCCGCCCCTCTGCCAGAGTGGGCACGTCCCTTGTTTCTGGAAAGGTCCATGGCGGTTTTCGAATTGGGCGCATGCAGCCACTCGAGTGTTTTTCACTTGCCGTATGCCTACAAAACTCTCACTAGCCATATTCTAAAGGAGTCACCCTCACTTCAAAGAAAAGAAGCACTGTTTCTATTAGATGAAAATACCGTACTCGATTTGCATGAAGATCAACGGGATACAGCGAGCCGGCTGGCTTAACCGAGAGATGTAGAACAGTTTAGTGGCAACGCAAAACAGCAGCGCACTTCGCCTTTCCGCGACAAGCTTAAGATTCATGCGGGGCTAGTACAAGATGGCATGCTACGGAAAATGAACATGTCGTCATACTTGCCTTGCGAGAAAGGCTTGCAGCAGAGCCCAAAACTTGTGTGGAGTTGAACGGAACCAAGCAGCACTTGCCGCGATCTCAGTGTTGACGGGAAGGCGCCTCGGGCAAAGCACAAACGCCGCTATCCTGGCGAGACGCGCGATCCACACAGGCCGTTGTCTTGAGAGCTCGACGCCCGCATCGCGCTAGGGCGGTTCCATTCTTAGCTAGGGGTGACGGCGGAAATGCCGTCGCGTCGGTAGCGCTTGTCTTGCGTGGCGCGACCCGTCGCCAGTGTCTTGAACCATTGGCGTTGACGAAAGGGGGTGGGGGGAGGGGTTCAAACATGGTTCAAACCCCTCCCCCGAAATTTTTTTCGGGTTTGCGTGAGTTTCAATAAATGTTCGTTAATTGGAACCCTGTTAATCGGATAATTCGGAGATGTTCTCTGCTCGCGGTAAACACATGAATTGTGTAATGCAGCAGGGAACTCAATTTCATTCCTGCAAAAGTCGGGACAGTCAAGAAGGTTGAAGCGGGGGTGTTTGGGGAGGTGGAGTGATTTGAACAAAATGTCACCTCACGCTGCCATCTGAAATAGCTTGTTTCCCATATCTCATATATGGCATATTTCAGGACGGCATTTTTGGCGTCCGGATTCGAGTGTTGATACTGATCTCCAGCATGACACAAACGTGGACGCCGATTCTCAGATCTAGAGACATTGTTTCGCGGTAATGTTTTAACACATCATGGCCCCCTGGTGTGCCTGTCGGAAAAAGAATGTTTACATTCTTTTTCTTTTCAAAAAGAACAGGCCCTAAAACAAGGCTAACAATGCTCAAAACCGGTGCAAAATAAACTAACAAGGTCTAAAATAATGTAAGCTGCAGGAATATTCACGAATTAATCGCAATAACTTACCTAAAATCGCTAAAAGCGCTTCTGAAACATTCGGATGATACCCGCGCCGCGCGAGAGAGGGCGCCACCGCCTCGCCTCGGGAAGCGTGCGATTGCCGATGGAATAGCTGGGGTGCCCATGCTGCGCACTTCCTCAGGTTTCAGGGTAATGGATCTGCTTTAAGTGCAGTATTTAGAACGACACAAATACATACTCAAGAACGACAGCGCAGGAGGGGGGGGTTCAATTATAATTTATGCATGTTCGTACATGCGTTTGTATGTGTGCTAGGCACATGCACACTTTTAAAAAATTCGGGGGCATGAACGTCACAAGTTTTGTCGAGCTGTGACATCACCGCGTGATGATGATTTTTTGGCATCACTGGTGTTACGCCGCCGACGCGGGACGCCGGTCAATTTTCGCGTTCTATGAGGCACCTAAGGCTTTCGCCTGACCGGCCGAAGCAACGTGTTTCTTTGGAGCCGGCATAGAATTCTTTCTCCCGCCTTATCCAGGCCCTTGTCGGGGGCTGGATATCTTCAGTGCTAGGAGCAATAATACTCGACAATGGAGTTTTACGGCAGTAGCGGTGGTTGATGGGTCCACACTCTTAAAAAATGAGTAAATATATAGTAACTTCAAGCAAACAGGTAGTAACTGCAGCGGTTACTACCATTCTTGGACCGTTACTAACCTTTCGTACCTGTTTGCTACCAACGTTAGCAAGCGGTTACTAGCTGCAACCATTACTACCCTTTGGCTACCTTTTAGTAGTAACTGCAGCTGTTACTAACTTTCTTGGACTGTTACTACGTTGTTGCTACCCGGCCGTTAACTACTCAATCTAAAATTGCAGTTAGTGCTTATTGTATTAATTGATAACTGGAACCGTCTCGACATCTCACGTTTAATCGGAAACTGGCGAATAAATTGCTCATGGATCAAGAAAGGTTTTTATTTTTAAAATCGTGCAACCGCAATGTCTAAGCATCATTCTGCTATTGTTAAAACGGAGGTGCAAAAGTTAATCATTTATAGGCAAGTGACTAACATGACAGGCGGATGTGGAAGAACCCCAGGTGGTCAAAATTAATGCGGAGGACCTCACTTCGGCGTGTCTCATAACCATATCGTGGTTTTGGTACGCGAAACCTCATAAATTATTATTAGCCTTTTACTGTCTCTGTGCTAACACAGGGATCCATTCAAGTGGATTGAGGCTATGTAAGCAAATTTACTACCTCGTCTCGGCCGTTGTGTATGATGCTCTGCTGTGGCAGTTTTATAAAAAAAATAGACATGACATATTGTTTGGTTCACTACGGTTGACTAAAAGTCTGGTGCTGGGTCCCCAAAGCGCACATAAGGAGGTAGTAGGGTATTGGACTTTAGGTCCGCATATTTTATTACTCATCCTAAAACATGGGTGCTCACCGGTACCAGATATGCATATCCTTGTAGGGGCCATAAATACTCCTGGAGTCGATAATGAAGTACCGTCGCGTAGTAAACTTGTTACGTCTGTGTGCCCTTCTCATTCATAACACTCCCAGCAAGATTATCCGAAGTTGTGTCGTAATGTGACCTCATGAATTTGTTGACCACTATTAAGATTGGGTGAATAATGCGGCGACAGAAACACGCTAGTAGATGTTACTACCTTTTTTTTAGTCTGTGTTTTAGTAACGGCTAGGGTAGTAACTGTTACTAACATATGCTAGTAACAGCAAGAGTAGTAGCCGTTACTACCTTTGCAGCTACTAACTGCACTTACTGACAGGGTAGTAACATATGTTACAAGCAGTCATTACCCGAACTTAGCAAGTACTACTACCTTTTTTTAGAGTGCTCGTTTCCTTGAAGTCCCCTATGACCGGGTGTGCTCGCCAAGCATTTTGGAAGGGGTTCGGCGGCCCTCGTGCTGTTATGCAGAATTTCGTAGGCGAGTAGGCCACGAGAAAGCGATACTCCAAAGACAGCCGACGTTCTGAATCGTACTTGTCTGGAGGGGTCATGGGACCGGCTGCGGACTCACGTTATCTGCAATGTTCCACTTACGTGTGACAGCACATCACGACGCGTGGCGCATTGCAGCATCATTTTATTTTTATTTTTTACGTACTTTTTGCAAAAGGCGGTGTTCTTTCAAGACAAATGTGTGATTCAGACTGCACTGTCCGCATTAGTTAAGGGTATACTTGAAAAACAAAAAAAAAAAAAGCGCGAAAACGACAGAGACACAGGAAAAGGACTCAGGACGAGTGCTGTATAAGTGAAAATTATTAAACAAAGCTGAACGGACGAAAAACCAGCACCATGCGTTCCCGTGATTTTTGGTCAGGAGGAAAAATTCGCAAAGCATGTGTACCCCACACTCTAGCAAGAAAATGGAATGTTCTGATATGGAATCACGCATCGTTATTTTTTTTTTTTTTTTTGTAGAAGGGCACCGAGAGTTCCCGAGCCCTTTTATGCTTGTGCTTCAAGATAACGACAGTTTTAATGAAAAACCCGCATTTCCCCGAAGGGGAGTATGAGGAAGTGCGAAGCACGGGGTGATGCTATGAGGGGGCGCGCGCGACTAAACTGCAGAGCCGAGCGAAGGAGACGGCAGCGAGAGAGCACGCGCCAGCCGACCCACGGAGGTCTGGCCGTTTTTAAGTGCAAAGCACTTTTACTGATGATGATGATCTGTCTTCCGAACTCGTTCCAAAGAACCCGCAACGCGTTGAACTTGTTGGCAGCGTTGCGCACGCCCGAGATGGGGCTCAGGTTGTTGTCGAACCACAGTCGATCGCACACCGCGCAGCTATATTCGAAGCTGCGGTCCAGGAAGTCTCGCTTGAAGCGCGCGTCCGGCCGATCGAATTCGAGGGCCCGCGCTCGCTCACGCATCGCGCGTCCCCGCGCCAGATCGGCTTCGGGGTGCTCGGCTCGCTTCGCACGCTTTTGTTCGGCGTCTCGCCGCCGGCCTTCATCACCACAGGTAATGCGCGGGGCGCGCGCAGCCACGGAGCGGAGGGCGGAGCGCGCGCAGTCACGTGGGGCGTGACGTCGCTGCGCCGTTGCTACAGACGCTCCTCTCCGCTCCTCGCGCCGTTGCTATGGGACGGCGGATTCAGGCTCGCTTATAAAGTGCATTCGCACTTAAAAAATATATTGCGCCCACATGACCTGCAATGGGCTGAAAGACGTCAGGTCGGAGTATGCACGGCGTATGCCTGCGGCATGGCTAGGGGCAATATGCGCGTAGAAGAATGTGTTTCGCTGCCTACCTGCAGTGTGTTATGTTTCGTGGTGGATAATATCAGCACAAGAATACAGCACTCTGAAAATCTACTGCAGTTCGAGCTGCCGCCATTGCGTTTTTCGTAGTTGTGTATGTCAGAACTGAGGTCCTCTTTACTATTTGTACCGCTACAGATGTGACAGTCAAGCTGTTAGAAGCGGCTAATCGAGTTAGCCGGACCTTGCAAGCAAATAGTTCTGCTTAAGTGTTACTCTTGGATGCAAACACCGCGTGATTACGATACATTACCACAATCATGGATAACTATTCACCCAATAATGGCTATTACAGTGCAGCAGAATTCCAACACGTGTGTTGCGCTCAATCAGCGATTTAAGCAGGTTTTGCTCTATCTTTTGTTTAATGCAAGAAGCCTGAGTAACAATATAGATGAGGTCACAATGTATCTTGACTCGTCTGGGCATAAGTTTGACACACTTGCCTTTACTAAAACCTGGTTCAGTGAATGTGATAACGCCGTGAAAATTGATGACTATGTTGATTTGTCCCTATGCAGAAGGAAGAGTTGGTGGTGGCGTCTCATTGTACATGAGAAATACCATGCATTTCAATCTGTTAAAAGACACATGTTCGCTTCATACCGATTATGAATTATTAACTGCAGAGGCGAATGGCATTACAATGTTGCTAGTGTACCGACACCCCTCCGGTAATGTAAATAATTTTGTTGCGCGTATGAATAGTGTACTTGCTGATGTAACTAGTAACAGGAAACCTGTCATAGTGATGGGAGATTTCAATATCGATATGCAGTCCGATTCTTCTTCTAAAAGAAGTCTTCTTGACGTGATGTCTTGCTATGGTTGTGCTAAAATTATCAATGTTCCTATTCGTATTACTGCTGACAGTTCAACTACAAAAGATATGTGTGTCACCGATCTTTCGCCTTGTGACGTGCAATTGGGCCTTATGGTATCTGATTTGAGTGATCATTTGCCTTTCTTTGTTTTACTTCCGCATATTAAGAAAGCTTCCGCCTAAAACATCGCCAGTCTTGTATAGGAAAATTAATGACGACACACTGCAATGTTTTCGAAGTTCATTACAAGAAGAAGATTGGACAGACGTATACAGTGAAAGTAATCAGAGCATTAGTTACACGATTTTCATAGAAAAAAGTTTTAAAAGTGTATAATAAGGCGTTCCCGCTGGTTGGCTACGTCAAATTTAAAAAGTCTAGAAAACCTTGGATAAATAAGGAATTGCACAAACGAATCATTAGCAACAATAAACTTTATGCTGAGTTCATGAAGTACAGATACGTAAATATTCTTAAGGTTTTTGTGCAAATGCGCAATAAACTATCATCCAATATTAAAAAGGCGAAGGAGGACTACTATATCAAAGTATTCTCTAACAGACTTACCCCGGAAAAAACAAACAAGCAATCTCTGCATCAAAAAGATGCCTTATCGAATAAATTTAATGAACACTTTCTCTCTATTGGTGAAGGGAGTACAAAAGTTGGTAAGACGATGTATCATTATATTTGAAAGAGAAATCATTCAAGACAATCTTTTTTCCGCCCACATCACCTAATGAAAAAGCTCAGTTAATTTTGAAGTTACGAAACAACTGCTCGGTTGGAATTGATGGCATTACATCGCAGGCACTCAAATACGTCGCATATATAGTAACACCGACACTCTCACATGTTTGTAAGCAAATGCTAACCATGGGGAATTTTGCCCGATAACCTGAAAATAGCACGAGTCTTTGTTATACACAAAGGAGGCGATCGACACTCATTTGCGAATGATCGTCCAATCTCTGTTTTATCTGTCTTCAGCAAAATTGCTGATAATGTTATCAATGCGCGCTTAGTCAGCTTCCTTGAGAAAATAAATGCACTATCAAACCAGCAGTATGGATTTCAGAAGGGAAAATGAACGGAAATGGCCTTGCTTCGCGTGAAGTATGAAATAATAAACATAGAAGGTAAACGTTTCACAGTGGGGCTGTTCCTGGACCTAAAAAAGGCATTTGATTCGGTTAATCATAAAGTTCTCTTGCTTAAATTGCCATACTATGGAATAAGAGGCACCCCATTAGATTTGATCAAGAACTACCTATCATCAAGAGTACAATGTACTAAAGTGAATGTTGTTTCATCTATAGCTATATGGATATACGCACAGGCGTACCGCAGGGCTCAATTTTGGGGCCGCTGCTCTTTCTCTTGCATATTAATGACATAGTCAACATTCCTTGAAATCCTTCATTGGTCATGTATGCAGATGATACAAATATTTTCTTTTCTGGGTGTGACATGATATTCTGTAGCGAGCGACGCAAATACGTGGCTGGCGGGAGCGTCCAAATGGCTCACGGCAAATAAATTAGAGCTTAATGTACACAAAACTAAGTTCATATTATTCAAGCCGAAAAACAAGATTATAGACAACGAACCCATTATTACTTTTCTCGCAATAGTGCTCTATCGCGCGTAGACTCCATACGATTTTTAGGTGTAATTTTTAACAAAAGGCTAACTTGGACAGACCACGTTGATCATGTGTACTAATGTGTCCAGTTCGGTTGGTGTAATCTACAAAATGAGAAATTTATTGCCATTATGGTTTAAGAAATAAATGTACTACGCTCTTGTGCAATCACACCTTCATTACTGCCTATTGGTCTGGGGAAGACCTACGCAATTTATTTTGCAAATCACTATTTGTTTTACAAAAAAAGCAATTCGTGCCATCAGTAATATGAATTATCGAGACAGTACAAACGAACATTGGAACACAACTTGAAAACCTTGCGGTTGGGTCTTGAGACACATCACTTACTTAAAAACGACGCTACCTTTTCACTCACTTTACACGACCCTCAAAAACATCCGCCATATACATTTCGCCATGCTAGCTACAGGAATAACAGGATCAGGACAAACTATGGTTCACAAACGTTGCACTACCACATTACAACACTTTTGAACAACAAAAAAGGTATAGAAGAAATAATAACAAATCACAAATCAGAAAAAATAATAAAGCGCCAAATAAGTCCACTACTTCTTTCATAGTTTTTTTTTCACTGCATATTGCCTGCTACTTGTGTTCAATGATTTCCGTCGTCAACAATGATACGTTTGATTATATATTTACCTGTAAGATGTTATTTTATCTTTCTATATGTGTTCAAAGTTGTACGTGGACTATTATCTTTTTATGTAAGTTTGTTGCCAGTGCTTCTGTGCAAACTGTTTTTTCAGGTGGGAGGACCTCGTCAGGCGTCAATGCCTTTAGTCCGTTCTTTCCCAAGTGTAACACTTTGCACTTGAATAAAATCAATTCATTTCAAGCTTAGCTACCCTCTGACTGAAGACACTTATGGCGCGAAAGGATCTCTCTTCGGGCGAATCTCTTCCCGCATACGTCGCAACCATGAGGCCTCTCGCCGGTGTGGCTCAGAACATGCCTCTTCAGCGTACTCCAGTCAGCGGACGCGGCGGGACAGAGGTGGCACAAATACGGCTTCTGGCCCGTATGTGTGCGGGTGTGCCTGATTAGTCCTTGCTTGAAACTAAACGTGCGGCTACAGAACTGACAGCTAAACTTCTTTACGCCTGAGTGAATATTCTTGTGCTGCCGAAGAGTACATTTTGCAGTAAACGTCTTCCCGCACACGTCGCACTTGTAAGGGCGCTCGCCGGTGTGGCTTGGGAGGTGCCCTTTCAGAATATTCATGCGCGCGAACGTAGCCGGACACAGGTGGCAGGCGTACGACCTCTCCCCAGTGTGCGTACGGGCGTGGCGCTGGAGGTTGTCTCTCCGGGAAGCGTATTATGATTTCCTGGCGCGGCAGCGCACGCGAGAGAGAAAAAAGAGAGAGCGAGGAGGACGCCAGCGGCCCCTCGACGAGCGCTTGCGCGCTATTGGTTGTTCTCGTGGGGTCACGTGGCTGGGCTGGCGAGCACGTTTCCGCACGCACGGAGGAGTGTTTACGGCTGTTCCATCGTTCGGAAGCACCCCTCGCTACGCCGAGACGCCGCAGATACGCGCGCCGAGGGCGCCTGCAAGCGGGTTTCGATAGTTCCGATGAGCAACGTGGTTCCGAGTGTCAACGTGAAGTGCCTCAGCGTCGACCTGTGCACGGACGGCGACGCACACGAGTGGATCGCCAGCTACAGTAGGATACGATGAGCGAGCATTCAGCGCTTTCGCATTTAGCATATTCGCAATTGGCGTCGATATCATCAAGTGTTATTATTAGACTGGCCTATTCACCACTTGTAGAAGAAACGAACACGTGAACTTACCTCTTTGGATTTCGGGTTTCCCTGTCGACGATCCATGTCGTGTTCGTTTTCCTACTGTAGCTAGCGATCCACTCGTGTGCGTCGCCGTCCGTGCACAGGTCGACGCGAAGGCACTTCAAGTTTGATCGGCAGTTAGAACTTGCATCTAACTCACGCGTGAACGTCCGCGTGCTCATCGAAACCTGCTCGATGTTGCATGGGCTATGAGATCTGGCGTTTATTTCGCACGTAGGCGTACTCGTGTCCAACATGTCACTCGGAAGCACGTTTATTGAAACCCGCTCAACGCGAGATGGGCAAGCGCAACTCGGAACAGGCGCGCGTACTTGAGCGTCCGCCATGTGCGTGGCGCGAATCTGCGGCGTGGCTAGGAGGAGGGTGCTTCCGTACGATGGAACAGCCGTAAACACTACTTCGTGCGTGCGTGCGTTCGTAAACGCTCTCACGTGCCCAGCCACGTGACCCTAAGAGGAGAACCAATAGCGCGCAAGCGGTCGCGGAGGAGCCGCTGACGTCCTCCTCGCTCTCTCTTTTTTCTCTCTCGCGTGCGCTGCCGCGCCAGGAAATCATAATACGCCTCCGGGAATAGTTTCTGCCGCACACGTGGCAGGCGAACGCCTTCTTCCCCGAATGAGTCAGTGCGTGGGACGTGAGGTTGACTTTCCTGGCAAATCTCCTACCACAGGTGTTGCACTGATGGGGTCGTTCGCCAGTGTGAGTCAACATGTGGTTTTTCCGATACTCGCGGCTGGCGAATGTGGCCGGACACGACGAACACTCGAAGGGCATCTCGCCCGTGTGTGTGCGACTGTGGATCAGCAGACTGTTCTTTCGCGAGTATTTTCTGCCGCACACGTCGCAGGCGTACCGCTTTTCGCCTGCGTGGGCCAACAAGTGCGTTCGCAGCTGAGACCTGCGTTTGAAAGCTTTCTCACACACAGCGCACTGCAAGGACCTCGCGGCCATAGTCTTGTCGTCTGTTTCTGGTTGGGAGACAGTGACGTTGTTAGGGAACCTGCGATTGAAAGAAATTTATATGATGTGAACGAGATGCTCGCGCACAAACAAGGCGCCGCCTACTACTTAACTCTTGAACTGATCGAGCATAGGAGACAACAAATAAACACAAAAAACATTAGGATATGGAAAACATAAAACACACAAATGGCTATAATATAACAAATGTTGGGTTTCAACGTCCCGAAACGACGATATGATTATGAGGGACGCCGTAGTGGAGTACTCCCGAAATTATGACCACCTGGTGCTCTTAACGTGCGTCTAAATCTAAGCACACGGGCCTCTAGCATTTCACCTCCATCAAGATCCGGCCGCTGCAGCCGGGTTTCGATCCCGCGACCTTCGGGTCAGAAGTACAGCACAATAACCACAAACTACCGTGGCGGGTGAAAAACACACGTATGTCTAAAAGAGCATCACAACGTAAAAAAAATGTGTGAAATTCAATTACGAAAGTCCCTAAGAATGTCTCTAGGCACCATGGAACTCAATCTCTGCATATGCCACACATAGCAGACAACTGATCATAACTAGGGCATACATATAATTTCTTTCGCCAAACGCACTCCATAAATGTGAATTTTTATTGCTGAACTAAATTCTTCAGACGATTCTATTTAAGAAACAAATTGTCTAAAATTTTTTTGCGTGACTGTAAAGTGAAAAAAAAAATCATTTTTGTTGTTACATACACATGGTTTTTTCGTGAGTAATATCAAGCAAGATCCTAAAAGACACTTCAACGTTTCTTATAAAGGAAAATGATGCGTTGTATTAAACATAGCTCACATACATACGAAAATAAGCACACCAGAGTACTTTACCAGTAAGAAATCTACTTTCTCCAATACTAAAAACTTTTCAGCGTGTCACAGTCGAGATGTCGCTCCTTCTTCATCATCCGAGTCTGAACTCGTGAGTCAATCCTGGTCTGACAAACTGACATCCAATGAATCAGATTCGGCACTTGGGAAATAGTCTACATCGGAAGAATCGCCGCTCGACTCACTAACAGCAGAGCAACCGGGGTGCACTTCCATAGCGTAAGCGAAATGCGTGAGTGAGCACACGCCCCGCCACGGTGGTCTAGTGGTTATGGCGCTCGACAGCTGACCCGAAGGTCGCGGGATCGAATCCCGGCCGCGGCGGCTGCATTTTCGATGGAGGCGAAAATTTTTGAGGCCCGTGTACTTAGATTTAGGTGCACGTTAAAGAACCCCAGGTGGTCGAAATTTCCGGAGCCCTCCACTACGGCGTCTCTCATAATCATATCCTGGTTTTGTGACGTTAAACCCCAGATATTATTATTATTATGAGTGAGCGCACGGAAGAAAACTATGGTTGTGCGCCCGTCCGTGAAGCAAAACGAGTGAGAAAGCTATAATAATCCTTCGTGTTATCGCCGACGAGGTGTAGTTAATTTTTCCGAGTCCCCAAGACAAGAAAGGACGGCGGCATCGTTTGTGTAATTTAGCGCCGCACGGAAACAGATGTAATCGCCCCCGGGGCAGCAATAAACGAGAGAGTGACAAGCAGTCACCCTATGAGAGATTACAAACCAGACAGCCATCGGCTTTGCGGGCGCGAGAAGTGATAACCACCCGAAGGACGAAACCGAAACCAGCCGCACCGCGCACGCGCTCGGATGCGCAAGCGAAAGCAGGCGGGCCGCTCTGGAAAAAAAAAAAAAAGAAAGAAGAGTGTCCTCAACTTCACCAGGGTTATATCACGGGTCGCCAACAGAAGGGACGGCCTGAAAGAAGACAACCTCATGAAAGCATTTCACGCCTTTCTCATCAGCCAAGTAACGTACGCCGCCCCTTTCCTCAACTGGAAGAAGACAGAGCTCAATAAAATCGATACACTAATTAGAACAGGATTGAAAAGGGTCCTGAGCCTCCCTCGAAATACTAGTACGGAACGACTCCTCCAATTGGGCCTGCACAATACAGCTACCGAACTGTTTGAGGCACAGCGGCACGCCCAAATTAGTCGGCTCTCGCTCTCAAGGGCGGGCAACGAGATCTTGTTGGAAGCCGGCATTCAGCCCCCCTTCATGCCGCCAGAGAAGTCACAACTTTGCAAAAACGCCACGCAAAGCGATAACTGTTGATCCGATTCCCAGAAACATACACCCGACCCACAACGAAGGACGGAGAAAAGCGAGAGCCAAGGCCATACTCGCCAAGATCATGCGCAACGAAACGCAAGTCCTCTTTGTTGACGCTGCAAGATATTGGAATCGAGGCGCTTACGCCGTCTCCGTGGTGGACGCCCATGGCTCGCTCGTCAACGCAGCCACGGTAGTTACCAACTTCACCCACGAAGCAGAAGAAATGGCCATTGCGGTGGCCCTTCAAAGCTGCACGGGAGCCTCTATCATTTACTCGGACTCCAGAACAGCCATAAGAACTTTTTCGGCTGCCCTCGTCTCTTCGAAGGCAGCTACAGTTGTCAACAAGCTCTTCTACCAGAAAGGGGCGAAGATAATTTCCCGTCCTCACACATTACATGGTTCCCGGCTCACATGGGAAACATTTCCGGATCTTCTTCCTGCAACCCAAACGAGCGGGCACACCAACTGGCGCGAGAGCTCACTTTCCGCGCCTGCGGTCCACCCCCTCGCTTCAATGCAGCCTGCAGGAACCTCGATAACAAAGACCCGCTCGTGTCATACCACGAACTCACCTCTCATCATAGATTAGGACGTCGAACTTTTCCTCCTCCTCACACAAAGCTCAACAGAGCACAAGCAATCACTTACAGACAGTTGCAGACTCGAACATACATAACACCGACGACACTAAGCAGGAGCAATCCTGACTTTCCTGCTGTATGCTCACACTGTGGCCACGAATACAACAATTTCGAGCACATGCTCTGGCTGTGCCCTGCCAACGCGGGTACAGATTTTTCTGACCAGTCGTCATGGGACTCAGCGCTTCGAAGCACAGAGCTCATAGCTCAGCTCAAGGCTGTCCAGAGGGCCCGGGCCGTCGCCGAAGGACTCTGTCTACCGGCCCCGACCTGGGTGGAGCCGCCGGACTGATTGACGGGGCCTTCGGCACCGCTTTCTTTCACCTCAGGACCTGAATAAAGTTCGTACTCACTCACTCACTCACGAACAACGGAGAGACATCGGCGCATGAAAAAAAATTCCACGTATTCCCGAAATTTGGCAGCACATGCGATGTTAGAGAACTGATAAAAAAAGGCGCGCGTTTTAAATTTACAGGCAAAGACGTACAGTGGCGGTCAAAATTTTACAGACCACGCGGAATCGCGTGGCAGACTATGGCAAACAGCACCGAGGCGCCTGCTTGCGAAGCTCTAGAGCGCGCACTGCGCACGCGCATCCTTGTTTACCTGCCGGCCTTCTCGTTCGCTCGCTTCAAGTGCACGCGCACCAGAACGCCAGACAAGGCGCAAGGTGCCGCTTCTGCAATCACCGCGGAAGCCCCGAGCGATTTGCCTAGAAGAAAACTTTCTACGCAAAAACTTCGTTCTGGCCTGGACAAATTTTTCGTCATCTTTCAAGATTTTTCTTCTACATTTTTTAACCCATGTCGGTTTTTATTGTAGGTTTGTGCTACAAACCGATCAGTGCCAAGTTTTTGTAGCGTTAGCTACACTTGCCTAGCCGGAGCCGATTTCGCGTGAATCCTCATGAGCCGTGCTGCGCGTGTGCGAGGATCAGTGATGTCACACAGCTTTCTCACCGGAGCCGGCATCTCACGCGCTCTCCGCCACCGCCGCGCGCGACTCGCCGCTGCTGGTCTGCGCGTTCGGGAGGAGTCGCGTCGTAGTCATGGCAGATAAAATGGCGCCGGCGCGCGCGCAGCTATTCGCCTTCGCTGTGCAGTCGCCGTCTGACACTTCGATGGAGCCGCTTGATAGCGCCTCTGACTGGCGTTTGCAGGTGGGTAACGCCATGGAGAAGGAGAGCGCAAATGCTGCTCAACGGCGCAGAAGAGCCGAGAAGCTTAACTCATCGGATCCCGAAGTAGTTGCCTGGCAATTAGCGGGTCAGCGTACGAAGAATGAACAGAAGAAGGCTAATAATCCTAGACAATCTGGAAAGCTAAGAATAATCAGCTGAACCTTTGCTAACGCTACGTATATCCTGGAATAGCCGAGCTAAGCCACTGCAATTTTTTTCTTTCATAGTACATTTGAATGGGCGCAGGATAGTAGCACCGAGCACAAAAAAAAAAATTCGGCAGATCCCACGTCCCGTGGGAATCGATGTTATGCGAAGCATGCGCGAGATGGTGACTGTGGCGTAATTTTTCACATTGAGCGAAACGTTACGGAATGACGCTAGAGAAATATGGATGTGGTATACGCACGCTCATCTGTTGAAGAGTCCCATATCTATTATATAACCAGTTGTTTACAGTTGCGTGAGGATGGCAATAGCAACGTGGGTGTTACCAACACCAGACGCGGTAAGCTGATGTGTAGTGCTTATGTTCTTCAATACTGGATAGAGCGAATCCGAACAGGACAAAGAAGGAACACAGATGCACTGGCGTTACTCGCAGCTAAGTTTCATTCAGGAAAGCTTCCCTAGCTAAACACACGGCCGAGTGGCACGCGCAGGCGCACTGCTCGTACGTTACAGTCACAGTACAGTTGTTATGTTTATATTTTTCCTTTATGGGACGGAGAACGCACGCATGTTTCACGAACCCCTGTGTATGTGTATAGAAGGGGTTCTTGACAGTTCTTGAACAAGGTCATCATCACCGTCATCAGTCAGCACCAGCAGCTGGACGGGACTTGTTAATCGGATCCGTTCGTGATAGCGGCTATGAGGAGTGTAAGTGTAGGGAAGTGCGAGGTATATAGTCCAACTGGTGGAAATCATTGGGTGCCTGTTACGATGAAATGATCTATGATGCCTCCTGTCGTGGACGTGACAGCGAGGTCTTCTGATGCCCTCTCCACATGCAATCCGTCTTTCACGCAGTATAAGGACCAAGCGTTATTGGGTCTTGATAAATGAATGTTGAAGTCACCGGTAATGATGAGAGGCCTGGTTCTCTCAGCTGATTTATTGTAGGAAGCATTGACGCCGGTTTTTGCATAATCCACGTGGTGCACGTTGCGAACCACGTGGACGAGTGGATGGCAGTTGAGCGACTTCCAGGGGTGTTCTGTCTTCAGTTTCCTCACTTTTCTTGCGTGCGCCGCGGTGGTGTAGCGGTTAAGGTGCTCGGCTGCTGACCCGAAGATCGCGGCTTCGATCCCGGCCGCGGCGGTCGCAATTCGATGGAGGCAAAATGCTGAATGCCCGTGTTCTGTGCGATCTCGTACACGTTAAAGAATACCCGATGGCCAAAATTTGCCGTACCCTTAGCTACGGCGTCTCTCATATCACATCGCCGTTTTCGGACATAAAACCCCAACAATTATTAAATGCGAAGCATTTTTTAACGAACTTTTGGTACTTTGAGCGTTTCTATCCACGTATCTATCATCTATCTAGCCGCCTACGTCTGGGTCCTCTCATGATCGCCTCCTCAACTACGTGTAGACCAAAATTGGCATGAGAGGGTAAGGGGATTTGATGAATATGACTGTCGGGTCATGACATGAATAACGTGAAAATCCTGTCGCGTACGTCGTCAAACCCGTTCCTCCAGACACGTGTGGCACATACCCGTTTACCACGGGCCGCGGTGTACGGGTATGCGCCACAGGTGATTGACAGTTTATATCTACCCAGGAACGGCGAGAACAGACATAACTTAAATGCGAGGGCGTTAAGAAAAACCGACATCGGCAGCATTGACCCGACGAATGGAAAGAATGAAAATTAGGATTGCAGCAGGAATCGAACCCAAGTATTCTGCCACAGAGCCACGCCAGGTCTATAAACTGGTTTGGAAAAACATCCTATGCAGGCATAATGTCGGTGCAACGTCAATTGTGGTTATGGTGCTGGCGATCTTATTTTGCAAGAAAGCAATAAACACTACATGATACTCATACGATACGAATGATACCTCTTTTCATGAGGTGCCTCATGAAAGCCCTAGAGAGGCCTTGCCACCACGGCGTTGACGCGAGCTTCAAGTCCCAGGTGGATCGTCTCGGTAGGGCTGGTTATGTCGAGACGTTGCTGGTTGCCGTGGCCGAGGATATCTACAGAGCTCAGAGGCACGATGTACAGGAAAGCACAGGAAGACGCGAAAAAGTCGCAGTCATTACTTACAAACATCAGCTTTCACACAGGTTGAAGAAGATCGGCCGGCACGCGCGCGTCCGTGTGGTTTTTTCGGCCCCACACAAGTTAGCCTCGCTTTCACCAGATTCCTTCAATGCTTTCACACAGGAGCAGTCCCGTCACGAGACGCGAAGTTAGATGCCAGGTAAGGCATCGTAATCGGTTTGTGGAATGTGTGCGCGGGGTCGTCTCAGTATCTCTTTGTCGTGTGGAGCCTGCTACATCGGCCAGACAGGCATGTGTCTCAATGAACGTCTCCGCGAGCACGCCAACAATTTCCGAAACAAGACCGACGGCTTTCTGCCTATTCACTGTGACCGGTGCGGCTGCCGCCCCGCGTTTGACAGCACCACAGTTCTGCACCGACACAGAGACGAAAGAACTCGGGTCATTGTAGAAGCGGCTCACATGAAACGGAAGATCGCCCCTGCGTGAGCAAGCCCTCAGTTTTACTTTGTGATAAGGAGCTTGCGTTCTTGGAAGGGGCGGGTATTCGCACACGGTAATTCCCCTCCCCGGTTTTTGTTAGCGGGTGAGGTGGGGCAGCGTGTAGAGAGGGTAGCACTTCTTCTTGTGTTACTCTCACAGTCGTCTAGACAACTTTCTTTCGTTTCCCAATAAATGTTCAGTTGAAAGTTAGCGCAGGTCTTCGAACCGTCTCTGTGTGTTTCTTGTGGTTATTAGTGCGCTATACGGTCTTATATAATGGAATTCCAACTAACCCAATCATCCAGCCTTCTAAGCAACTTCCCCATTGCAAAGCCATCCCCTTTCTACGTGCCAAGTTTCAGACAGGGTAAAAAAAAAAACGGATATTCAATGCATCAACTCACTTACGAAAACTCACAAATTTTATACATTCCAGCCAAGACGAACAGCGGAAACTCCCCCGGCCGCCCCTCTGCCAGAGTGGGCACGTCCGTTTTTTCTAGAAAGATCCATGGCGGTTTTGGAACTGGACGCATGCGGCCTAGCTATGGTGGCTAGAAGGAGAGGTGTCAGCATCGTCTCGGCCGCGCCGTGAAAGGAGGCGTGCTAGTATTTCATGCCGCCGCGGGGCGGCGCGCACGTCAATACTGAGATCTGTCGAGAACACCCGCCGACCGCCGGAGCCGCACGTTTCCTCGCTTGCACGTGTTCTCGCAACGTCTGCGGCAGGGGCGTAGCCAAGGGGAGGGGGGGGGGTTCATACCCCCCCCCCCGAAATTTTGCAATTTTGCATGTGTATATATACACGCACACATAAAACGCACGCACGAACATACATAAAGTATGGTTGAACCCCCCCGAAAAGAATTTCTGGCTACGCCCCTGGTCTGCGGTGTGCCAATTCGAACTTGTTCGGTATCGGTACGTAGCGATGCGACCATGCCACAGTGACGACAATGGTGTGTAAACAGCAAAGACACTGCTTTGCACCTGGATGCTTTGTAAGAGTGTGTCAAAATAAATGTCTTGCTTGTACAAATGGACCTTGATTTGCGATGCGCAAGTCATAAAAGTTAGGGGTGTGTGAATATTCGAGTTTCGAATTCCAATCGAATAATGCCTAACCGAATGATTCGATTCGACTTTCGAATAGCTCGTATTCAAAGTCTCGAATAATTCGACGGGACGAATATCTAAAACGCGACAAAGGTGCAACTTGGCCAGGGTGGAGTGGATAAAACTAACGCTAACATCGGTACAGTAGGCCTCTCGTTAAAACTTTCACCGATATCCTTGTACAAAAGCGAGCGCATGTTTATTTCAAAGGCGATGATGTAATTTGCACACGTAAAAAAAAAAGAAACATGAGAAAACTGTCAAGCTCTTCACAATTTCGCCTCTGAAACGAAGGCATGCACTTTCCTTGCCTAGTTCGGTCGCGTATGCCGCAGGCGACGTATTACATTCCGACTTCGGCTCGCGAAACCCTCGGCTTTTGGATTCATATATGAAAATTTGTTCCCGCTGTGCAGTCGTCACTGCCGCACCGCACCACTCGTTCAAGAACTCCCATCGCTTCGGCGCGTAGTTGAAACACTGCTGTGAACGAGCGCCCGAAGATTGTTGGGCCCCGAGTATGCATCGAGATAAAGCAGGCCCCGAGTATGCATCGAGATAAAGCAGTATTGCGCGACCACAGATGGAGCACAATTGAAGCCGTATTCGGCGACCATAGGGAAAAAAACTAGCTACCGTACCCCCTTTTTTTAGCCGTTGAGAGGGCCTCTGCTAACTGGAGTGACGGTTCTTCTATCAACATGCCTGCGCGCCCAGAAAAGCAGAATCAAAATACTCTTCCGAACAAGCACGCATAGGCGTGCGCACAGGGGGGGGGGGGGGGGGGGGCAGGGGGGCGGCCGCCCACCCTAATCACCTAAGAGGGGGGGCGCAATATCTGCCCCACACATTGACCCTTCTAGTCACCTAAGAGGGGGGGGGGGCAAAATCTGCCCCATACATTGACTTAGCAGGGTGGGGGGGGGCGCTGCGATGATTCAATCTTTGCCCCCCCTGATGGGGAACCCTGCGCACGCCTATGCAAGCACGTAATAAAGCTGCCACCAACCCGTAGCGTACCTGATTTTTCCTTTGTCTTGCGGTAACTGGCGGTACTAGTTTCATGTAAATATACGTACTATTCGATATTTTTCGCCACTATTCGATTCGAATTCGATTCGAGATGAAATTTCACTATTCGCACAACCCTACTAAAATAACGCATTCAAGTATGGTTGTTGATACTTTTACCTGCATTGAGACGTCACGGAGAACACTGTGGCATCAAAGTGAAAACTGCACGGACGTTGTTTTGGTGTCAAGCTCACGGCAAGTCATTCATTTGATTCCCTATCTTCCAGCGCTTCGGGGTGCGAGTGGCAAACGTAGCTGGTATACAAGGAAGTAAATTGAAAACGTTAGTTTTCAGTGCCAATACATGCTTTGCAGCGAGCCGCCAGAAATGTGCCAGCTAGCCTTTGTTATAATCCGCATGGTAGCGTGAAATAGTTGCAACGAAAAGCCAGAAAAGCGGCTGCTACGCGCGCGCGGGCGCCTCAGAGCCGACAACAGCGCCGCCGCATCTGGATGAATTCTCGCTCCCTCTCCGGCGCGCCGATGCTGACACCTCTCCTTCTAGCCACCATAGCCTAGCGAGTCTTTTTCACTTGCCGCATGCCTACAAAACTCTGACTAACCATATTATAAAGGAGTCACCTTCACTTCAACGAGAAGAACCACTGTTTGTAGAAGAAAATACTGCATTCGATTTGCATGAAGATTAACGGGAAATGGCGAACCGGCTGCGTTAACCGAGAGATGTAGAACAGTTTAGTGGCAACGCAAAACAGCAGCGCACTTCGCCTTTCCGCGACACGCTTAAGATTCATGCGGGCTCGCATACGATGGCACGCAACGGAAAATGAAGATGGCGTCATACTTGCCTTGCAAGAAAGGCTTGCAGGAGAGCCCAGGAGCTGTGTTGAGTTGAACGGAATCGAGCCGCACGTGCGGCGAGCTGAGGGGGAGATGGGAAGACGCCTCGCACAAACGCAGCTATCTTGGCGAGACGCGCGATCCAGACAGGCCGTTGTCGGGCTAGTGAAAGAAACCCACGTGATTGGTATGGCAAATTGAGGCGCCATCCATGGACTTGGAAAAGAGTTAAAATCTGCGTTCCGTCTCTTTGTCTCTTTCTCCCAACTCTCTTCAACCCCCTCTCTGGCGGGATCAACTCCCTCTCCTGCCTCTCCTCCGGGAGGCGCGCTTTCCGCCGCCTTGCCTTGCTGGCTTCCTGGCACCGCGCCGCCGACTTCGAAATCATGCACTGCGCCGTGCTCCCTATTGGGCTGCAGAAATTAGGTGCCTTTTTCCCTTTCGTTACGAACCACTACCACCACCACTTTGAAATCCCTTTAAGTTTCGTGTGTGGCGTTGGTAAGGCGTGCGTGAGCCGTCGTCGCTCGTCCGTTTCATGGTGCTCGCTCGCTGTGTGCTTGTGCGACGCGATGTTTTACGACTCGCGCTGTTCGTGCATAGTGCTTTGTTGCTCGAATACTTCCAGAACAAGTCCCTGAATATATGTGCCGGCCCCCAAAAGAACGACAGGTGAGCGTGCCCTTTGAGTCGCGGTTTTCATTGTGTCAATTTGAATCCATGTCCATACCGAGTAGCTGTTCTCTGCAGTGGGGCTACTGTTAATTTTTTCAAAAATGACTGATTTGAAAAGGGCAGGATGCTGCGTTTAAGTCGTTATACGAACAGGCAGCGGATATGAAGTCCATGCGAAGTAACTATAGTTACAGGTTTACAACTTTCACAGAACCGCGTGCTTGAGTGTGTGCTTTGCATTTGTATCCGGTTAATTACTAGCCATCGCCTATCACCACGTTTGTGAGACATTATGTAGATGTATGAAAAATTGTGCTGCTCTGAGACGAACAAACGAGTTCACTTTTGCACGAGTCGACGGCGCTCTTTATCTGATTGGAACTTGTCCCTTTTCTTCAGAGTGGAAGCGTTTTTAAAGTATTCCGGAACGCCACACAGCCGATCGGTGCTGTCAGGAAAACGCAGAAGAATTGCAGAATCTGCGTATTTCAAGAAGAGATGCCATGAATCCTCCGATATCATCCGTTCATTTTCTCCACGTTTATCACTAGTTATATGAAAATCAACGTTTTTGGAAATGTCAATAAAATGCGGCCAATATTAGTTGTGTTATATGTGGAGTTCATTTTGACATCTTTAGAATGATCTTTACGTTATTACTATTTTTTTAGGTATTTCGACTACCTTCATTGTTTTGCATTGCAGTGAATGTTCAATTTTGTTAGTTATGATAATTTTGTGCAATATCGTGCGCATATATCAGAAGCTCTTCTGCACTTTTGTCAGTATAAAAATCGTGTTTTTTAACATGTGCCTTAGTGTTATGTTCTGTTTTTTATTTCACCGTTCTTTAGGTTCTTAACTTTGCCTAGAACTTTCGTGTTGTTTAGTGATCATGAACACGTGTATGTTAATCTCCTGTTAATCATTTCTGGTAATCTCCTGAGCCTGTATCGCACTACATTTGATGAAAATGTTGATTTTTCGGAAACGAGGACAATAAAACGAGACAAAAGATATTTTCCGTTGTGAGTGCAATTCATTATTTTGAGATAACTAATATTTATTCTCCAACCAAAGTTACGAAAACACGTAAAAACCCGACGTTTCGGAACCAGCTCGGTTCCTTCCTCAGGGGGGGTAAGGCACTCTCGCGGCGGTTAACGATCCCACGCATTACCGCGGAGCGTAGCCCATGCGCATACACCGGGGGGAGAGTTCCGAGGGAACGGTTGATATTTTGAGTGGTCCTCTGTATGTGCCACGATTCCAGTAGTAACCTCCTCCTCCACTTGGTTTCACTTTCGAGGATGGCGGTTCCGTTGAAGTCTATTCTGTGGTCAAACGTCTCCGCGTGCTCGGCGACGGCGCTGCGTTCTTTGTTGAGTTTACGGACGTCGTTGACGTGTTGCCTAATTCGTTCGGGGAAGTTTTTGGTCTCGCCGATGTATGACGAGGGGCAATCGGCGCACGGTATTTTGTAAACGACGCCGGGCGCCCTGTCCTTTGTTGGACGGTCTTTCGGGCGGGGAAGGAAGCGGCCCAGCGTGCATGAAGGCACGTGCGCGATGTGCACACCTTCTTTTCTAAAAATTCGGGCCAACGCCTCGCTGGCTCCCTGGACGTATGGGACCGACACGCGTTTTGGAGAGCCGTTCGTCAATGCTGGCTGGGAGTCGCGTAACCTCTTTTGCTCTGCGCGGCGGGCGACGGATCGAATGAAATTTCTGGGATAACCTTTTTTTCTGAGGTCCGCAATTACGCGGGCCTCTTCTTTCCGGCGTTCCGTGTCAGTGGAACATATCTTTTTGGCTTTCTGAAGTAATGTGGACACAACGGAGGCCTTGTGGGTGGAGGGATGGGACGAATCGTATTGAAGGTATCGGCCGGTGTGCGTCGGCTTCCTGTAAACAAAGAACTTCTTGCCACCTGGACGTCGAGAAAGGGGAGGGTGCGGTCGCGTTCACACTCGACCGTGAACTGTATGGCTGGGTGAACGGAATTTAGGTGCAGTCTGAAGTTTTCAATATCAGATGTCTTCACGACACAAAAGCAATCGTCCACGTAGCGAAGAAAGAGCTTGGGTCGCGACGAGAAGGAGCCAAGTGCTTCCCTTTCTATATGTTCCATGGTCAGGTTTGCCATTGTGACAGAGATGGAGGCTCCCATTGCGGTTCCACTGTTTTGCCTGAAAATCGTTCCTTTGTAGGAAAAATACGTGCTGGACAGGCAGAATTCCAGTAGGCGGCAGAGTTCGTCAATAGTGAGCGGGGTCCTTTGACTCAAGCCATCGTCACCCTCAAGAGCAGCACGGGCACAGGATACAGATAAGGGTACCGGCACATTGGTGAACAAAGATACGACGTCTCTCGTCTTCGTCGATGCTCACCTCTGATCTTACCACAACCGCATTTTGGCGACCAAGGCTTGAGCGGCTGCGGCAAACTTGTTTCGTTTTCGATTTTACTCGGCGCACGCGAACTGCATGCATGGGCTGTTTTTGGGATCGCGTCGATAGCGACTGGGGTCAAAGCTGCCACAAGCAGAAGTATCGTTTTCGTCGCGTGCCTTCGGAGCTGCGTAGTCGCAATCGATGATGGTGCATTAGCGAGCCATGTTTATTCAGCAGCGGATGGGGTGCTCAGCAATTTCGTTTCGACTCTGGACGTAGCCGCGTGCGTTCCTTCAGGACTGCGTGGACGCTACGATCGTGTCTTTGGCGACCACGGTTTCGTCCACAGCCGATGCGGCACTCAGTGGCTTCTTTTTGACTTCGAGCAATGCGCGCGCAATGTCGCAACACTCAAACGTGGTGGAAGCGGTTGATGAGGAAGAGCTTCAGCCGTGGTTCCCATGCTGGCACAAAACTCACTTCCTACATTGTGATAGACGAACACTTCCTACATTGTGATCTCGACTTCTGTGCTCGTCGATCGTCGCGGATTAGCACAGGCACAGTGAAACGCCAACTGCCGCGAAAACACATGCACACCGACGAATTCAGATGCGAGCTTGCCAGCGACGGAGGAAGCTGGAAGAACCTCCCGGCGAACGAAAAAAAAAAGTTTGCTATGCCTCGATATTACGACGTGCTGCTGCTGCGAAGCTTCCTGGAAAAAGCTATGCAGCTCCATTTCGTTGGTTCCGAATCGTAAAGAGTAAGTGACTACATTTACCTACCACAACTTTTCCGGCCTTCTTTTAGGGGCGTAGCTCCTCTTAGTCTAACCTTGTCACGCCTCCGTTGTCCGGCGTATCTCCCGGCAGCCGGCAGTAAACGGCAGTATCTCCCGTATAATGCAATAGATGGCGCTGTCTCATAGAAGTGCATACAAACTGCAGTTCAGGGACAATATTAGATGCGAAGTATCTTAAGGCGGAGCTCAATCCGGTGTTGGTGGTGTGCGGCGTGACCGCCCTTACTGCGCATGCGCATACCCTCTCCACACACCTCCTCTCCACTCCCCCTCACCATGTACCTCGCGCCCAACCTCGCTCGGGACGCCGTTGCCGCGAAGCTGGACGCGCCTATGGAAAGTGTGCGTGTGCGCTCCCTCTGATCCCATTGTCTTGATCGGGGACTTGAACGTTGACGTGCGCAAGAAGAGTGGCTGGTGGAGTACATGCAGAGCAAGCACTCTATGCATTGTCTCTCTGCCGCCTCCGACAACACGTGCTATTCACGGGAGTTACATTGATCTGGTCTTTACGCGAAACTGTGCCGCGCGTATGCTTCTCAAAGACCCTTTGACCGTGCAATTCAGCGACCACAAGGCGGTGATTGTGGCCGTCAGGTACAACGATAACACGAACATGTGCTGACGTAGGAATAAATAATGCTTACGTGCACACTCTCGTCTCTCTTCATTAATTAATCGCACACTCATCGGGTGCACCCAAATGCATTCGCATTTCCTCACGATCCCCTTCGGGGAGGTGCGGCTTTTTAAAATTTTTTGCGTAGTTTTTGCAAAACGCGGTGGCCTTTCAAGACAAATGTGTGATTCAGACTGTACTGTCCGCATTAGTTAAGGTTATGAGCACTTGAAAAACAGAAAAAGCGCGAAAACGACACAGACATAGGAAAAGGACTCAGGACGAGCGCTGTATAACAAATTAAATTTATTGAACAAAGCTGAAACGGACGAAAAAGCCGCACCATGCGTGCCCATGATTCTAGGTCACGAGAAAAATTCGCAAAGCATGTGTTACCTCACACTCTAGCATGAAAACGGAAGCTACAGATATGCAATCACGCATCGTTTTCTTTTTGTGTGTGTAGAAGGGCTCCGAGACTTCCCGAGGCCTTTTATGTTTGAGCTTCAAGATAACGACAGTTTTATTGAAAAAAATATGTTGCGCCCACATGACCTGCAATGAGCTGAAAGACGTCAGGTCGGAGTATGCACGCCGTATGCCTGCTGCATGGCTAGGGGCAATATGCGCGTAGAAGATGTGTTTCGCTGCCTACCTGCAGTGTGTTATGTTTCGTGGTGGATGATATCAGCACAAGAATAGAGCATTCTGAAAATCTCTGCAGTTCGAGCTGCAGCCATTGCGCTTTTCGTAGATGTGTATGTCAGAACTGGGGTCCTCTTTACTATGTGTAGCGCCAAAGGTGTGACAGTCAAGCTTCGCTACTAGCCGAGTGAATACACTTATGGCGCACAAGGTTCTCTCTTCGGGTGAATCTCTTCCCGCATACGTCGCAACCATGAGGCCTCTCGCCGGTGTGGGTCAGAACGTGCGTCTTCAGCGTACCCCAGTGCGCGAAAGTAGCCGGACAGAGGTGGCAGAAATACGGCTTGTGGCCCGTATGCGTGCGGGTGTGCCTGGTTAGTCCTTGCTTGAAACTAAACGTGCGGCTACAGAACTGACAGCTAAACTTCTTTACGCCTGAGTGAATATTCTTGTGCTGCCAAAGAATGGATTTTGCAGTAAACGCCTTCCCGCACACGTCGCACTTGTGAGGTCGCTCGCCGGTGTGGCTTGCGAGGTGCCCTTTCAGGGTATTCAAGTGCGCGAACGTAGCCGGGCACAGGTGGCAGGCGTACGACCTCTCCCCAGTGTGCGTACGAGCGTGGCACTGGAGGCTGTCTCTCCGGGAAAACTTTCGGCCGCACATGTGGCAGGCTAACGCTTTCTTCCCCGAATGAGTCAGTGCGTGGCGCGCAAGGTTTGTTTTCGTGGCCAATCTCCGTCCGCAGACGTTGCACTCATGCAGTCGTTCGCCGGTGTGAGTCAACATGTGTGTTTTCCGATACTTGCTGCTGGTAAACGCGGCCGGGCACGACGAACACTCGAAGGGCCTCTCTCCCGTGTGCGTGCGACTGTGGATCACCAGGTTCCTCTTTTCCGTGTATTTCCTGCCGCACACGTCGCAGGCGTACTGTTTATCGCCTGCGTGGGCGAACAAGTGCGTTCGCAGCTGCGACCTGCGTTTGAAAACTCTCTCACACACAGCGCACTGCAAGGACCTCGCGGCCATAGTCTTGCCGTCTGTTTCTGGTTGGGGGACAGTGGCGTTGTTAGGGGACCTGCGATTGAAAGAAATTTTTACATTTATATGATGTGAAGGAGATGCTGGCGCACAAACAAGGCACCGCCTGCTTCTTAACTCTTGAACGAATCGAGCATAGAAGACAACAAATGAACACACAAACAGTAGGATATGGAAAACATAAACACACAAATGTCTATATTATAACAAATGTGGGGTTTCACGTCCCAAAACGACGATATGATTATGAGGGACGCCGTAGTGTAGTACTCCTGAAATTATTACCATCTACTGCTCTTATTATTATTACCAACTACTAACCACCTTGGCGGGTGAAAAACACACAGGTCTAACAGCATCATAACGTAAAAAAAAATGTTCGAAATCCAATTACGAAAGTCCCTAGGAATGTCTCTAGGCATCACGAAACTCTGCACATGCCACACATAGCAGTCAACTCATCATAACTAGGGCATACATATAATTTTTTCGCGAAATGCACTCCAAAAATGTGGATCTTTTTTTGCTTAATTAAATTCTTCAGACGATTCCATTTAAGAAACAAATTGCCTAACATTTTTTTGCGTGACCGTAAAGTGAAAAAAAAAATATTTTTGCGGTTACGTACACATCGTTTATTCGTGAGTACCATCAAGCAAGATCCTAAAAAAACACTTATACGATATTTATAAATAAAAATGATGCGTTGAATTAAACATAGCTCACAGACATACAAAAATAAGTACACCAGAGTACTTTTCCGGTAAAAAATGTTCTTCCTCTAACACGAAAAGCTTTTCAGCGTGTGATAGGCGAGATGTCGCTGCTTCATCATCATCCGAGCCTGAACTCGTCAGTCAATCCTCGTCTGACGAACTGACATCCAATGAATCAGATTCGGCACTTGGGGAATAGTCCACATCGGAAGAATCGCCGCTCGACTCACTCGCAGCAGAGCAACCCACGCGTACTTCCATAGCGTAAGTGAACTGCGTGAGTGAGCGCACGGAAGAAAACTGTGTGGGTTGTGCGCCCGTCCGGAAAGCAAAGCGAGTGACAAAGCTATAAGCAATCCTTCGTGCTACCGTCGACGAGACGGACTTAGTTTTTCCGAGTCGCCAAAACAAGAAACGACGGCGGCATCGTTTGTGTAATTTAGAGCCGCACGGAAACAGATGTAATCGCGCCCCGGGTAGCAATAAACAAGAAAGTAACAAGCGGTCACCCTTTGAGAGATTAGATACTGGACAGCCATCAGCTTTGCGGGCGCGAGAAGCGATAACCACCCAAAGGACGAAACCGAAACCAGCCGCACCGCGCGCGCCCTTGGATGCGCAAGCGAAAGCCAGCGCGCCGTTCTGAAAAAAAAGAACAAAAAAAAAACGGAGAGACATCGGCGAATGAAAAAAATTCAACGTATTCCCGAAATGTGGCAGCACATGCCAAGCAAGAGGAAGGATCGAAAAAGGCGCACGTTTTAAATATAAAGGCAAGCCATACATGCACGGCGTAAACCCTCAAAGGGCTAGAAAGGATCTTAACGATTTGAAAGCATACAAAATACTGCTCTCGTTGGTCACTTAAGGGCGCAAAAGTTTCTTTATACGGAACGGAATGCGGTCTATTGCCCTTAGTTTTGATTTATACATTAAGCATTACACACATCTCGGAAGGAAAGGAGGGGAATTTTTGCGAGGGGCTCGTTTCTTTGTAAGACGCAACCAAATGGATCAACGGAGAATTAGGCCAAGGAAGGCACAGGGTACAGTGATTGATGTCTTTGGTATGTAGTGTCGTAATTATGGCATAACTGAAAATGAATCATAGCGTCGGGGAAGTGCCTTCCTTCGTAGCTCAATTGATAGAGCATCGGACGCGTAGTTCAAAGGTTGCGAATTCAGATCCCAACGGCCGAAAGGGTGATTATTCGTCGAGTATGATATCGTTCAATTTAAGCCATAATTGCTACGATGCAGTCAGAGACAACAAGTATTGTCTCCCATTCTTTCCTTGGCCTAATTGTGTGTTGTATTTATTTGGTAGAGATATTTTAGAAATTGCGAAAGCTCTTTATCCTTCATTTGTGAAAACAAGACCCAGAGCACCCAAACCAAACGGCTATTTCCATCCGCATCAGCGCTCTAAATGTATAAAATGAGGCCAATTCAGAGTGGGCAAATGTGGGGTCCTGCACGGTGTGTCCCGACGCTAGGCTGATCGCCTTCAAAATTAACGCGTAGAAGCCGTACCTTCAAGTGGGCCAACCGAAATTGCGAAAAAGAGCACAGAATTCAAGCAAGAGCAAAAATTGAGCGATAAGATATTGAACTGATGCATGTCATATGACATAAGGGGACATTGCAAATGGCTGCCAAATATCGACATTGCAATCTGCAAATTTCAAGCGATTCTTAAAGGATTGAAAAAAGATATCGAAGATCATGAACGGCAGGGAAGATGACACTGCAAAATGCTAGAGGGCAGTGTAGTGTGCGATGTCAGTGCGTGTTAAAGAACCCCAGATGGTCGAAATTTCCGGGGTCATCCACCATGGCGTGCCTCATAAGCAAAATTCTTTGGCACGTAAAATCCCCAGATATTATTAGGGACATTTAGATTCTACGTATACTTCGTTACGTTAACGTGTCACCGGATACCGGATGGAATCTGCGCATGCCCGTACCTTTACGGAACGTAATCGTTTACGGAAAGTATACTACTCTCCGGATAGGCTTTACGTTTGCGGCCCTGTCCCGCAAATCCACCTTCGTTCGTGGCTACACAAAATTATTGTTGCAGAAACATCGAGGATTCTACTTCTAATGTAAATGTCTTGCAGCGGCATAATTACGAATGAGTTGCCTTTTTAATATGTTTTCCCTCGGAAACAATAGGCAGAAGCAAGCGTGTACATGGATTAATGAGAGCTAACAGACAATAACGCCAAGGAAAGTAATCCGTGAGGCCAGAAAAACAGAAAAATAGTGTTCCACACTCACCGCCATGGCTGCGATTGGCGCTGACTAACACTCCAAGGTTTAAATGCACATATATACCACATAAAGTGGACGGGAGGATGACCGCCGCCGCAGCTCTGTGGTAGAGCATCGGACACGTTATTCGAAGGTCGCAGGTTCGGTCCCTGCCGGCGGCAAGTCATCTTTTTGTCCACTTTACTTTCTTCACATTTATATTCTAAATACTGCAGATAACACCCCCTTTGCTTTCCTTGGCGTTATTTTCTGTTAGTTCTCATTAATATTCTGTCTAACAAAGAAAACGAGCCTTAAGAGTCATCTTCTTTCCTTCATTCGCGCACATGAATGTGGTTTAACGAAGCATCACAAGATGTCGACACCATCGTCGGATAATCCGATATTCCTACACCGCTTTGCGTATACCGGGATACTGCACACGCTAAAAACCTCTCATGGTTTTGCCGCAGCGGTAATTCAATATTATCTAAATTAAATGTACTTTATATGCGGTTATCACCACCATTTAGTGGTTAGCGGAGATGTAAACGTATACCTTTAGGTACATACATAAACGTTTACGTATGGCGAGCTAAAACTTTTCTAAAACATGCGTTCCCGGGTAACACGGTAAACGCAATCCGGTATTCCGGTAACACGGTAACGTTAAAAAGTATACGTACAAGCTAAAAAGTCTCTATTATACGGTGACTCTGCAGGAATGTTCTGGGCAACTGGCATAAGCCGTAGTAGCAGCGATAGCCAAGACGAGAGACCGATTGTGCATTATGCTTGAATTCATAGTGGTGCAGAAACAATGGTGTTCGCTTTTGTGCCGGGGGTGTGCGATTACGGACACACGAATACAACGGCGCATTTCACAAGACTGCTCTACGGGAGAAACATCGTCAAAATCACGAGAAAGCTTGGGCCCCTTTCGCTAGGTTTTAAAAGAGCTTCATACAGCTTACTCGTGTATACAAAATGTTCATGTCTGAAGTGTCGCCGCAGACTGTCAAAACTGACACTATTTTTCGTTCCGGTGCCGCAAAAACAGGCCCGGGATATTACCAGTTCAGAGGTGTAATACAGACACTAAGACCGACCAATGCAATCCTTGTAAAAAACTTGGAGAGGAAATATGGCGCTTTGGCGTCGAGACAATTTTAATAAATCCACGAATGATAATTTTAAATCCGGCATTTCCTGTTGGGTAATGTTGGGAAAATATTAAACTGCTATTTTTCTTGCTAATGTAAAGTATTATTGGTGTGCGAAAACGTACAACACTGGAAAGATCTCCAGAAGAGAACAGCAATATCTAGAAAGAAAACCGAATCTGGGTTGAATGATGCGCACACTAAATTTCTCACAACGTTTCGGTAACTCATGATGTATGCAGATTACTAACCGTTCGTCTGGAGTCAATGCGGTGGGGCCTTGCCTTGTGTTCACGCCGCTTGTTCCTCGCGCAGAGCTTGATTGAGCTGGTTTACACGTCTGTCTTTTGGCTTTGGCTACAGCTGGATTCCTGCAGTAAAATAGTACAGCAATCACGTTTCATGACTCAACATTAGTAAAACAACACGCGTAGTAACGAAAAAAAATTGGCGAAGCTTCCACTAAGCCGCGCAAAGCCATGAAACAGCGAAACTGGACGATTCGGAAGACTAATCTGGCTGCTTCTAGGTTGTTTCTAGGCCTTAGCTAGGTGATGCTAGGTTGTTTTTACGTTGATTCTCAGAGCAGAGAGGTTCGAGTTAAACCACAGACAGTCCCAGACGCGACACGGATGTTCAAACTCCTGAGACAGAAACTCGCGCTGAAACCAAGCGCTCGCACCTCATAGATCTACACGCAGGTCGTCGTTGGCCTAGGTCTACCATCGCTTCGGGGTCTTCTCGCAGCCGCCGTTGCCTTTCCCATTGCTTAGCGGGGAGTAGTGGGATTTACCCAATTTCTGTGGCACATGCCGTTTATGATGATGATGGTTTTCTGATAGGCAGCACGAATTTCTGTGGCATATAGCCGTTTGTTGGGCCAACTGTTGCCTTCATCATTGTAAGTGGACCAGTGGTGAGTAAGTCGGATTTACCCAAATTTTGTGGTACATACCTGATAGGCAGCAGAGGATACGCCGCACACTGCAGGCCGCACAAATTACGGCCGCCTTAAGCTGCTTCGCAGTTAAAAACGACTATCGCAAAATTCTGCTTTGACACATTTTGCATAGTGGCTGTGATGAATGAAAAAATGAATTAAATGAGCACACATACAACTTAATCTGTCCTCATTAGGCTGTTAATTCGTAAACACAAGCGATACTCATTGAAGTGGGGCATGAAGTTATTCTCGTAAAAAAAAAAACAAGAGAAAGTATAATAACCTCGCAACTTGTACAGTGAGTATTACGTTGTACATTATTAAACTGTGAATATTCATGCCAATGTGAAGTTTAGGAAAACAAGAAGAAAAAATGCGCGATAGAAAGCAGCAATTTTTATACATGAAAAATAACCTGGATAAAAGGAGCCCTGCGCTGTTCCGCAATGTTTCTGTAAGAGGCGCGCGGTGGTTGGAAACGGCCTTTAACGTTAGCGGGAGCGTGAAATACGAAAAGGAACGTTTCTTGTCCTCGTCTGCTCGAGTTTTGAACTTTGAATACTAATAACATCAGTTTTCGTGCACCAATTTTCGTAATTCTTTTTGCGTTAGTCTCGGCATTCATTACTACACGCATTCCAGCGCTAAACAAGACAGTCGCGAAAGCGTCGCAACGAGCACTAGAAAATTTCTGATAACAATTCAGAAACGTGTGACGCAAACAGATTGCTAACCCTTTGTCTGCTGTCGATGTGGCTGAATCGTGCCTCCTATTCTCGCGGATTCTTCTTCGAGAGCTTTGAACTGGGCTGGAGGCGTGCTGAGACGTCCCTCGCTTGCCTCTGGCCATGGCTGGATGCCTGTAATAAAATAGTACACAAATCACCTATCATAGTTGGACATCAATATAAGCCATGACCTGACGGTATACTGAACAAAACTTGTGCCGCCAAGATTTCCAGCCCATTTGACAGGCCGTTCGGGCGGTTCCATTTGAAAGGTTCGGTGCTAAAATTGGTTAATACAACCTTGTTTTCAAGCGTATACACAAATTGCCACTTCTATCGGCCGCGCCGTGAAACTGGGGGGGGGGGGGGGGTGACGTTTAACTTCAGTGGAAGTGGGCGTGCCAACCATGTAAGCCGTCGCCCGCGTCTCTCAACCCGCTCCGCTCCCACTGTGGTTCCGATAACCAGTACGAACGGCACCCGCAGCGAACAATGCTCCCGAGTTGGGCATCTCTCAGTACCTTTGTGAAAAGTGGAGAGTGGGATGGACGCACGAAAAGAACACACAGAAGACGAGCGCGAACTATCATACGTGACAGCTCGATACTTGAAGCGCACTGCTCAAACATAAAGCAGGACGCACGAAACGAACGAACAGGTACACACAGGACGAGCGCGAACTGTCATAATTGTTGCTTATTTCTGTTTGAACAGCGCGCTCCTTTCGCAAACGCGGCCGCTGTAGCGAGCGAAGTGACCTCCGTACGCTCTGTGACTTCAGCGCGGACATCGCGGGGAAAGCACAAGACATACAACCCCCCGCTCCACCCCTACCCCCCCTCCCGCCCCTTTCTTTCCTCGAGATAAGCGCACGATGGCGACCACGCCCTGTAGGGCGAAGAGCCCTACAGCTACTACAGTTACCCAGCAGCTACTACAGCGCGAGCAGACAGCGGAAGAGCAAGGTTCTCCCTGCGCAAATATTAGAAGCGAGGGAGCAAGCCGACGCCTTGAAGTGCGTCCGTCGCGCTATCGCGCTGGTAATGAAGAAACGCTTATAAGCGCCTGCCGTATCTGAGTACTGCGGTAAAGGGTGTATATATAACGCTCGCCGTTAGCTACCTGAAGGATCTGCCTTTCGTGGCTTAGTGGTTTGCGCCACGCACTGCGGACTAAGAGGTCGCTAGTTCGATTCCGCTCTTCGGAAGCTTTTTTCGGAATTACGTTTTTGGGGACTTATATATATATACTTATACGCAGCGTGACGGTGGCGATGGCGACGGCAAAAACCAGCCAAGACTGTCCATATAATTGCTATTGCAATAAATATGTTGTATAGACTGTTTATCGGAGCAGTCGCACTTTCTCAGTAAAATTTCGATGTTTTTCTCATTTTTACCTCGATCAGTTCAGAATCCCTTTTTAAACTAAAAGATATATTATAGCACGTGTACGTCCTGATACGTTTGTTATCCTTTCTGTGATAAACAAAAATGAGCCCCGTAAGCAAGAATGAAGCTGGAATCTTCCCTCGTTAGCCGGGCAGCAATTCGCCCCACGCGAGAAAACTCTGTGACGTGCTACATGTAATTACCCATAGGTCTGCTCCTCCATACTTCTTCATTCATACTATGAATATTACAAAAAATTCACCGATGATACGATACTGACTAATGCGGCGAACTCTGAGCGCAGCTGTTGGGTGTTTGGAGTTTTCACTATTACCTCTGGATTCTAGCGTCCGCAGCGTTGAGCCTCTGCTTTTGAACCTCGTTTAGTACTAGCGGCAGACGACGCACTATCACTACTTGCGTCGCGCATTGTTCAGAAAGAACTGGCTGAGACTATTTTGCATACAGGTACGCGGTTTACATTAAGAAGAGAGCGCTGTGAGCAGCGTGTCTGGCACGGACAATTTCGTGCAGCCATTTGCACATCAACCGCCGCAGACAGGATGGCAAAGTGGATGGCGTTGCCGAACACGTGTGCGGCGTGTTACAATACATCGGACCCGTGTCCCCGAAGTACGGAATATCTCCGTAACTGTGCGTGCCGTGTCGACCATGCACAAACACGCTCACAGTTCTGATAGCATCGCTCTACGACCGATTAACCTTTTATGTAGGTGACCGTTAGCACATTATTAAGGCGAAAGCCTCAGATGCATCATCAAACGCGAAAATTGACCGTCGGCGTCCCGCGTCGGCGGCATCGACACGAGTCGTGCAAAGACATATGACGGCGCCGCTTTGCACCGCCTCCGTTATCGGTGGGCCGATCACGGATCACGGAGGTAGTGCAAAACCAGGGCACGCACGCACACACATACGCACACACACACACACAAGGGAATACATACATATACATACACGGCGCATGAGGGCAACGGCGACGCAAAAAACCGCCGAAAGTGTCCATACACTTGCTATCGCAATAAAACTCCCACTAACCATATTTGAAAAAGAGTTGCCCTCACTTCACTGAAAATAACCACTCTTTCTAGAAGGAAAGAATACTGCATTAGATTTGCACGAAGGTCAATGGGAAATAGCGACCGGCTGCGTTTACCGAGAGTGGTGGACACGGAAAACTGCCGCGCACTTCGGCTTTCCGCGTTGTTCGTAATACCTATACGGGCTAGCACGATATTATGCAACGGAAAATGAAGATGCCACCATACCTGCCTTGCGAGGAAGGCTTCCACGAGAGCCCAGTAGTTGTGTGAAGCTGAACCGAATCCAGCCGCACTAGCCGCGAGTGGAGGGGGCGACGGGGAGACAGGCGACGCACCACAGACGCAACTGACGCAACTTTCGTGGCGAGACGCACGATCCAGGACAGCCGTTGTCTCGAATGTTCGATATGGGCCTCGCGCTCCGGCGGTCCCATTCTTAGATGGGGGTGACGGCGGAAATGCCGCCGCGCAGGTAGCGCTGGTCTTTAGGGCGCCCCGCCGCCAATACGAGTTTTTAGCTTGGCCGTATTACTTTCTAGCGTTACCGTGTTACCGGAATACCGGATCGCGTTTACCATGTTACCAGAGTGCTGATCAAGGTTGTGCGCTTTGATGGCGGGTCCCCAGCGCAGTGCATGTCTGGGTTACATACGTGCGCGCAGGGTTCTCCAATCCGGGGGGAGGCAGCCTTACCGCACGTCACCTTTGTTTCTCGAGTCAGAGAGAAAACAGGCTTCACAATGGACACAAACAAAACTGAAGCTTTGTTGTGCTTGTCAACTGCCTTTGGTACCCGCGGCTTTTGAGGTGTAAAAGTGGGGAGCAAACGGTTCCTGGAGTATGACATCAGCGGTTCTCTGCCGCCATTATCGTGAAAAACGTGCATGACCGTAAACATTAAGCAATGACGGGCAAGCTCGGACTGAGTAACGCTACGGAGGCAGACTTGGCGCCCCCTTCAGTTGATCAGAGGGGGCGCCAAAATTTCTAGAATCCGTTCAGGACGAGCCGAGTTACAGGGATTTTTCGCAAGCTAGGATCGCTTTCTCTCTTCTCTCGTCTCAACGAGCACACTGGAAGCTACACAGGGAAGGATGGCACAGAGAAGAGATTCACGTCAGCTGAACGCGCTTCATGAAGCGCGACCGTAAAGCTTGCTCGCGCGACGCCAGCTCCGGATGATCCGTTGGTGGGCCGATAACGTCCTCGTGGGCTCGCCTGTGGAAGCGACTGCGCGCTGCCGCGCGCGCGTTTTGGGCAGAGCGCATGCTGCCGGGGATTGCGTTTTCCAAGTTGCAAAGAAAGCCACATCATTGCACAAGTTGGTACGCACCATTCTTATGCCGCGCAGCCTTGAGAAGATTATAAGCACTGAATTGAACTGTGAAACGGCATATTCAAGAGAAATGCACGGGCAAAACAAGCGCCAAGCTGTACGCAGATTCAAATCGACAATTGTTTTGGGTGCCTTTTCATCTGTCAGTTATGTTGCACTGCAACGACATCGGAAAGAAATAAACAGTAGTCGTGTTTTAGCAGCGAAACTGTTTAGCAAATCGTTCCTTGTGCCTCGTATCGCGAAACTATCATCATCATAAACGGGTATGTGCCACGAAAATTGGTTGAATCCCACCTCTGGTCCACTAAAGATGAAGAAGGCGAGAGTTAGCCCAGCAAGTGGCTTCGAAGCAACTCACGCCTCACCATACGCAGCCATGGGTCGCCCGAAGATAAATCGAACTCCCGAGGAAGAAGCCGCGATCCGAGAAGCGAGGCTTCCTGCTAAGCGGGAACGTCAACGGCAACGCCGAGAAGATCCGCAGTATAAGGCCAGGGAATCGGAACAGAAGAGACTGCGGTGGCAGCAAGATCCCGGATATTGGGAGCGCAAACGTGCGGCAAATGCTGGTCTCTCTTGTGCATTCCCTGCGGCCAGATCGAGCCTACCGAGAAGCGGAGCGAGCCCGTGCGCCGACGCCGCCATCATCAGAGCACCGCAGTCCTTGTCAAAGACGAGTACCGAGGGTAGAGGACTGAGGATGATAAGGCAAAGGTGGAGACCAGACTTGCTACAGCCAAGTTCGAGCCAAGTTCAACCTCGCTATAGCCAAGTTCTGCCTAGATGATACAGCAATAAATAAGCATGAGGCCGATCAGCTAAGCTGTGTACCGAGATTCGCGAGGCTTAGCGCAAGCTTTCAACCATCTTGTTTTCCTCGCAGTGTTCTATTTTCGGAAACCGCAGGACCAGGAAAACAGCCACCTCTAACTTGGGGAGAACTTATCTGCAAATAACAGAACAGTGAAGTTAGCAAACGCGAATGCACCCTTCTTGTTTCTGTCTTATGCATTGGTAACTTGATGAAGGCTGGTGGGTTCATAATTAGAGCAGAGGATATAACAGCCCGACGAGAAGAGAGACAACAAAGGAGCGAAGCGCTTGCCCTATCGTCTTCGCTCCTTCGTTGTCCCTGTTCTCGTTGTGGTGTTTTACGAAATCGCAGGACCAGGAAAAGAGCCACCTCAAGCTTGGGGAGAACTTAAGTGCAAATAACAGGAACAGTGAAGTTGGCAAATGCGAATGCCCCTTTCTTATGTCGCTCTTGTGCATTGGTAACTTGATGAGGGCTAGTCGGTTCATAAAACAGCAGAGGATAAAACAGCGCGACGAGAACAAAGGAGCGAAGCGCTTGTCCTATCGTCTTCGTTGTCCCCGTTCTCGTTGTGGTGTTTCGTCGTCTGCCCTTGCGCAGTTATATTTATAATAATTTTGGGGTTTAACGTCCCAACCCCCTTGCGCAGTTCACCCCAAAGATCGTGTACCAAAAAGCCCAGATTAAAATCCGTTTTCGGGGGAATTAGCAGGTTTTCGGGTGGTTTTCGTGCCAAACTCGGGTTGGCATGAATTAGTCCATGCTGGTTGCGTCATTTATAAACGCTTCTCTCATATGCACACACGTTTCTTTAACCAGGTGACTAATGTTACTTTTTTTTCTTTTTGGCGTTTATTTTCGTATCACGGTTGAAGAAGTTGTGGTCACAAACGTTCTGCGCGATCTTGGTGCCATTTCTTTTCAGCATTCTAAAAGTATGGCGCACTAACATACTTTCAACCTTTCATTTTCTCGACCTTCTAAGCATTGCCGTCGCCATAAGGGTGGCTTTCTTGGCCACTCTCTCGTCAAAGGTGATCGACACTCTCTCCACCGACCCCGCGAGACAATGACCTGCAGTCAAATATAACGCTACAAGCAGCGCAGCGCGAGGTTAGCGCGCAAGCACGCTCACGTGCTTGCGCGCTAGAGGGGAACGCGCGCACGAGTCCCTTGAAGAGCGCACGCGTAGCGCGAGCAGAAAACGAGAGGGGGGAGAGAGAAAGCACGCATGCATGCAGCGAGATAAAATGCAGGCAGCCACGATGTAAAGTATTGTCACGCGGTCGTGACGTCAACGAACGTAGGAGTCGGCGTGTCCAAGATGAAACTTTTAGATGTGAAGCATCTTACAGCGGAGTTCAATTCGGTGGTGGTGTGCGGCGTGACCACCCTTACTGCGCATGCGCGAGCCCTCTCCACACACCTCCTCTCCCATCCCCCTCTCCACTTCCCATTTCCCCTCCCCTCCCTTCTCCACTCCCCCTCTGAAACGCGGGCTCTACATGCCGAAGCGCTGCTTCGCATCGCCTCAGGTTCCCTGCGGGAGATGGTGCGATTTTTTATTTGGCCGAACTTGTGGCCAGGAAACGAAAAGTCAAACTACACTAATACACACCGTGTCCTGATAGCGGCGAACAAGGCGTCGGCCGTCGATGAAGACTGCTCATGGCTGGGACGCGCCGTATTTTATACATCACGCAACGGACTTTCCAGTCTTATCACTGGTGATCGCGCAAACTCTGGAATAATCTAGACAATTCGCGTCCTGCGCGCAATCTTAACAAAGTGATCTACTACAATCGCGAAGCTTCTCGAACACTGCGGCGCGGTCGGCGTCGAGCGTTGCTAGCCGTCCTTGTTGATCAAACCCGAATACACAAAAACAAGAAAAGAAGCGCGCGTGGCAGTATGATGGGTTGAATAGTCCAAACACTTGCCAAAACTTTAAGTAGGGATATTCACACTATAAGCGAGTGGTATGTCCTATTTAAGATGGCAACCACCATAAACAGGGCACTGAATCACATTCTAAAAAAACATGGGTGATCCCTCCGTCATAGGAATCGGTATAACACGAAAGTGAAACGTGTCTTCACAGAAGTAGTGCTTATGATATATGAGAGCTTGTACAACGTCTATTCGTGTTTGGCAGCTATAGCACCGTTTGACGTGGATGCACCCATGTTGACAGCATGTCTCTATCGCGACGACTAACGCCCATGATCATGATTACACCGTTGAGGTAGCTGACGGTGTGAACATATATTTTGACACAGCGAATCGTGAATCGCGCGTAAGGATGATATCAACAAGCTCATAATCAACATTGGTACCCGGTATGCACTTCTTCAAAGCGTCGTCAATTAAGGAGAGAAACGGTACGGTGTGCGCTTTCTAGTAATGGGTAGCCGACGCCTGCGCTCATGCATACATAACACACACTGCACTTCAGCAACGCGGGAGGTAGAGGTTCGTAGCCTGAGTCGCAAACGCGTGCGTCCCGCTGGCCTCTGTCTCGCAGGCGCTGCTCTCGCTCCACCAAGGCACGACATTAGCCCGTCGAAATCGCGTCCTATCTGCAACGCATATTGCAGCAGTTTTGTTAGTCGGTGCTCTCGCAATTGAAGCAGTCGGCGGCAGAGAAATCCCGTTCGTGCACGTGGAAGCTGCACTACTCCAATGAGCCGACGCACGCTAACACGAATACAAAGGCAAAGAACGTAACTGCGTCAAGGGTGCCTCGGCGACGCCAGCGCGGCCAGTCTACCTCTCTGGTATCGAGACGCTTTAACCATGACCTCTGATATCACGTGCAATCTCGGAGTAAGCGCTAGTAAGTGTCGATTGTGAAGCATTACTTCTTTTCACCTCTCACAGACGGCGGCACCGCCCCGCTCTGCCCGCCGCGAAAGAGAAGGTGTGAAAGATATAAGGCGCGTTCGCGCCGTGCCTAGCATGTCCCGAGTTGGCTTAATCGGTAGAGCGTCGGGCGCTTGCCGTCGCGGCTGCAACGTCGTGGGTTCGATTCCCAGCGGGGTATCTTTTTCTTGGTTTTTTTCTTTCTCACCCGTTGGCGTCCATTTTATCAACGTCATATCCGTGACGGATGTACTTGGTGGACCCCGGCATAAAACACTTTCGTGTTAAAAAGTGAGAACATTTAGTCGAGCAAATAATGTCGACATTGCACTGTGCTCAATAGTTCCATATTATTTTCTGCCTGATCTAGAACACTAGAGTGCGCATCCACATACGTGTAAAAAACAAAAACAAATCCGGGCACCACGTACGAAAGAGTACAGTCTAAATAAAGGATATATTTTATTGTGAGAGACAACAGGTTACATCTATAAAAAACTTTCGAAAGCAGCAGCGTTAGGTATTATATTCATGAGACACTTTCTGGTGCAACTTGCAATACTATCTGATAATAGCTAGGAACACCTCGACAAGAAAAACTTCCGCATACACGCTCAGCTGAAAACAGATACTCATGCCAAAGGACTCCTCTACTTGGCATTGCCCACATGTGTGCTGTAATGTAAAATGTGATACAGCGTCCGCGACTCCTCATTCAAATTCACACATGCACGGCGTCTGCGTGCTGCACGGCTGGGAGCAATACGCACGCTAAATAGTATGTTTTGCTGCCTACTTGCTGTATGTGATGTTTGAACGTGGACGATATTAGCACAAGAATACAACGCTCTGAAAATCCCCTGCATTTCGAGCTGCAGTCGTTGCGGAATCGAGGCGCACTTCACCATAGCTTGTACTGCTACCGATGTGACAGTCAAGCTTACCTTTTCATTGAGTGAATGCGCTTATGGTGCGAAAGGTTGGACTTCGCAGTAAATGTCTTACCACATACCTCGCACATGTGAGGTCGCTCACCGGTGTGGGTCAGAACATGGTCTTTTAGAGTACTAATGCGCGCGAATGCAGCAGGACACAGGTGGCAGTGGTACGGCTTCTCGCCAGTGTGCGTGCGGGTGTGGCTGGTTAGTCCTTCTTTCAAATTAAACGCGCGGCCGCAGTACTCACAACTAAACTTCTTCACACCCGTGTGAACGACCTTATGCTGCCAAAGGTTGCCCCTCGATCTGAACCTCTTTCCGCATGCGTCGCACCTGTAAGGTCGGTCGCCGGTGTGGCTTACAACGTGCACTTTCAGCGTATTCAATTGCGCAAAACTAGCTGGACACAGGTGGCAGGTGTACGGCTTCTCGCCAGTGTGTGTACGGGCGTGGGTCCTGAGTGTGGTTCTCCGGGAAAACTTTCGGCCGCACACGTGGCAGGCGAACGCCTTCTTCCCTGAATGAGTGAGTGCGTGTCGCGCGAAATTTGTTTTTGTGACAAATCTCTTTCCACAGACGTCGCACTCGTGCGGTCTTTCGCCGGTATGAGTCAGCATGTGTCTTCTCCGATTCTGGTGGCTGGTGAACGCTGCAGCGCACGACGAACACTCGAAGGGCCTCTCGCCCGTGTGCGTGCGACTGTGGATCACCAGGTTCTTCTTTTCCGTGTACTTCCTGCCGCAAACGTCGCAGCCGTACCGTTTGACGCGAGCGTGAGAAAACAAGTGTGTTCGCAGGTGCGACCTGCGGCTGAAGACTTTGTCACACACGCCGCACTGCAAGGACCTCTTGCCGTCTGTGTGGGAGACATGGAGCTCATCAGGGGACCTATCATTGAAGGAAATATGCATCGAACATTAGGCACATTTTAGACAAGACGAGAGCTCTTCATCCCTCACTTACGCAAACAATCAGAGCACCCAAATCATACAGCTTTTCCCGCCTGCAATAGCTAGCTCTCCAAATGTGATGAATGAGTCCATTTTGTTTCAGAGTGGGCAAGAACAAGGTCTGGTGGCCCCCAAAACTAACGTATAGACTCGCATACCAGACTCGCCATCCGCGTGGCCGTGCAGGAGCTTGGTAGGAGTGTGAAATTAGGCACCTCCACGAAATGAGGTTAATTTAGAGCCATCAAAAATTGAAAAAAAAAAATGTCGCAGTTTCGACGCAAGGGCGAAGCAATGATGCGACAGCAACACATTGTAATGTCATGCGAAGTAAAGCTGGCCGCTACCTCTTTCGGATCCGATCTCGCGTAAGTCTACAAAAAGCTGGTGTAAGAGAATACGGACGCTCCAGCGAGAGAAGCGGTTATCGCACATTCTCATCATGTTGATAGCACAGCACGTAGAAGGGTGCACGAGCCGCTCGCTAATGCCTGCCGAGATAGCGCGCGCGCCAGCGATCGCGACCGCGCCCTTACAATGTTCACAGTTGCTGCTCGAGCAACTGTGAACTTGAGTGCTCGAGCACACTTGCCCTCTCCCTTTCTATTTGCCCTCTCCCTTGCTATGCTACACTGTACAAGGTTATGCTATCGTTTGTACTCTACCCTCCTCCACGCTTCCCTTTCCCCACCCTTTGCTAAACTATACTAGACAAGGCTATACCCTCTCCATTCATCCTTTCCTTGCTCGTCACTCTCACATCAGTCCTCATTCTCACTTCCCTTTACCACCCCCCTTATTACACCATATTTGGCTATGCTATGCTGGGAGCCGCTTGGCACGTACCCGATTTCTGCTGGTCACGCGAACAGGCGGAACGAAAAGCTTAAACAGCTCCGCTATCAAAAATATTGTTCTGTTTGCATATGCACATAAAACTGCCCATCGGGCTGAGGAATGAAAGAGGAAGATTCAATGCAAATGTTCTTGTTCAAAGAAAGTTGGGAGAGGCAGGTTCAGGTGGCACTAAATCTTCATGCATATTTCTAAGTTTACGCATGTTGCAGACAATAACTGTCCTCCAAGTCATAAATATTTCATCAACTCTATCTCGGCTCTGATTGACGAATACAATTAGTTACCTTTTACAATTATAAAACCGCCTCATATGGTCACATCATTTAATTACAACCTGCTCATCTGCTTATCATGCGCAAACAAACAGCACCATCAGAGATCAAGCTATTGGTCTATGTTTTGTGAGACCGCAATAAAATCCTGCAGGGGTCGTTTGAGTCCCAAATCTAAAGAAAAGTTTGGCGATCTTGTGATATTGCACGACTAAAAGCGCTCTCAGTTATGTTTCGTGCTTACCACAGAAATAACTGGCCATCAATGCTCATTGCCACTAATTATATCACTGATCACTGAATAACGAATTTCAGTGAAAGTTACTGGCTGCTGGGCTGGAATTTCTCCACTCATACAATACTGCACCTCATGCACCTGTAATGCCTCTCCTCTTTCTAACACCACAATGACATTGATAGTAGTCTAATAAATAAACAAACAAACAAACTTATATCACGCATCTATGTTAAGGGGTCATGAACCACTTTTCCAAGTAATGATCTAATGACCTCAGTATCGGAGTTTACTGCCTCACGAATCCATTGCCGCAAAAATTTCTCGAATCCGTCAAGAATGAGCGGAGTTACGGGGTTTGGGCGCACGCTCTCAGCGCTTTCTCTCTTTTCTCGTGCCGACGAGCGCACTGGAAGCTACATAGGGAGGGATGGCACGGGGGAAAGAAGTTACGTCAGCGCGCGTCATGAAACGCGATCGCTCTCCCGCTGTGATTCGCGTGCGCGAGTGCGGCTACCGTGTACTGAGGAGTGCGGCGCCGTCAAGTGGCGGCACCCCGTGGCAAGAAGCGCATCTGATCCGAACTCCGCTCTCGATTTACGTCGGCTATCGGCCAGGAAGCATGCTTTGTCTCTTGCGACGTAAACTGGCAGATCCGCGACGTCAACGTGCAGACGCCCCGCCCACCGACGATAGTGAGAACCGGCCTCTGTTTGAAAAGAGGGTGCCTGGGGAAACGGCAACTTCGCGCTCCGCTTGTGGCCTTTACGCGGCGCGCACGACTGTAATATTTGGCAGAACAGTTCATAGCCGTGTCAGCTTTCCGCAGGATGTGTTTTTTCAACAAGCCCAAGGGGTGCTTCATGAGCCCTTTAAGAATTGTGAAAGTATTAAGCTGCGACTTTTTTAGCTAATGTAGAGATTTGGGTGAAGAAGAACGTAGAACACCGAAAAAAATCACAGCATATCCACGGAGTGAATGATGATGAGTGGGCGAAGCTGCGGAGGTTCATCGGTAAACCGTGAATCTTCCGTGAATTCTGCCCTGTACATCATCACCGACGTGAGATCGGGCGCGTTTATACTAAAGGTTCGATGAGTTATGACGACTTGCAGCTCACTTTAATTTTACATGTACGCTGTGAATTTTCATTGTTTAGAAAACCATTGCTTTAGAAAACACCTTGCGTCTTTCGTTAAGCAGCTGGCGTCTTTTTCGTTTTGCTTTAGAAACATCTGGCGTTCTTTCGTTTTGTTTTTACAAAACATCTGGCGTCTTTCGTTGGTTTATTTCATCAATCAACGGCGTTTTGAACAAAATTTTTATTGTTTAATCACGCACAGGAGAAATCTCACCAGGCACTACCTTGGAGGTAAACAATGGCTGCTAATGGGAATGAGAGACAGAAGAAGTCGGCTTTTAGCTAACACTTACACTTCTACAGAGACAGAAGAATTCGGCTTTTAGTTAACGCGCACGCTGCGAATTTTTTATTGTTCAACAACGCACAGGAGAAATCTCCCACCGGCACCACCTTGGAGGTCAAAGGGTAAGACTTGTTACTCACTACTACGAGCACGACGAGGGACGAACGGGTGCCGCCTTAAGGAGCTTCGCCCCTAAAAATACGGAGAAGAGCACAGCGATATCTAGAAAGAAAACAATCTGGGTTGAATGACACGAAATACATTTTGTACAACATTTCAGTAACGCGTGGTGCACGCAGATTGCTAACCTTTCGTCTGTTGTCAATGTTGCGTGGCCTTGCCTCGAATTCACGCCGCTTGTTCCTGGAGAGCCTTGGACCGAGCTGCATGGAGCTGGTTGAGAAGTCTGTGTTCTGGCCTTGCTTACAGATGGATTCCTGTAGTAAAATAGTACAGAAATCACGCGTGACGACTAAGCATTAGTAAAACACTACAGTAGTATGGATTGTTGGGCTAGTTGGTAAGGCAGCATGTTTGGTAAAACGACGAAGACGGAGTAAAACAGAAAAGATGCGGAAGAGCGCCGACTCGCTCGTCGTCTGGCTGCTCACCTGTTTTTGCCGATGAACAGATATTGTCAAGACACAGTTGCCAAGCAACTAGAGTGGTGATAGAGGCCTTTCATATTAACCAACTGAGTGACGCATGCGTAAGTCAGGCATTCTTCTCTCTTACGGACAAGGAGGTTGCGTAGCTGCTCAGCACGTTACGTGATACGCAGTGTTTCTTTTCCCAACTTTTTAGGGGCGAAGCCCCTTAAAGCGGCACCCGTTCGTCCCTCGTAGTGCGTAACCAGTCTTAACGCTAGTACCAGATATTGACCTCCAAGGTGGAGCCGGTGGGAGATTTCTCCTGTGCGTTGTTGAACAATAAAAAATTCGCAGCGTGCGCGTTAACTAAAAGCCGAATTCTTCTGTCTCTCATTCCCCATTAGCAGCCATTGGCATGTTCCAGTAGGAAACGTTAGTAGAAGTAGAAGTGTGTTAGCTAAAAGCCGACTTCTTCTGTCTCTCATTCCCATTAGCAGCCATTGTTTACCTCCAATGTAGTGCCTGGTGAGATTTCTCCCGTGCGTGATTAAACAATAAAAGTTTTGTTCAAAACGCCGTTGATTGATGAAATAAACCAACGAAAGACGCCAGATGTTTTCTAAAAGCAAAACGAAAAGACGCCAGATGTTTCTAAAGCAAAACGAAAAGACGCCAGCCGCTTAACGAAAGACGCCAGATGTTTTCTAAAGCAATGGTTTTCTAAACAATGTTAATTCACAGCCTACATGTAAAATTAAAGTGAGCTGCAAGTCGTCATAACTCTCATCGAGCCTTTAGTATAAACGCGCCCGATCTCACGTCGGTGATGATGTACTGGGCAGAATTCACGGAAGATTCACGGTTTACCGATGAACCTCCGCAGCTTCGCCCACTCATCATTCACTCCGTGGATATGCTGTGATTTTTTTAACACTTCTGCCCAATGTTGATATGTGATTGGTGTAACCTTCCTCTGTTCCTCAAATAAATCTTTTCAGTTCCGAGTCAGCAACTCTAGTCCGTGTCCCTTCTATTTTGCTGCGTCTTCGTTGTTTTCGCGCTGTACCAAACATGATATCAGTCAAATAGCACGGGTGGCGAAGAAAGAGGGATTATCAGAAAATCACGTTTCAAAATCAAATTTGACACGTTTTGCATGGTGGCTTTGATAAGTAAAAAATGAAGCTTTCGTGGGGTGGGGGATGGAACGATTGTATTGATTTCCACCCACCCCGCGAAAGCTTTCTCAACCCAATGTCGTTTTGCAGTGCCTCCGGGATCCGAGGCATTGGCTGCACATCACGTGGTCTTACAGGGCATCCTGGTTTGGCCGGCCTTTGACCAAGCGACGACGTCATGTTATGGAGTCATGACATCCTAGTCATCACATGATAATGATTTTATGCCTCACTCGTGTTGACTGCAATGCCACCGACGATCACTCTTCGTGTTTGATGAGGCATCTAAGGCTTCTGCCTTAATAAGTATTCGTACATTATAGTAACGCGTGATGGGCGCAGAATACTAACCCTTTCTCTGCTGTCGATGCGCAGGAACCGTGCCCTGTATTCATGGCGCCTGTTCCTGGAGATCCCGGGACAAACCTGGATCCTTTCTGACTGGCCCGTCTTTTGGCTCTGGTCATATCTGGATTCCTGTTGTAAAGAAAGTACAGAAATCACCAATAATAGCGCTGCATTAGTAAGATAGCATGCAAAGTAAAGAAAAAAAAAGCGATTATCTCTAAATTGTGTTCTTACACATTTTGCATCTTGGTTGTGATGATTTAGGATGGGCCAAGTGAGCACGTATAGAACACAATGTGCCCCCGTTAGGCTGTTAATTCGTAAGCAGGGACAACATTCATTGAAGAGCGGCATGCAATTCGCCTCGGCTTCGCCGCTGCGGCGTTGCAGTGCACTATTGGCCTCGAGGCCCACCACTGGAAACGCCGGCGCCACCGTCGGCGTGACGTGCTTGGCAGGATCACGTGGTCTCAGCGGCCGCGTCGGCTGCTTGTGGAGCGCTGCCGCGTGCTTTGAAAACGAGTTTCAATTACCACATGCGTTGCGGTTTGTTCAAATACGGAAGTTTTCTCGCATTGTCTACTCAATTTAAACCATTGTAATGCGCGGCTGCCTCCGAAGGCGACGAACATGGGGCTCTACCGCTCGGTGCCGCAGTGCCGCGTTTACGCAACGGAGCCGAGTGTCAGCGTGCACCGGTAATCGCGGGACAAGAAAAAGCGTGAAGCATGGGTTGTAAAGCTAAGAACCGGCAAGTAGCCATCCGCTACGAGTCTTGTGTGCAACAAGCAGTTCCGCGACGAAGACTTTTGTTACTGCGTCGGGTCTGCGATCTTCGGTGAGTAGCAGACAGCGCGCACTGAGACGATGGCTCGCGCACGCTTCCCGCCGGCAAATGATGCTTATCTGCCACAGGATGGCAAAAGCGCTACCTTTTACCACGTGCGATGCCATCTCAGAACCCTCCAATGCGACCTCTTGATCGTCGGCCCCGTGCTCAGCGTCCGCAAAATCGGCGGCAGATGCGCTAAATTAAAAAAACGCATTCGTTAAAGATGACTAGATGGCGAAAGCCATCTTCTTGTCAGTCGATGTACTGATTCTCCCGCGCCCCCCTCCAAAAGCGTTCTGCACCTAACGCCGTTTTGCACGGCCTCCGTGACCGATCACGGAGGCAATGGAAAGCGACCATGACGTGTGTCATCATGTGACGTCATAATGACGCTGCATATATTGGCGATCTGTGGCGTCATGATGACGTCATATGGTGACACCATCACGTGACGATTATTTTTTGCGTCACTCGTGTTGACGCAGCCGACGCGGGACGGCGACGGGCGACCTTCCCATTTGATGAGGCATGCATTGCTTCATAAGCTACATAAATTTTGCATTGCCCCCGTGATCGGCCCACCGGCCAACCCCATGTATTTTCTTGGAGACTCATTTATTTACGTGGGAAAGATGCCACCCTGTTGGCGTTAGACACGACACTGCTGCCAAAATTGCTCGGGTACACGCCAAATAATTACTATCCTGTTTTGCGGCTGCTGGTTGTTGCAATACCTTCTATTTTATTCACCGCTGTTTCAAGTTCATGTGGGTCCTAGTTCACAGCCGACGTTTGCAGAACAAGTCCGGCAAACATTACTGTATTTTCTTTTCCTGGGCGTCGCATGCTACTACATGCTCGGTCTCGTAGACTGGTTCTTCTTCCACCAGCAACCTCGAAGTGGTGAAGCTTTGGTCTATGAATTTGTTGATGACAGAGAGCGGCAAGTTCACTGGAATGCAAACGGAACGATAATTAAGGAGCATTAAAAAAAGGCGTCGCATTTGCTCACGTTTTGTGCGAGCACCAAACGAAACGAATGCGCGGAATAAAGAAACATAAGCAGCGGCATTTGCCCGCTGAGAAGACCGATCAATACGCAGTGCGAGACAACTTGTCAAATGACATTGAAACGTACCCGAATTTAGACTGAAAAAGAAAAAAAAAACACTGAATCGTCGGGACGGCAGATCACGAAGTTGCCATGCGCACCGAAGCCGCAGTTGTAAGGAAATTGTTTTAAATGCGAAGCATTTCTTAGCGAACCTCAGGCACTTTGGCCGTTTCTATCTACGTATCTATCTATCTATCTATCTCTCTATCTATCTATCTAGCCGCCTACGTCTCGGCGCTCTCCTGGTCGTCTCCATAACTTGCAATATGCCAAGATTTGCGTAGCAGTGGATCAGTGTATGACGAACACAATTCACTGGTCATGAACATGAATAACGCAAAATACCTGTCGCGTACGTCATGAAACCCTTTCTCTCAGTCACGTGTGGCACATACCCGTACACCAGAGTTCATGTTATGCGGGTATGTGCCACAGGTGATACAAAGTGTCAACCAACACAGTAACCGCGAACACATATTGACACGCAAGGAAAGTGATAATATCAATAATTGTTGGGCTTTTATGCCCCAGAACTACGATATGATTATGAGAGACGCCATAGCGAAGGGCTCCAGAAATTTTGACCACTGGGTGTTCTTTAACGTGTACCGAGATCGCACAGTACACGGTCATCTAGCATTCTGTCTCCATCGAAATGCGACCGCCGCGACCGGGATCGAACCTGCGACCTTCGTGTCAGCAGCCGAGCACCGTAACCGCTACTCCACCGCGGCGGACGCAAGGAAAGTGAGGAAGCTGAAGACAGAACACCCGTGGAAAACGCTCAACTACCATCCACTCGTCCAAGTGGTTTGCAACGTGGACCACGTGGATTACGCAAAAACCTGGGTCTACGCTTTCTACAATAAATCTGCTGAGAGAACTAGGCCTCTCATCATTACCGGTGACTTCAACATTGATTTATCAAGACCCAACAATGATTGGTGCTTATACTGTGTGAAAGACGGCCTGAATGTGGAGAGGACATCAAAAGACCTCGCTGCCACGTCCACGACAGAAGGCATCATAGATCATTTCATCGTTAAGAGGCATCCAGGATTTCCACCAGCTTCACAATATCTCGCACTTCACTACACTTAGATTCCTCGTAGCCGCGATCACGAACGGATCCGATTAAAAAGTCTGGTCCAGCTGCTGGTGCTCACTGATCACTGTGATGGTGACCTTGTTCAAGAACTGCCAAGAACCCCTTTACACATACGCACGGGTTCGTGAAACGTGCGTGCGTTCTCCGTCATAACGGAAAAGTATAAGCATAACAACTGTAACTGTGACTGTAACTTACGTGCAGTGCGCCTGCGCGTGGCACTCGACTATGTATATATCTAGGGAAACTATCCTGAATGAAGCTTAGTTGCGAGTAACGCCTGTCCTGTGCATCTGTGTTCTTTCTTTTTCCTGTTCGGATTCGTGCCATCCAGTATTGAAGAATATAAGCTTACCGCGTCTGGTGTTGGTAACACCCATGTTGCTGTTGGCATCGTTAGGCAACTGTAAACAACGGGTTATATAATACATATGCTACTCTTGAACATATGAGTGTGCGTATACCACTTCCACATTTCTCTAGCGTCATTCCGTAACGTTTCGCTCAATGTGAAAAATTACGCCACAGTCACCATCCTGCGCATGCTTCGCATCACGTCGATTCCCACGGCAGGTGGGATCTGCCGAATTTTTTGAACTACTCTGATAACGTCCGCGCAACAGTAGTTGTTTCTTTACTCACAAATTCTCATATTTTGCGGCCTAAAGTTCACAGCGCGGTGCCAAAACGCGCTCGTAGCAAAAGCGAAACCATCAGTACGAACATACATGCAGACGCTCATACATGCAGAGGCACCGTCAGTCGTCGCGAACCCGTGCGATCGCTCGCTTGAGGCTTCTTTCTGTTATGCTCCGTTCCGTTATACAGGCAGTCTACTCTAACGAGATATTTCAGAGTTTGCACTCAGCGAGACCTTTCACGCAGGAAGCCGGTTCAGGGGTCTCCAACGCGATGACAGAGTGACGCGGGTGCTCGGTTTTCTGCAAAGAGACAGCGACTGTAGACTATCTTGTGCTTTCAGTTCGTCGAAGATGATTATTTTGACAGTAAAGAACACAGTTCATTTCGAAATTACTTACAGAAATGCCCTGGAGGGCTTCCGCGAGGTGTTTTTGTAGAGCGCCGACAGCAAAACCTATGGGGAGCGCGCCGGCGGTATCCTGCCTAGCACGCAATCGAGGCGCGTCCGACAGAGGGCGACTCCGTAACTCCTCGAGGCTAATAGGAATATTACAAAGGAAAGTCAGCCGGTCCCTCACGCATTCGCCTATGAATGATGACCCAAAGGTGCAAGCCATCTTCCTCTTCTTCCCCGTCGATTGTACTGATGCCTCCCCTCGCTGAGTGGTTTCTCCACGCAACGTGATTTTCCAGTCTCACGTGGGAGCGCCCCGCTTTGGGCCAAAAAACTAGCGCGACCAAATGGACATCAATGAAGAGTTACCATCCATCCATCCGTCCCGCAAAAAGGGAGCCATTCGAGGCTTTCTGCAACTCACGTGGCTTTGCAGTGTCGCTGGGATCAGCTCACCTTTGAACAGGCGAACGTGTCATCTGATGACGTCATCATGTGATATCGAGTTATTTACGTCATTAGGGAGTTTTCGAATAGGGGCCCCAAACGTTTTGGGGGCCCCGTAGAAATAGCGTCGAGGCCACTGCGCATGCGCGAGACCCACACAGCGTTTGAGTTTTGCGTTGGGGACGCTATTTCTCGAATTTAGCGGGAGGCCCAAAGCCTGCCCCACAAGCTTTGGGTCAAACACAGATGACGGCACCCACTGAAGCGACGCCTCTTGGCTAAGGCTCAACAGACCTAGAATAGCGGGAAAGTCCAAAGCGCCGCAGATCCTATTCGAAAACTCTTAGCTCCTGCTTGAGCCAAAGCCAGCCCACGCAAAGCGCTTTGGGGCCCCAAAACTTTTTCGGACCGAAAACTCCCTATTCTGACTCATCATAACGTCACGAAGTGTGGCGACCTGCGATGTTATCGCGGCATGATGGATTTTTTTTAACACGAAAGTGTTTTATGCCGGGGTCCACCAAGTACATCCGTCACGGATATGACGTTGATAAAATGGACGCCAACGGGTGCGAAAGAAAAAAACCAAGAAAAAGATACCCCGCTGGGAATCGAACCCACGACGTTGCGGCCGCGACGGCAAGCGCCCGACGCTCTACCGACTAAGCCAACTCGGGAGATGCTAGGCACGGCGCGAACGCGCCTTATATCTTTCACACCTTCTCTTTCGCGGCGGGCGGAGCGGGGCGGTGCCGCCGTCTGTGAGAGGTGAAAAGAAGTAATGCTTCACGATCGACACTTACTAGCGCTTACTCCGAGATTGCACGTGACATCGGCGGTCATGGTTAAAGCGTCTCGATACCAGAGAGGTAGACTGGCCGCGCTGGCGTCGCCGAGGCACCCTTGACGCAGTTACGTTCTTTGCCTTTGGATTCGTGTTAGCGTGCGTCGGCTCATCGGAGTAGTGGAGCTTCCACGTGCACGAACGGGATTTCTCTGCCGCCGACTGCTTCAATTGCGAGAGCACCGACTAAAAAACTGCTGCAATATGCGCAGCAGAAAGGACGCGATTTCGACGGGCGAATGTCGTGCCTTGGTGGAGCGAGAGCAGCGCCTGCGAGACAGAGGCCAGCGGGACGCACGCGTTTGCGGCTCAGGCTACGAACCTCTACCTCCCGCGTTGCTGAAGTGCAGTGTGTGTTATGAATGCATGAGCACAGGCGTCGGCTACCCATTACTAGAAAGCGGACACCGTGCCGTTTCTCTCCTTAATTGACGACGCTTTGAAGAAGTGCATACCGGGTACCGATGTTGATTATGAGCTTGTTGATATCATCCTTACGCGGGATTCACGATTCCCTGTGTCCAAATATATGTTCGCACCGTAAGATACCACAACGGTTTAATCATGATCATGGGCGTTAGTCGTCGCGATAGAGACATGCTGTCAACATGGGTGCATCCACGTCAAACGGTGCTATAGCTGCCAAACACGAATAGACATTGTACAAGGTCTCATATCACTACACAATAAGCACTACTTCTGTGAAGACACGTTTCACTTTCGTGTTATACCGATTCCTATGACGGAGGGATCAGCCATGTTTTTTAATAATCACTCGTGTTGATAATAATAATATCTGAAAGTTTTGCCTCGATAAATCATAATTCTACGAGCACGGATCGACGATGCAAGACAGTCTAGGCGGATTGGGAAATGGCTTTGCGTCCATCGTCACCTGACCGAGGATTGACTTCGCCAACGCAAGGCCAACCCCATCCTACGTGCTACGAAGAAAGTTTCAGACATCGTTACAAGTGCGGCTATTCAATGCATCAACTCACTTGCGTGAATTCACGCAGATTTTACAGTACATTCCAGCCAAGGAGAACAGCCGTAACTCCTGTGACCAGTGCTCCGACTTGCCGCTCGCCCCTCCGCCGGAGTGGGCGGGTCCAGCTTTCGAATTCGACGCATGCGGCCTATCTCGCTGGCCGCGTGGCTACAAAAGTCGTACTAACCATATTCAAGAAGAGTCACTATTACTTCGCAGAAAAGAATCACTGTTTCGAGAAGGAAAGAATACCGTGTTCGATTTGCTTAAAGATAGGGAACCGGCTGCGTTAACGCAACAGATGTAGATTAGTTTTATGGCAACGGACAACATAAGCGCACTTCGCCTTTCGGCAACATATTTAAACGGACACTAAAGAGCAAAACGATTTTTCTCATATTAGTAAAGTACTCTTTCACGATACCAAAAACACCACGCTTGCTGCGAGAAGACTCTTAGTAAGCGAGAAAACGCGCAAAAAGAAAATGTGGGAGGCGACGCCACCTTGAAGTTTCCGCACCATTCGCCGTGACGTCACATGTTTTGACGGCGCCTGCTAGGGACTACGTAGTTCCTAATCAGTAAAAATGAAGTACATTGTCCTCTGAGGGGGCCATAGACTTAACATACCAAGTTTGGGGTAATGCTTTTAAGCGAATGGCGCCAAAATACTTTGAACTCCGTGACGTCACGCGGGGAGATTTCGGCGCGAAATTTAAAAATCAAACTTTGAACATGATTTTCTCCGTTATTAACAAACCCATGATGGCAAAATTAACGACAGAAGAGTTCTCAGAGTACAATTTATCGATCTAGGCCGATTCATTGTTTCTCTTTAGTGTCCCTTTAATATTTAAACTGTCTACTACGATAGCATGCAACGGAAAATAAGGTGCCGTCATACCTGCCTTGCGAGAAAGGCTCGCACGAGAGCCCAGCAGTTGTGTGGAGTTGAAGAAAACCCAGACGCACTTGTCAAGAGCGGATGGGGGCAACGGGAAGGTGCGTAAAGCGACACACCGACACAACTTTCGCAGCGAGACGTGCAATCCAGACAGGCCGTTGTGGCCGGTGTCTGGGATGCTCGATGCGCGCGTCGCGCTCGGGCGGTTCCATTCTTGTATGGGGGAGATGGCGGAAATGCCGTCGCGTCGGTAGCGACGTAGCGCTGATCATGCGGGGCGCCCCGACGCCAGCGTCTCGCTCCATTGGTGTAGCCAGGGGACGGAGCCCCCTCCCACCACCCAAAAAATTTTCTATTTTGAGTGCGTATATGTACACCAGGGTTGCCAATGGTGGCTACTTTTCGCCAAATTGGCGAATTTGAGAGGCCCGTGGCGACCTAAAATTATGAATGGCGACATGGCGAATTTTTGGCGATTTTCGGGTCAGGTCTTCACTGAGTTATGCATCCTAAGCTCAGTGTCTTCACAACGAATGAGCGGCACTATTCTCTGTATTTTTCTGGGTTTTGAGGTGCACATTACGTGCCGTTCGGTATGTCCGTCCTGTAACTCGTGTGTATCTCCTCAATTGATCTAGATGCTTCTATGTCCTCAATTCATCTAGACTCATCTAGATGCTTCAGAGCTTCTCTAAAGTTTCGCTTCTGAAGGGGATAGATGACGGGTTGGTCGTGTGTTTCGGCCATTTGTTCCGCCAAAGCTCCAACTGTTCTGAGTAGCTTGGCGACTTATTGACTGCTGCAGTATCCCCTAAATGAGCTCGTATAGCGAAGATTGGCGGATACGCGCGTGTTTGTGCAATAAAAAAGTATTTATTCAGGCATTTTCCACAGTTCTCGGTGAGCGTGTGCAATGAAAACAAATGCTATATAACTTTTTACACTGTCTACCCGTTCAATTATAACGCATCGGATTGACGCAGGTAGATATAAGTGACTATAGGAAAGGGACAGTGGCGTCCGATATCATATTAGTTCACACTGAGAGGTATAAGACTCACTAATGAACGGTACCTGTAAGACTTCTGTCTTACTACTTTCAATAAACCTGTTAATTCTTTTTTTTTTCATGTAAGGGGATGTAAAGTTGTCTACAAACAACGCCTTCACGGTTTTCGCCCAAGGTTTACCACACTTTTCTCTCTGAAACGAGCGGACAGGGATGGAAGGATATAACGAGCGTTTTATCCATTCATACTTGCCCCACCGCGCACATCTTGCGGGTAGTCGGAGAACCAGGTGCTCCAAGCACACCCATGGTGAAGCGGGCGATGCGACTGGCCTTGAGAAATGTCAATACACTTTAAGGGCTTTGAATGGCACTGTATGCTACGGGGCTATACATAAGCGGAAATTCTTATTCCTAGAATATGCCGCAAATATCTAGAATGGCGACTTTTTTGGCGAAATTTGTAAAAAAATGGCGACTTTTGGCGACTTTGTGCTCGTCGTTTGGCGACATTTACTCGAAAGTCAGTGGCAACCCTGATGTACACACACATATACAAGCGCATGCACGAGCATACATAAAATACGATTGAGCCTCATCCGGAAAAAAAATTCTTGACTAAGCCTTTGTCTTGCACATATTACCTATACGGTGGAAGTGGGGAGCACGGCGGAGGGCTTTCTTGGCGCGTTCCCTGTACAATGCATGCATGGGCAGCCAGTCCTGTATCTTTATATAAAAAAAGTTGTTAAGGCGTTGGCCTGGGGTTTGCATTTGTATTTGCGGCGCAGTCGTTGTGTGAATGCTCGAGTAACATTTTTTAAGGATCCAAACATAAAGCTAGTACGGGCCGCTAACATTTAAAACTGGAATTTGAAAGCTACAGCACTGCCTTCTACGGTTTGTGCTGGTAGATTTCGGTTTCTTGTTGGTGCAACGCGATTATCGAAAAAATTATGGCTGATCCCATTTCATGGGAATCGGTACAGCACGAAAGTGCAACACGTCTTCACAGAAGTAGTTGAGCGCTTGTTGTGCATTGTTTAACCACAAGGGCGAAATAATGAATGCTATAGCAACAAATTGTAATGTCACGCGAAGAACGGCAAGCAGCTCGAAACTTGCAGCGCGCTCTAAGGTAGAAAGGACGCACGAAAAGAACATACACAGGACGAAGGCGAACTAACAACTGTCACAATTGTTACTTTGTGTGTGAGTAGCGCGCTCCTTTCGGAAACGCCGCCGCTGCAGCCAGCGAAGGGACCTTCGTGCTCTCTGTAACGTCAACGGAAACTTGCGGTGAAAGCACAAGACGTACAAACCGCCCCCATCACCAGATAAGCGCGCGCGCACGAGAGACTCCCCCTGTAGAGGAGCGCTCGCATCGCAACACGCGGGGCGACGACCTTTAAAGCGCGTCCTGTGCGCTCTTCGCACCATCTCGCTAGTTATAACAAGAACACGCTGAAGCCACCGAGCTCCGCGTAGCAATGGTAAATGGTGTATATAAATAGCTCGCTGTTAGTAAGCTGAAGAATGTACGCTCTGTGGCCGAGTGGTTGCGCGCGGCGCGCTGCGGACCGACTGGTCTAAGGTTTGACTCCGAGCAACGGAACACTTTCTTCTAGTTTTTTCTTTGCTATCTCTTAATGTTTGTTTTGCAACGTCATATCCGTGACGGAAATACGTCAGTGGAGCTGTGGTGGACCCCGGCATATAACACTTTGGCGTTAAAAGTTTACGATTGGACGTGTTACCCGATGCACGCGGTAACGTGAAGATTTTGATCGGTTGTTAAATACAATCAGGAGCATTATACAGTTGCCTGCACATTGCGCAATGAACAGGTATGCTTGCCCGCATACCACTGGCCCCAACACGCGCTCACATGAGCGTGCATTCACATGGTGACTCCCGAAAACTGCCACACACACACACACACACACACACGCACAAACACACACACACGCACGCACACACACGCGCACACACACACACACACACACACACACACACACACACACACACACACACACACACACACACACACACACACAGGGGTTTCACTCACCTCATACTCGCATCTTCTCAGACCAGGCACTCCTTTATGTTCATACTGACATCTTGCTGCACACATGTGCGTATTCATTCAAGCTCACCACCCAAATGAATGCGAGTGATTTGATACATGAGTGAGTGCGCTTGCCTATATATGCTCGATGTGTGCTCGCTTACATCGGCCAGAAGGATCGCGTACTGCAAGACTGTTTCATACGTTGTCGTTGAACAAATTGTTACAAGTTGTCTTATGAGCATTGTTACTGCCGTCCACGTTTAATCTAGCTGAAACGTCACTTCGTGTTTTGCCTAACTTCGTGTTGACTCCGACGCCGCCGACGATCACTCTTCGTCTTTAGTGAGGCATTTCTTTCGTCTTAAAAAATTGGGGACGATTTAAATTACTAATTACTCTACTGCGAGAGAACGGCATGCTGTCCCTCATAACCAGGGACCGGACTTTCACCCACGTGCTTAGCAGCTCAGCACTTCAGTTGCTAGAGGCAACAACGACTGACATGCGTTGGTATCCAGGCAACAACGAAACGTGGCAACGTCAAGCGACAAGTGGCCTCGATAAATATCACAATGCCGAGCGAGCAGCACTTCATGAAAAACGGAGCATTCAAATAACGCATGTAACTTGGGTAGCGAGCATTTGTGTACTTCCGCATCTCAATTACTAGCCGGCGCCTAGTTTCTCGCGAACTATGGCGCCGCCGCCACCGAAATCTGTAACTCATAAATGCTTCACTCGAAAAAATTCCGGCAGGTCGGACGCATATGTGGGAATCGGTTTCGTGCCAATCAAACGCATATTTTAATTAAAAAGGGAAAGGTCCGGGTACGCGTTCTGTTGACCTCCTCAGGCACTTGTGACGGCTCCCGCTCGCTTGCAAGTCGCTCCAGTTCACGAAGTGGAACGCCGGTGTCAGTCTTGCTGGTAGCGGGGCTGATGCCAAGGGTGCTACTCTTGACCCCAGCACTGTGAAAAGGAAATGATGTTCGGTGTCGTCGAGTGGGATTTCTTCGCGTTTACCCCTGCGACCAGACACTATGCCCGATAACTTAATTAGCACGAGAATGTTGTCTCCGTCTGGCCACGTTGTTCCTCTTGGCCCACAATGCCCATCATCCGCGACGTTTCGTCTTCGCTCTCCGGTTCCCCTCTTTAGTGATTACAGTGTCTGTTTGACATGAGGTTGGCCTGGGTTCAAATCCCCATTGTGGATGCGTGCTGACTCATGCCCCTCTGTCCAGTGTCTTCGTGATGTGCATGTTCATGTTCATGAGGTAAAAGGTGAAAACAAGCAAAAGACAAAAAGGGCATGCGCAACCAAAGAAAAAGGAGTATCATAATTAAAAAAAAATTTTTTTTCGAAAAGTACCGCCTATTAGGCAAGACAAGTTTGATCTAATGTCCCGCGTAACGAGCTTGTCGGTATGCGGCCCAGTTTAACCGGCCATTGTAAAGCAAGAAAGACTACTTCTTGACAATAGGCGGAATATAGAAGAGCCGCACGTGCAAGTAACGCATACTTTTGACCTTTATATGCATAGGCAGCATATACGAAAGCCTCATAAAATAGGCCGCTTAATATTGGGCTGCGTAGGATTAGGCCACTTGCAGTGAGCCATTTATAAGCGTCGAAAACTTGACCTATTCTCCCGATTATATGCATTGTTTTAAGGCGGAAATGGCTAAGAGTGTAGATGGCATTGTTTTGCCATTGCTTTGCGTGGACACATACGGACACACTCCACGATGCCGACTTCACAGATGGGCGGACGCAAGCTTACGTGTAAGACATCTAAATGATTTTGAACATATATGTTTACAGTGCAAGCAAGTTATACTTCCATCCACGCAAGCTATTGCTACCAGCGCAACGGTTTTGCACAAAACTGTCAATACCATCCCAGGGCCGCTTTAACTTTATGCCAAACTTTTTAGGTTCCATGGCTCATTACGCGGTCCCTAACATTTCCCGTGCGAATATTTAACCCATATGTTGCTGTCCCATATGTTGCAACCAGTAGTACTCAACAAGTGTGCACTTTTGAAGCAAACAAATCCGCAGGTTATGAATTGAAATCAAATATGCAATGAAAATATGAAATGAATGCTCGCTGTATGTACCCAGTTTTCATTATCGGAATATCGAAATCGTCTTTTATTTCGAGTTCTGTTAGTACATGAAAATGCACAACACTGGTGAGGTCCATAGGCATTGGCTAGCAGGGAGTCTCAATATGTAATTACATGAACAGATTATGTTACCAGAGCAGATACTCTATAAGTACATTTCAAAACAAGAAATGAATAAAAAGTAAAACACAGAGAAAAGAAACGTATTCATAAGACAACTGCAATATTACACATGTTACATGCATGAAAGGCATTCTATCTGTACTGAACAAAAATATAAATACAGAAAAAATTGTCAAACATCATTTTGTTAGAAATTTGTTCAATTTGTAATGAAACAGATAACGCAGCAAAAGCGTGTACTAGTGTTACTGTTTATTCATTTTCCTGGAGAAAGTATCTTTCAAGCGCATGCGCGCAACAGAGTCTGGGCACACACGTACGAAATTGTAGTCTAAATAAAGGGTATCTTTATTATCTCAGACAACAGGACACTTATATATGCAAAAGAACTTTCAACAGCAGCAACAATAGACATTAATGTTCGTCAGATGCTTTCATATAGTGAATCTTGCAATAGTATCTGAATATTTCTAGGAACACCTTACAAGAAAAACTGCGCATACGCTCACAGCTCAAAAGACCTACTTATGCCAAAGGGCCTACTTGGCATTGCACACGCGTGTCCTGTAATGTAAAATGTGGTATAGGGGCCGCGACTCCTGAATCCAATTCATACATGCACGGCGTCTGCCCGCTGCATGGCTGGGTGCAATAAGCGCTCTAAAGAATGTGTACTGCTGCCTACTAGCTGCGTGTGATATTTCAAGGTGGTTGATATAAGCACTTACTAAGAATACTACAACGGTCTCAAAATATCCCGCTGTTCGAGCTGCAGTCATGGCGGCATTGAGGTATACCTTACCGTAAAATGTACCGCTACAGGAGTGACACTTAGGCTTAGCGACTAGCTGAGTGAGTACGCTTATGGCGCGAAAGGTTCCCTCTTACGGTAAACCTTTTCCCGCATACGTCGCACCCATGAGGTCGCTCGCCGGTGTGGCTTGCGACGTGCCCTTTCAGCGTGCTCAAGTGCGCGAATGCAGCAGGACAAAGGTGGCAGAGGTACGGCTTCTCGCCCGTATGCGTGCGGGTGTGCTCTGTCAGTGCTCGTTTATAACTAAATTTGCGGCTACAGAATTCACAGCTAAACTTCTTCACACCCGAGTGAACGTGCATATGATTGGAAAGGTTGCACCTCGATCCGAAACTCTGCCCGCATACGTCGCACTTGTGAGGTCGCTCGCCGGTGTGGCTTGCGACGTGCCCTTTCAGCGTGCCCCAGTGTGCGAACGTAGCGGGACAGAGGTAGCAGACGTAAGGCTTCTCGCCAGTGTGCGTACGGGCGTGGCTCCGTAGTGCGTCTTTTCGTAAAAAATTTCGGCCGCACACGTGGCAGGCGAACGCCTTCTTCCCCGAATGAGTCAGTGCGTGGTAGGCGAGGCTTAATTTCAAGGCGAATCTGCGCCCACAGACGTTGCACTCGTGGGGTCTTTCGCCGGTGTGAGTCAACATGTGCATTTTCAGAATATCGCTGCGGGTGAACGTGGCCGGGCACGACGAACACTCGAAGGGCCTCTCGCCCGTGTGCGTGCGACTGTGGATCACGAGGTTGCTCTTTTGCACGAATTTCCTGCCGCACACGTCGCAGGCGTACTGTTTTTCGCCTACGTGAGCGAACAAGTGTGTTCGCAGCTTCGACCTGCACTTGAAAACTTTGTTACAAACTCCGCACTGCAAGGACCTCGTGGCCGTAGTCTTGCCGTCTCTTTCTGGTTTGGAGACACGGACGTTATCAGTAGGCCTGCGACAGAAATATTATTTTTTTATTGATAAGATATTAAGGAGATGTTGGCGCACCAATAAGGTGCTGGCTACTTCATGGCTCTCAGAAACAGATCGAGCATACAAGACAACGAATAAACACACAAACAGTAGGATATCAAAAAGATTTTCGGGCAGCTACGCTCTGGCGTAGCAAAGACTGGGGACACAGCGGAAAAGCAGGGGTGGCATTCCCCTACTTCTCACACTAACTTCCCTTACTCACTCCTTGCTATACTATACTATACAAGACTATGCAATTATTTACCCTCTGCCCTCCTCATTTACCTCCTCCTCACCCTAACTTCCCTTTCCCGCCCCCTTGCTACATTTATACAAGGCTACGCTACCGTAGAAGCTGCTTGGCACAGATACAATACAACAAAGAAGCATACAAACAGTAGGATGCGGAAAGAAATACACACACACACACACACACACACACACACACACACACACACACACACACATACACACACACACACAATGTCCAACAGCGTCGTAACGCAAAAGAAAACGTGCGAAATGGAATTAGTAAAGCCCCTAATAATGTCTCTAGTCATCACAGCAGTCGCCAATGTCTCTAGTCAACACAGCAGTCAACACATCATAACCAGGACATACGGAGGACATAAATTTAATAGTTGACCTTAAAGTAATAGGAACGCAATTGCCCTAATAATTGTCAGCAATGCCGCTGTCTTCAAGAAAGCGTTTGAACGCTTTCAAAGCGCACGTAATGCTCTCGCAGGCCACGCACGGGCTCAGAAGTTTCTTCGTACTGATCGCTCTGCGGTCTAATGCCATTAGTTTTGATTAACACATTGAGCATTATAGAGACATCTTCGAACGAGAGGAATTTCTTTTTCAAGGGGCTGGTTTCTTTGTTAGACACTAGCAAATGGCTCCGACATATAATTACGCAAAGCAAGGCGTACGGGGCAGTAATAGTTGTCCTTAAAGGGACACTAAAGAGAAACATTGAATAGGTTTAGATAGATAAATTGTGCTCTGAGAACTCTAATGTCGTTAATTTCGCCGTCATAGTTTTATTATAAAGGAGAAAATCAAGTTGAAAGTTTCATTTTTAAATTTCGCGCCGAAATCTCCCCGCGTGACGTCACGGATTTGAAAGTGTACTTATCGTATTTTGGCGCCATTGGCTCAATAAAATTACCCCAAGCTTGGTATGTTAAGTCTATGGCCCCCTCAAAGGACAATGTACTTCATTTTTATCGATTAGGAACTACGTAGTCCCTAGTAGGTGCCGTCAGAACAAGTGACGTCACGGCGAATGGTGCGGAAACTTCAAGGTGGCGTCGCCACCCACATTTTGTTTTTGAGCGTTTTCTCGCTCACTAAGCGTCTTCTCGCAGCAAGCGCGGTGTTTTAGTTTACTATTACTTTACTAATATTAATATTACTTTACTAATAGTAATATATTTACTAATATGAGAAAAATCGTTTTGCTCTTTAGTGCCCCTTTAAGGGTAGCTTAGTAATGAGGACGTAAACGGAAATGAATTTAAGTGACGGGTGACGGGAAAGCGCCTTGCGTCGTAGCTCAATCGGTACAGCGTCGGATGGGTGATTTGAGGGTTCTGGATTCCCATCCTATAAGAACGAAAGCGTGATGTTTCGTCCACTTTATTTCATTTCAATTTACATCATAATTGGCACACCACAGTTAAAGGTAACAATTATTGTCCCCTATGCTTTCCTTGGCCTAACTGTCTGTTTGATTCATTTGGTAGAGGCATCTCATAAATCAAATGAGAAGGGCCTCAATCCCTCATTTACGAAAACACAAATCAGAGCACCCAAAATATACAGCTGTATTTTCACCTCCATTGCTCTCTAAATGTAATGAATGAGGACATTTCATTTCAGGGTGGGCAAAAGATATCCAGGAGAGGACATCAATATCTATAAAGAAAACATAACCTTGGTTGAATGACGTGCGCACTAAATTTCTCACAATATCTCAGTAACGCATGATGCATTCAAGGTACTAACCCTTTGTCCGCTGTCAGTGCGGCGTAACATTGCCTTCTGTTCATGCCGCTGGTTCCTGGAGAATCTTTAACACAGCTGGATTGGGCTGGTTGACAAGTCTGTCTCTTGGCTTGGGTCACACCTGGACTCCTGCAGTAAAACAGTACAGAAATCACGTATCAGGAATAAACATTAGTAAAATAGCACGCGTCGCAAAGAAAAAGCGATTATCGGAAAATTGTGCTTTCACATTTTGCATCGCGGTTGTGATGAATAAAAAAAATAACGAAATGAGCACAAATAGAACTAAATCTGTCCTCATTTGGCTGTTAATTCGCAAACAGCAGCGGTACTCACTGAATGAAGTTCGGCATGCTCTTTAATTCAAAAGCGTCTGCCCTTTCAATGAACTGAATCAATTTTCATTAACTATCCTGACAGTTCGTTGGCCCTTATCTTATGTAAACATATGATCCGATATAAGATGCATAACTAATGACCTTAACCAGAGCCATCGATTCCATACCAGTTTTATTTTTAGAAGACTTTCTGAATATTCGGGAAACCAGAAGTGCTCGACCGGAAGCGCTTGGAAGAGAAACAAGACTAATAAAATTATTATCATTATTAATTATCCTGTCTTTGTGATGTCGCTAATACGCCACCGTTACCTAAACAAACCTTAGCATGCAGTACGGTTAGTGAAGTGCAGTGAAACGACCTAGATAGTAGTGAGCTGTTCTAGGAGCCATATTGGGAGACCGGAGATTATTCGAAGCTACTTGGGACAATGTTTCAGCTGCGCAAAGCTAGTGGTATGGCTCAGTTCAGCAGCGGAAGCATTAGGCGTACATATCCGCACAGCTTAGAGCCCATATATACAGTGCATTGCCATTCACGTGGGCCACTGTACTGGTTAGCCGTTACGATCTGCCAGTGGGAAAAGCTGACGAAGAATCGTGCTACATGATGTGTTCCTGTTCTTGTTCTGTATCCTTGAACCATTTCTAAGCTGAACCGGTAACCGTTATCCTTTTCGGTTCAGGATGAGGTTGGGTTTAGGCCCATTCCGAGAATACTGGTTCAGCTTCAGTCCCGGATAAAACTCTGGTTCGGTCACGGATTTCGGATCGGCTACGGCTCGAAACACACTAGCGACTGTATGTGCTCGTTAGCTTATGTAGTTATTACTCTCGTAAAAAAAAAACAAGAGACCACGCAATAACCTCGCAACTTCTGTAATGAGTATTACGTTGTACATTAGTAAATTGCGATTGGTCATGCTAATATGAAGATTAGCAAAACAGGAAAAAAAAAATGCGCGATAGAAAGCAGCATTGTTTATACATCAAAAATAACCTGGACTGAAAAACGAGCACCAGGAAATTTCTTATATCATTTCAGAAACGTGTGATGGACACAGATTACTGACATTTTGTCTGCTGTCAATATGGCGGAGTCTTGACTCCTATTATCGCGGATTTTCCTTGGAGATAGTGGGACTGACCTGGAGGTCTGTTGAGACGTCCGTGTCTTGGCTCTGGCCATGGCGGGATCCCCCTAATAAAATAGAACATAAATCACCTATCACATTTCGACATCAGTAAGCCATTACATGAAGGGATACTGAATAAAACTTTTGCCGCCGTGATTTCCAACCCAATTGAAAGCTTGGGTGCTAAAATTAGTTAACACAACGTCGCTTACAGGCATAAACTGGAGCAAAATAATGAATTTAATGCGTTTTTCCAAACTGCCGCGACTATCGGCCGCGCCGCGATCTAGAGAAGGTGGCGTTTAACCCGCTCCGCTCTCGTTACGGTTCTAGAACCAGTACGAACGGCACCCGCCGCGAACAAGGCTCCCGGGTGTGGCATCTATCAGTGCCTTTGTGGAAAGTGGGACGTAAAGGAGAGGTGGAGAAAGGGAAGTAGCAGGATATGAAAGCGCGTGACCTGCTTCCGCTGCGGGCACGCTTGGCGTCACGGCCGTCAATGCCCAGCTCCGCGCGCGCTGGCGTGCAGCCGCCGCGCGCGCACATATAATCCTCCAGAAATAGAGCCAACACCTCAAAAATATGTGAAATGAACTGTTTATCGGAATAGTCCCATCTTCCCAAAAGAATTTCGATGTTTCTTTTTTATTTTTTTCAACTTCAGTATCCCTTTAGGCTAAAGAAAAAGATTTTAGGAAATGTATGCGTTGCTACGTTTTTATCTGGTCTGTGATAAACAAAAATGAGCACGTAAGCAAAAATCAAGCAGAATCTTTCCTCGTTAGGTTGTACAATAGTTCGCCCACGTCGGAAAATTCAGTGACGTGCTGCATGGAATTCCCCTCAGGTCCGCTGCTCCATCCTTATTCATTCATACTGTGAATATTACAAGAAACGACCACAGCAGGCAAAAAGAGATATTTAGGCAGGCACAGAAGCACTCGACTAATGGGGATATGCGCTTTCACTAACACGTTGCAAGTTCCGGCACGCACTCAATAACCACCATATCACCATGGAGCAGCTTTTATGCACTCTTCCTAGGTATTGTGCTAGGGCTCGGTCCAAGAGCGTAGTTGCAAGTGCGTTTCAAGGGTGATCCCCATCTTCATGCCGGGAATTGAACATTCATCCGCGTGCATATAGCAGCGCAACACTTCAGGTGCTACAGGCAACAACGACGGCCACGCGTTCATATCCAGGTAACAATGAAACGTGGCGACCTGTCATGACAAGTCGCCTCGACAAAAAGATCAGATTGTCAAGTCAGAAACGGCTGATCGCAGACAAGGCCAGGATCGAGAGGGCATCAATTATTAAAACACGGCGCATACAAATACGCATGTCACTGGCGACCCATTCCACGGCCACATTGCTGTACGCTCACTGGTTCGTCCGTGAGTGCCGCGTATGCACTGCAGGTAAGCCAACTTACAGAACTGCACTATCTGCGCGCACAACAGAACAATGGGGCACGACATCGTAGAACACTACAGTTTACATTCGCAGTTGTACCGATAACACCAATGGGAACTGCAACACCACGGTACACAGATGAAGTGTATATTTCTGCGTTGCATTAAGGAGTCACTCAATACATTCCCGGCCGTCACGACTGGTAGAGCGCGGGTGAAGCGCACGGCCTAACAAGAGGCTGCCGTACGCGAACGCAAGCGCGATCGTGCCCGCAGCTAGACTGCTACTCGTTGAAACTAACGCTGCAGAGACCCCCGACACAACACCATTCCTGCATTGATATCACGTTTGCAAGCAAGCTGTGTCACGTTACGGATACCTTCTGGCCGTCTACCACAGCGATCACAAGACAATACTGTGCAAGTGTAAAGACGTCCGTAAAAGTGTGTGTGAGCTCGTGTAACCAACGGCTACGTGATCCATAATAAAGGCTATGAAACTTAAAGAAATATGTCTTCATTCAACTGCAAAGTTCAGAAAATACAATCCTAAACAGCCATTCAAATCAATATATTCATCGCATCGGGTCGGTCAGCATTTCTTCGATTTGTTGCGTGGTCGTTGGCTTTGGACACTGACTTTGATTCAGTTCGCATGGGAGAAACCATTGCGTTCAACCATCTTTCTTTAAGAAAGGTGCTTTGATTTTTTCGCGTACGACGCCGCCACCGTAATGGTTACAGCAAGCTTCGCTTAAAAAGGCTAGAATAACGAGGCAGGCGTTTAAGCAGGGGTTTAACCAAAGAATTCCAAGAGCACGGAGAGCGAGAGAAACGGTTGGGAGGTGGCTTTGCGTCCATCGTCAGCTGACCGAGGGACGACTTACCCAACGCGAAGCCTTCCCCCTTCTACATGCTATGACGAAAGTTTCATACAGGGTAATAAAAAAACCGGACATTCAATGCATCAACTCGCTAAAAAATACGCACAAACTGTATACATTCCAGTCAAGATGAACAGCCGAAACTCTTCCGGCCGCCCCTCTGCCAGAGTGGGCACGTCCCTCGTTTCTAGAAAGGTCCGTGGCGGTTTTCGAATTGTGCGCATGCGGCCACTCGAGCGTTTTTCACTTGCCGCACGCCTACAAAACTCTCACTAGCCATATTCTAAAGGAGTCACCCTCACTTCAAAGAAAGAACCAGTGTTTCTAGAAGAAAATACTCCATGGATTTGCATGAAGATCAACGGGAAATGGCGAAGCGGCTGCGTTAACCGAGAGATGTAGAACAGTTTAGTGGCAACGCAAAACAGCAGCGCACTTCGCCTTTCCGCGACACGCTAAAGATTCATGCGGGCTAGTACACGATGGCATGCAACGGAAAAGAAAGATGTCGTCATACTTGCCTTGCGAGAAAGGCTTGCAGGAGAGCCCAGAACTTGTGCTGAGTTGAACGGAATCCAGCCGCACGTGCAGCGAGCGGAGGGGGAGACGGGAAGGCGCCTCAGGCAAAGCACAAACGCAGCTATCCTGACGAGACGCGCGATCCAGACAGGCCGTTGTCTCGCGAGCTCGATGCCCGCGTCGCGCTCGGGCGGTTCCATTCTGAGCTAGGGGTGACGGCGGAAATGCCGTCGCGTCTGTAGCGCTTGTCTTGCGGGGGCGGCCAGTGTCTTGCACCATTGGCGTGGACGCAAAGGGGGGAAGGGTTCAAACCCCTGCCACGAAATTTGTTCGAAGTTTACGTGTCTGTACAATAAAACTTCTTTATTTCCAAACCTGTTAATCGGATAATTCGGACATGTTCTCTCCTCGCGGTGAACGTATGTATTGTGTTAATGCAGGGGTATCAATTTCATTCCCGCAAGGGCAGGGACAGTGAAGAAAGTTCAAGCGCGGAAGGGGTGGGGAGTGATATGAACAAGATGTCCCCTCACGCTGCCATTTCAAAGTGCTCATTTCCAGTATATCATATATAGGTTATTTGAGAACAGAATTTTTGGCGCCCGGATTCGAGAAACATGTCGATACTGATCTCCAGCATGACACAAATGTGGACGCCGATTCTCAGACCTAGAGATTTTGTTCCGCGGCAATGTTTTATTGCGATAGCAATTATATGGACAGTCTCGGCTGGTTTTTGTCCGTCCCCGTAGCCGCCGCCGTCATGCACCGTATATGTATAAGTATGTATAAATATATATATATATATAAAAGCCCCCCTCCCCCCAAAAAGATGGTTCAGAAAAATGCTTCCGAAGCGCGGAATCGAACCAGAGACATCCCGCTCCGCAGCGCCTGGCGCTAACCACTACGCTACGAAACGCAGATGACGTAGATCCTCTAGGTAGCTAACGGCGAGCGTTATATACACACCCTTTACCGCTGGCCGGACTCCGCGACGGCAGGCGCTTATAAGCGTTTCTTCATTACCGGCGAGATGGCGCGAGGAGCGCAACGGCGCATTTAAAAGTCGTCGGCCAGCTCGCTCGCTTCTTCTAATATTTGCGCAGGGAGAACCTTGCCCTTCCGCTGTCTGCTCGCGCGGTGGCTGCTGCCGGGGGCCGCTTTTCTTGCTATCGCATTCATTGCTTCGCCCTTGCGGCGAAACTGTGACTTTTTTTACACATCGTGACGCCATGGTGTGCCTGTCGGAATAAGAATGCTTCAGACCTGCCCCACCTTTGTAGGCTACCCGAACAAAGCATCATTAATCGCAATAGGCGAGTAAATGATCCGAGGACCATTTAGCAAAGTCACAAACATCTTATTCGTTGTGAAGCCGCGGGCCGCTAGCGAAACGTTCGCGGGCCGTGTGTTTGAGACCCCTTGTTTAATGGCTTCAAGCTCTGGTTAATACGGTCATATTTGGCCGCAGTCCGGTTAATTCCGACTATCCTCGGAGCGCGCCAAGCAGGAAGAGCCGCAAATGTGAGACGCAAAGCAGCGACAACAACGTTTGCAAACCGTAACGGCTGCAGGCCTTCGGAAACGCGTGGTCCGCATCCACAGTCTTAACACAATCGCATTTTGGCGACCAAGGCTTCAGCGGCTGCGGCAAACTTGTTTCATTTTCGATTTTACTCGGCGCACGCGAACTGCATGCGTGGGCTCTGTGATCGCGTCGATAGCGACTGGGGTCAAAGCTGCCACAAGCAGGAGTATCGTTTTCGTCGCGTGACTTCAGAAGTGCGTAGTCGCCGTCCATGATGGTGCATTAGCGAGTCAGGTTTATTCAGCAGCGGATGGGGTGCTCAGCATTTTCGTTTCGACTCTGGACGTAGGCCGCGCGCGTGCCTTCAGAACTGCGTGGACGCTACGATCGTGTCTTTAACGACCACGGTTTCGTCCACAGCGGATGCGGCACTCAGTAGCTTCGTTTTGACTTCGGGCAATGCGCGCTCAATTTCACAAAACTGAAACGTCGTGGAAGCTGTTGATGATCAAGAGCTTCAGCCGTGGTCCGCATGCTGGAACAAAACTCTCTTCCTACATTGCGATAGACGAACGATGACTTGCCGGTCATTTTCCTGGAGAAAAAATTACCGTCACGTGCGCGTGAAGGTGGCGGTACGTAATCAGGTACGGGTTCAGATCACGTTTCACCTTAAGGGACAGGAGTTTGAGCCGTGGTCACAATAAGAACAAAGTCGCAAATGACGGAAATTGCGGCTGTCACACTGCTGTTATGCGAGATAAGTACCGGATTTAGGTATTCATCCAGAAAATGCAAATGCATTGATGTAATTGGGACTTGTTTATTGTTTTGTTGAGGATTTTGATAATTTGGCATTCGGTTTATTCGGAAATTTTTTTCCGGTGCCGTAAAATCCGAGTTATAACGAGCTCTTACTGCATAGCTTTCGCCTTCCCATTCTTAGAGAGTTCTAAGCATCCCCGTAATATTCTTTCTTCCTTTCGATGGCGCTAAAAGAATGAAAGAACTCGCGCCTTCGTCATGCAAAGCGAGCTTTCGATAGCCGCGCAGTTTCCACCGCGGCAACGACTGATAACCGCGCTTCCGCGAGTCGTGCCATGCGACGACGACGCTTCTCTCGTCGGAGGCCTCTCTTCCATCTTTTGCCGGTCGCTCAGCCTCTACTTGGCACGTCGGTAACTTCGACACGTTGAAATTATCTCGACTAATGTGCTCGTCGATCGTCGCGGATTCGCGCAGGCGCAGTGAAACGCCGACTGCCGCGAAAACGCATGCACGCCGACGAATTCAGATGCGAGCTTGCCAACAACGGACGAAGCTGGATGAACCTCCCGGCGAACGAAAAAGAGTTTGCTAAGCCTCGATGTTACGACGTGCTGTTGCTGCGAGGCTTCTTGGGAAAAGCTATGCAGCTCCATTTCGTTCGTTCCGAATTGTAATGAGTGAGTGAGTATGACTCCACCTTTGTCACGCCATATTTTGTTGCCTTGCGCGCATAGTTTGACGCTGCGCCAATGGGGGATACTCAAATTGCTTTGTGCTCCGGCAACACTGGGCGCGTCCGCCATCTTTAGTTGGGCGCCGTCGCGGAATAGTCTGCTAGCGGCTCCGTAAGGAAAGGCCACGGAGAGGTTGAGCAGCAGTCGTTAGCGGAGCTTTCGGACCAAGAAAATGTGGCCGTATTCTTCGACACCCACCACAGAATGGTCCGAGGATCTCACTGCGCTGCCAGAAATCGACGAGAACACAATATCGTTGTTTTGAGCGCTTAAAAACTCATCCGCACGGTAGCTACAACAAGCGTACCGCTTCGACAAGCCGAACTCCTGTTCTTAGTGGCGTGCGCTTCCGATCTGAGATAGGCGTTCAAGATGAGTGTTCGTTGCAGAGGAGTTGTGACTGTCAAACTTCTAAGGTAACCTTGCACTGATGTACCTTTCCATTGTATTTCCCACTGCGATATTATACTGGCGCTTTAAAAGTCGTCAGATATCGATACCACTGCTGCTTTCCGATCGGCTCATTTCTTTAGCCACAAGTGTCTCTACACCCTCCGCGATAGCGTGGGTCGTAGTTTTTTTTTAAAATAAACAAGGCATGGACATAGGCATGAGCGGTGCGCCGCAAACCAAACAACGTTGATCGTGCGTTTGAACTGTACACAAAGAGACCAGCCCGAGTAATCATCTTTTACTGCACAATGGTTGTTCGAATGTTTCGTGGTCGGAATCTAAAGCGCAGATTCAGTATTGTCGTTTGGTTTTCTTGAACGCTATACGTGTGCGTTCACTGACATATCTTTTTAAGATATTGCGTGCGCTCTTTGCTTTCGCATGCTACGGAACCGCGCCTCCGTGGTTATAGTTATGCGCGGAGACGCGCGAAAGCCCGCTATCAGCGGAAATATATTTGCGATGATCAATCGAACAAACAGCTTCATCTACTGTACGGCTCCGTCACTCCTTGATCCGTGTTCGCAGCGCACGCTGACCGAAGAAAGCGAAAAAATCACAGCATATCCACGGAGTGAATGATGATGAGTGGGCGAAGCTGCGGAGGTTCATCGGTAAACCGTGAATCTTCCGTGAATTCTGTCCAGTACATCATCACCGACGTGAGATCGGGCGCGTTTATACTAAAGGTTCGATGAGTTATGGCGACTTGCAGCTCACTTTAATTTTACATGTACGGTGTGAATTTTCATTGTTTAGAAAACCATTGCTTTAGAAAACATCTGCCGCCTTTCGTTAAGCAGCTGGCGTCTTTTCGTTTTGCTTTAGAAACATCTGGCGTTCTTTCGTTTTGCTTTTACAAAACATCTGGCGTCTTTCGTTGGTTTATTTCATCAATCAACGGCGTTTTGAACAAAATTTTTATTGTTTAATCACGCACAGGAGAAATCTCACCAGGCACTACCTTGGAGGTAAAGAATGGCTGCTAATGGGAATGAGAGACACAAGAAGTCGGCTTTTAGCTAACGCTGCGAATTTTTTATTGTTCAACAACGCACAGGAAAAATCTCCCACTGGCACCACCTTGGAGGTCAAAGCGTAAGACTGGCTACGCACTACGACTACGACTACGAGGGACGAACGGGTGCCGCCTTAAGGAGCTTCGCCCCTAAAAAAAAGGAAAGAAAGAGGAGTGCAAAGGGGGTGTAAGGCGAAGGGCAGACTTCAGCTCTTCGGCTCACACTAGCTTGTGATCAAAGCTTGCAAGAGATGCAATCTTACCGCCGATCGAGTCTCATGTGGTGACACTGCTTACACAGTGGTATATACGTAAATCCTTGCTTTCGTCGATCTGCAACACCGACAAGCTAATGTTAATCAGTCATGCTCTCTCGCACGTGTGCGACGTTGGCCGTCTCTCTTAAAATGCATATATCGTATAATATTGTTCTGAGAGTCTTGCTTATTATTGGAAGCGAGCAGCTAAATTGCACGGAGAAATGAGAACTGAGGTTGAAGAGCGCTTTTTCGCTCGCCGATCATTTCTGAACCAAAGCACAGTGCCGATCTTTGTGACGAAACGCGTCGGTAGATTCTTTTTCTTCGTTCAGGTAACTGATAAATTCGATTCAATAGAGTGTTACCTTGATCCCGGCATTGTCAGGGCTCCCACGTTGCCTGAACAGCGCACGAAGCATTGGGAAGTTATCGCAGAATGAAGATACTCAGTAGTGTTATGCCAGGGCTCCCAACCCAAACTTCCTTGCTTCGACAAGGCATTCAAGCTGGTAAAACGTCTGACGCAACCAGCGTCAACACCCGCTGATGCAACGAGGCGGGAGTCTTACGCAATCCCCGGTAACTCCGGCGATGCGTCTGACGCAACCAGCGTCAACACCAGCTGATGCAACGAGGCGGGAGCCTTACGCAATCCCCGGCAACTCCGGCGCTGCGTCTGACGCAACCGAAGGAAATCTCTCCCGCAACGTGCGGCAAGCCCTCTCATCCGCGGATCCGGTTCGAGCCAGCGACCAACGGCGGTTCCTGATTGAAGGCTTCGCGCTCCTGGCTGATGCAAGCGATCGCCCAGGGCTATAAAAGAACCAAGCTGCGCGGAGACAGACAGCGAGACAGCGAACGAAGAAATCCCGGGTCGTCGTCGCACCGCTGTGCGAGCCCAATAAGCTGTCGGCCCCAGCGCCGAATATGTAAAGCCTCTGTATATATGTATATAAATTTGCCTTAACTCACCGTCGCCTTGATCGCTCCGTCTACCAGCTTTGCGCAGAAGCAGTCGCAAGCTGAGACACCTGTTACCCAACAGTAGCTAGCACCTGAAAGGCTGCGATATGCGACTGGTTTTGTTTTTGCGCCCAACAAAACATGGCGGATTGAGCTTATGGGATTGGCGACAGATGCCGCTGTACATTTTGATTATCCCCTATACTGTCGAAACTTCGTAAATACGCGCAGCGTATCCTGGACGCCAGCGCGGTTTAGCTCGATCTGTTCCGCCTTTCTGCTGGTTTCGACGTCCGCTTGAGTCGTAACAAAGCGCTGCTTTATCGTTCCGTCCTGCGGTGTTTTTGGAAAAACTTCGCATGTTTGTCATATGCCATAAGGATTCTTGGGTCAATCGCGGCAGGTCATGAATTCGTGATGCCTGATGTGTATACCTACTTTTCATTCTCGGAATATCCTTTTAATCATAAAAGTTCAGTGTAAATATTTGGCCACAATAAACCTTCATATTCAGTTACTGTGAAGTGAGCGCTGAAATTTCTGTACAACCCCAACTGAAAAAATTCTTACTGGTTCTGGCTGGAAGCCACTTGAACCGTGTTATAGAAAAATTTCCAGATGGAACCAGTTGCCTACTTGTTCCAGTTGAAACCAGTAGCCAGCTGGTTCCAATGAGACCTTATTGGCTTCAGGTCTCAACTCGGACCAGTGCCAACAATTACCAATGACAGGGCACGCACTACGTAAGCACTAGCCAAACATTTTCACAGGCACACATACGAACGTGTCAGTTTGAGAGGACACGTACAATGCAGTTGTGGAGGCGTACGTTTCGGTCTCCGTATATCAGCATAACTGAAGATTTTGACTTGCAACCAAACCTATTGGAATAAGCAAGTATAGTCTATGAGAGTGTTCCAATTTCTAAGCATAGAGCAAGGAACATTTGGGGAAAGAGATACGGACTCACCGTAAGCCTTAAATTTCATTTCCTCCATGTTCATGTTACAATACATCACCGAACTGCGCACTCGGTGATCACCTGCGAGAAACAATTCTTTTCTTGCAATATAACCGCATCATTATAAAAACAGCGCAGCAACACGAGGACAGAAAGAACGAAACAACGGAACGGGCGTTGTTTCGTTCTTTCTGTCCTCGTGTTACTGCGCTGTTTTTATAATGAATACAAACCAATTTGCCCAAATTTTCGTTCTCTTGAACCGCATCAACTCCACACGTAATCCTGGGTGCTACTAGCCTGGGGTGCAGCTGGTTCTACACAAACAAAAATGTTGCTGCTTGGTCACTAGTAAGCACGTTCTGCCTCCAGGCCACTTGGTTTAATTCATTTCGAGACCAACTGCTTCTAGCTGGTTTTCAAACCAACTGGTTCCATCTGGTTCTATTTCCTGACCAACTGTTCCCAGTTAGTTCCATTACCAGAATACTGGTTGCAGCTGGCTTTCAGATCAATTGGTTCCAGCTGGATCTGTTTTCTGACCAACTGTTTCCAGTTGGTTCCTTTACCAGAATACTGGTTGCAGCAGGTTCCAGTTCCAAACTAGTGGTTCCTGCTGGGGACCAATGGGAACCAGTTGGTAACCAGCTGGCTTCCGGCTGGTCCCAGCTGGTTCCACTTAAAACCAGTTAAATACCGTCACCTGGGATATTACAGTTAAAAACGAAAGTACGATGGATTGAGTGGATGAAACACTTGACGAAATATTAAGTGGGCATATTCGCACTAGAAGACAGTGGTATATCATACTGAAGATTCAAGCGCCCTAAACAAAGCACTGAATAAAATTAGATCACATAATATGTTATTTTTTCGTACACCAAGTAATTTCGGTATGGCACTGGGCTCATAAGTTCTGTACTAATTTTCTGGCTGATCTAGAGCACTTCCGGTCACATGTACACAGGCGTCCACTGTTAAAGGGAACATCGGTACGTGTGGCGGCAGCTCGGCGCCACCGCCGGCCGTCGGCTGCAACGAGATTCGCGCAGACGCAGTCAGCACCGTGCCCGGTGCTCTTTCGTCGCGTCAACGGTTCGCTTCGCGACGATTCGCAGCGCGGAAGCAGACGACGAAAGAGCACGACTCACAGCGTGCAGTGCGCCTGCGCGAAACTCGCTGCAGCCGCCGGCCGGCGGTGGCGCCGAGCTGCCGCCACACGCTCCGATGTTCCCTTTAACAGTGGACGCCTGTGTACAGTGGCGGTCAAAATATTACGGACCACGGTAGTGCATGGCAGACAGCAGCGAGGCGCCTTCTCAAGGCTGCTTGCGAAGCTCAAGAGCGCGCACTGCGCACGCGCATCCATCTTTACCTGCCGGCCTGCTCGTTCGCTCGCTTCAAGTGCGCGCGCGCCGGAAAGCCAGAGAAATCGCAAGGTGCCGCTGGTGCCACGAAAGTCGCCGCGGAAGCACCGAGCGATGATATCGTGGCGAAAATATGTAACTAGTACTGGCAGTGCTCGGTGCACGCCGCACTCTACGCTTTGTTCCCAGAGGCTCCGCAGCGTGGAAAATACGCTTTGCGTCAGTTTGTCTCAAATCGACATATGTGATAAGATTACGCGGCAGCTTCCATTCGCGGAACTCATGCATGCTGCAATTTTTTTGTGGTGCTCGGTGCAACTATCCTGCGCCCGTCCATACGCGCTATGAAAGAAAAAACTTGGCATCGAGCGGTTTGTAGCACAAACCTACAAGAAAAGCTCACACGGGTTAAAAAATGAAGAAAAATCTTGAAAGCTGATGAAAATTTTGTCCATACCAGGGCGAAGTTTTCGCCAAGTAGAAAGTTTTCTTTTAGGCAAATCGCTCGGGGCTTCCGCGGTGACTGCAGAAGCGGCACCTTGCGCCTTGTCTGGCGTTCTGGTGCGCGTGCACTTGAAGCGAGCGAACGAGAAGGCCGGCAGGTAATCAAGGATGCGCGTGCGCAGTGCGCGCTCTAGAGCTTCGCAAGCAGCCGTGAGAAGGCGCCTCGGTGCTGTCTGCCACACGCTCCCGTGGTCCCTATTATTTTGACCGCCACTGTACATACGTGTCAAAAAATCTGGGAGGCACGTACAACAGTAGTCTAAATAAACGGTATTTTTTATTGTATCAGACAACAGGCCACTTGCACACATAAAATGCGTCTACTTTATAACTATTATTTGTACTGCTGCAGAACTGACTGCAAAGCTTAGCTGCTAGCTGAGTGAATACGCTTATGGCGCGAAAGGTTCGACTTCGCCGTAAATGTCTTACCACATACGTCGCACCTGTGAGGTTGATCACCGGTGTGGGTCAGAACATGGTCTTTAAGAGTACTAATGCGCGCGAATTCAGCAGGGCACAGGTGGCAGTGGTACGGCTTCTCGCCAGTGTGCGTGCGGGTGTGCCTGGTTAGTCCTTCTTTCAAATTAAACGCGCGGTCGCAGTACTCACAACCATACTTCTTGACACCCGTGTGAACTACCTTATGCTGCCAAAGGTTGGCCCTCGATCTGAACCTCTTTCCGCATACGTCGCACCTGTAATGTCGGTCGCCGGTGTGGCTTGGAACGTGCACTTTCAACGTATCCAATTGCGCAAAACTAGCTGGACACAGGTGGCAGGTGTACGGCTTCTCGCCAGTGTGTGTACGGCTGTGGATCCTGAGTGCGCCTCTCCGGGAAAATTTTCGGCCGCACACGTGGCAGGCGAACGCCTTCTTGCCCGAATGAGTGAGTGCGTGGGACGTGAGGTATGCTTTCGTGGCAAATCTCTTTCCACAGACGTCGCACTCGTGTGGTTTTTCGCCGGTGTGAGTCAGCATGTGTCTTCTCCGATTCTGGCGGCTGGTGAACGTGGCAGGGCACGACGAACACTCGAAGGGCCTCTCGCCCGTGTGGGTGCGACTGTGGATCACCAGGTTATTCTTTCGCGTGTACTTCCTGCCGCAAACGTCGCAGGCGTACCGTTTGACGCGAGCGTGAGAAAACAAGTGTCTTCGCAGGTGCGACCTGCGGCTGAAAACATTGTCACACACGCCGCACTGCAAGCACCTCTTGCCGTCTGTGTGGGAGACATGGAGCTCATCAGGGGACCTGCGATTGAAGCAAATATGCATCGAACATTGGGCACATTTTAGACAAGACGAGAGTTCTTCATCCCTCATTTACGCAAACAATCGGAGCACCCAAATCATACAGCTTTTTCCATCTGCAATAGCTACCTCTGCAAATGTGATGAATGACCCCATTTTGTTTCAGAGTGGGCAAGAACAAGGTCTGGTAACCCCCAGAATTAACGTAGAGACTAGCATACCTGATTCGCCACCCGGGTGGCCGTGCAGGAGCTTGTTGGGAGTGTGAAATTAGGCACCTCCACGAAATGAGGTTTAGAGCCATCAAAAATTGGGGGAAAAAATTGCACTTTCGAAGCAAGGGCGAAGCGATGAAGGCGACAGCAACACATTGTAATGCCATACGAGGTAAAGCTGGCCGCTAACTCTTTCGGATCCGATCTCGCGTAAGTCTACAAAAAGCTGGTGTAAGAGAATACGGCCGCTCCAGAGAGAGAAGCGGTTTTCGCACAGTCTCATCGCATTGATAGCACAGTACGCAGAAGGGTGCACGAGCCGCTCGCTAATGCCTGCCGAGATAGCGCGCGCGCCAGCGATCGCGACCGCGCCCTTACAATGTTCACAGTTGCTGCTCGAGCAACTGTGAACTTGAGTGCTCGAGCACACTTGCCCTCTCCCTTTCTATTTGCCCTCTCCCTTGCTATGCTACACTGTACAAGATTATGCTATCGTTTGTACTCTACCCTCCTCCACGCTTCCCTTTCCCCACCCTTTGCTAAACTATACTAGACAAGGCTATGCCCTCTCCATTCATCCTTTCCTTGCTCGTCACCCTCATATCAGTCCTCATTCTCACTTGCCTTTGGCTTCGCTATGCTAGAAGCTGCTTGGCACATACCCGCTCTTTGTGGCGTGTACTCGTTTCACCCTCTCCCCTCCTTCTTTCCTCCTCACCCTCGCTTCCCCTTCCCATCACCTCGCTATACTGTGCTATGGATGGCTATGCTGTGCTAGGAACAACTTGGCACGTCACCGCTTTCTGCTGGTCACGCGAACAGGTGGAACGAAAAGCTTAGACGGCTCCGCTGTCAAAAAGATTGATCTAATTGCATATGCACATAAACTGTCCATCGGGCTCAGGAATGAAAGAGGAAGAGTCCGTACAAATGTTCTCCTTGAAAGAAAGTTGGGACAGGCAGCTTCAGGTGGCACTAAGTCTTCATGCTCATTTTTAAGTTGACGCATGTTGCGGACAATAACTGTCCTCCGAATCATAAATATTTCATCAAGAATTCTATCGTGACTCAGATTCATTACAGTTGCAAAACCGCCTTGCATGGCCAAATCACGTTAATATAACATGCTCATCTGCTTATCACGCACAAACAGTACCATCAGAGATCAGACTATTGGTCTATGTTTTATGAGACAACAATGCGATCAAGCAAGAGTCGATCACGCAAGAGCGCCTCCAGGTTTGGCCGGCCTTTGACCACGCGACGACGTCATGTCTTGAAGTGATGATATCCTAGTCATCACATGACAATAATTTTATGCCTCACTCGTGTTGACGGCAATGCCACCGACGTATCACTCTTCGTGTTTGATGAGGCATCTAAGGCTTCTGCTTTAATGAATTTCGTACATTCTAGTGACGCGTGATGGAGGCAGAATACTAACCCTTTCTCTGCTGTCGATGCGGAAGAACCGTGCCCTGTATTCATGCCGCGTGTTCCTGGAAAGCCCAGAACAGAGCTGGAACACTCCTGACTGGTCCGTCTTTTGGCTCTGGTTATATATGGATTCCTGTTGTAAAGGAAGTACAGAAATCACCAATATCTCTGCATCACTAAGATAGCAGGCAAAGTGAAGAAAAAAAGCGGTTGTCACTAAATTGTGTTTTGACACATTTTGCATCTTGGTTGTGATGATTTAGTATGAACCAAGTGAGGACGTATAGAACACAATGTACCCTGGTTAGGCTCTTAATTCGTAAGCAGGAAGAGCTTTCATTGAAGTGCGGATTGCAATTCCCCTCGGGCTGGCTGCTCCTGTCCTGAACTGCATAATAGGAATATTGCAAAAGAAAGTCAGTCGGTCTCTTATGCATTTGCCTAAGATGACCCCAAGAGGTGCAAGCCATCTTCTTCCTCTTCTTCCTTGATTGTATTGACCCCTGCCCCCCTGAAAGCTTTCTGCACCCAACGTGATTTTGCACTGCCTCACGTGGGAGCGTCCAGCTTTGGGCTAGGAAACTAGCGCGACCTAATGGACCTCAATGAAGTTTCTCCATCCATCCACCCCGGAAAAGGAGGCACTGGAAGCTTTCTGTACCTCACGTGGTTTTGCAGTGCCTCCGGGACCAGCCCACCTTTGAACAGGCGAAGGTGTCATGTGATCACGCCATCAAGTGATGTCAAGGTATTCTACGTCATTGTGACGTCATCATAAAGTCATAAATCGCGGCGACCTGTGACAATATCACATGACGACGATTTGTTTGCATCACTCGGGTTGACGCTGCTGCCGCCACACTCACTTTTCGCGTTTCGCAGGGCGTCTAAGGCTTTCGCTTTAGTAAGTACCGCACGTCACGACAACTCCGATCGAATGCAATTCGCGCTTTTACAAGTTGCAGCACGTACGGTGACCACCACATAACTGTGAAGAGGAAGTTGCTAGCCATTCTGAAAAAGGTCCTGAAGAGACATCTAGTGTTCATCGGCTTCTTCACATGCTCCACCAAATCTTGTGCAAGCTAACGTGCCACTCATGTGCAGGTTGAGAGCGCTCGCGGCTTTCTCAAGCTGCCGATTTATTCGGTGGACTTTGCAGCCTCGTTCCACCGTCATGTGCATGTCATGGAAAATGAAAATGGAGGCGACACTAATTCTTGACCTTGGTGCTGTTAGTGGCACTCACACATGGGCCTTCGTGGGCCCTGGTATATTGCTTGAACTGACTGTGTTTCGTTGCCCTGTCGGAGCGGATCTTGGAGGCCACGTAGAAAAAAGTGTGTGGTTGAAATCTGCTCCGCCAGCTGCTCACAAAAAACGTGTTTGCTCTTTCGATGAACTCATTAACTTAACATTTAATAATTATCCTGAGAGTTAATTAACCCTTATTTAAATAAACTCACGCTCCGTTATGATATATATCCAATATAACTATGACCTTGAAGCGCACCTTTCCATTTCATGCCAGTTTTATTTTTAGAAGAGTTCTGAATATTCCGAAAACCGGAAGTAAATGCTCGACATGAACTGCTTGGAAGACAATACGGTCACTCTTTGCTCGCTAATATTAATATTATTATTAATATTTAGTCTGCCTTTGTGCTGTCGCCAAAAGGCCATCATTACCTCAACAAACCTTGGCATGCAGTGTGGTTAGTGCAGTGCAGTGCAGTGAGATGACTTAGATAGTATAGAGATATTCTAGCAGCCATATTGGAATACCGGAGATTATGCAAAGCTCCCTTGGACAATGTCTCGGCTGCGCAAAGCTAGTGCCATGGCTTAGTTCAGACGTGGAAGCATCTGGGCGTGCATATTCTCATAGCTTCGAGACCATATGTACAGTGCATTGTCATTCACGTAGGCTACAGTACTCGCTAACTGCCACGATGTGCTAGTGGGAGAAACGAACGAAGAATCGTGTCGAGTCGTGGTCCCATTCTCGCCCTGTATGCTTCAACCATTTCTAAGCTCAATCGTTAGCCGTTACTATCTTTTTCGGCACAGAATGAGCTTGGGTATAGGCACGTTCCGAGAATATTGGTAGGCTTCGGTTACGGGTATCTCCGGTTCGGACACGGTTTTCGGATCGAGCACAGTGCGCCACACGTCTGTGACTGGCGGTGCGTTTTAGCTTATTAACAGGAAAACTGTTTAAGACGGCAGTGAACACTTTGCTGACTACAAAAAAAAAAAAAAAAAACCCTCGGAGCGCCTTGCGTTGCCTAGCAGCCGCTAATTCCACAGCTGCTCTCTTCGTCCTCTTCTTCATCGTTTGCGTCGTCTTCGGCATCGCTGTCAAAACACGTGCGCCGATTGCTTCGGCGCGGGATACAAAAAAAAAAAAATTGGGGGACTCTTAAGCTTGGCCTTCAGGAGTTGAACGCGATAGCGATATCCGGCCCCAACCTCATCGCGCTCTGTTTCGATTGTCATTATGTTCAGGCGGGATTCGAACCCGCGTATCCACAACCCTAAGGCGAGTCTTAACCATTCGGCTATCCAGGTACGCTACCAGAGCATAGCATAACCTTGTATAGCATAGTATAGCATAGCATAGCAGCCAAGAGGTAGGAATGGGAAGTGAGGGTGAGGAGGACAGATGTGAGGGGGAGGAGGAGGGGAGAGAGTAAATCATAGCGTAGAAAGAAAGAGAAGTAGAGAGGACGAAAGACAGAAAGAAAAAGGAGAGAGAGAGAATCAAAGAGAGATAAATAGAGATTGATAGAGATAGATCAGCGACAGATATAGAGAAAAAGAAACGGAAGATAAAGAAAGATAGAAAGACCGAGAAAGAGAGAGAGAAATAAGAATCAAACAGAAGGAAAAAAAGACATACACAAAAAACACTGAGAAGTGAGAAAAAGAAAGAAATAGAGGAAGAAAGAGAAAAATGACAAAACTTTGCAAAACAATAACAGCCAGCACTACCTAGGTGACCATCAGTTCCGCTGTCTCTTTAGCATTGCTCCTCCTGTGCAAGCTACTCCAATGTTTTAAGGTTATTACTCTCCCAAAGAACAAACAAACAAGAGAACACATATTAACCTAGCATCTTCCGCAGCGAGTATTATGTAATGTTCTACATTATTAAACTGCAATTTTTCATGCTCACGTAAAGTTTAGTGGTGCAAAAGCTACGTAAGCTCTGAGAAAAATTAAGTCATAGAAAACAGCAATTTTTATTAAAGGGAAAATATTCTGGGTTGAGTAACGAGCACTAAGAAATTCCCCAAACATTTCTGCAACGTGTCAGGCACACAGATTATACTAACCCTTTGTCTCCTCGCAATGCATCAGAATCTTGTTTCCTATTCACGGAGATTTTCCTTGGAGATCCTTGGACAGCGCTGGAGGCTTCTTCACACTTCCGCCTTTTGGCTTTGCCCATAGCGGGATGCCTGTAATAAAGTAGTACATAAATCACCTATCATTGCTCGACATTAGTGAGCTAGGACGTAAAGAGAAAACCAGTTATTCCAAAACTACCTTCCACACATTCCGTATCTTGTCTGTGATTATTACAGAGGAACCACTCGAGCACAAATCAAGTAGAATGTTCTTTCATTAGGGTATACATATATTCGCCTGAAGCCAGAAAATTCAAAACCGTTCGGCATGGAATTCGTTCAGGTCAAGTGCTCCAGCCTTCCACTTCGCACTATGAATATTACAAAAAATGAGTATGGCAGGCTATAACAAATGTTTAGGCAGGCACAGAAGCGCTTGATAGATGGCGATATGCGCTTTCGCTAACAAGTTGCGTTTTCACTAACGCTAAGGAGAAGTTGTACTTTGCCTAGGTATATCGTGCCAGGGCCCCCTAGGAACAAGAGTGTAGTGGCAAGTGGATTTCAAGCGTGGCCACTGTATACCTGAGAAGAGGTGGCCTCTATGTTCTTGTATGCGGCTACTTCCAAGATGGTTCCAAGTGTGGCCACCATATATAATAACAAAGTTGGTCGATTCCACGAAAGATCAAAAAAGTGTGTATATTCGATGTTTCCGATTTTCCTGATAATTTTGTATGTTGTGCACATATGACTGCACAGCACGAAATCGCAGTTCGTTTTCAAATACAAATTTTTTTCATAACAGGAAAATTCGACAAGTGTCGCCGGTTGACGACGACCAGTTCACGAAGAGTGCGTTTTCGTAAATTCGCGATCATTCTGGCAGCTACTGAAGCTATATATTACAAATATCTTTCTTTTTGGCGGAAGTAGAAGTAAAGAGGAAATAGCTGCTATGATTTCATGGAATTCTGAGCAAATTATGTATTGTAAAAAATTCACGAAAAACGCTGCGTTTTTGAAAATCAGTCAACTTTGGAACGCTATGGCTACTTCTGTGAACATCTTAGCTTGTTCATATTTGCAGCATGAATAGGCCTCTATGTGAATAATGAACCTCTGCATTTGTATTTCTCTAATAATTTTCAAAGTAGTAAATTTTCATGCTCGAAACACCAAAAAGAGAATAGTGCTCCTCAATTCAAAAATCTATAATAAAAAAAACCCAATCTCAATTTTGTTCAAAGTCCCCCAAAATGTTCTCAAAGGACTGCAGAATGATATTATGAAAAAACATGTTGCATCATTTTGATTAGGACAAAAGCAGAAAATGTCAAACATTGTGTTTCCAGAGCGTGGTGGCTACTGAGTGAAGGACATCTCTAGTAACAAGAAAATACAGTAACACGTCTTTTTTCTTCTATGAGCTTCGCTAAACAACAGTAATGATCTATTGTCGGAAAGTGGGAACTGTTTTGTAAAGAAAAAAAAAGACCGTTCCAATTAAATGCATTTGCGACACCACTTATATTCCTCGTCGACGGGCAGCACGGACATTTTCATTCCTCTGGATAATTTTTTTTAAAGTAAATGCGCTTACCTATATAAAAGCAACGAAGCTAAACGCGAAATGTGTGTAGCTGAGTCGATCATGCATTGTAAGAATGTGAGAAATCGCAAATAGCGACAGTGGTGAACGGCGAGTACCGCAGTGCAACTTAAGCACAGCAGCCACACATTGTTTGCCAGGCTTTGTCGCTCTGCACGAGAAAATGCTGGGTTGTCGATTGCGTTGGTTACACGATACATTTTTCACCGCTCGTCGCTCTCCCACCCGGTCTCTGGATCCGCACCGTGCGGATCGTGTGGCGGATCGAGTGGCCCGCGCTACAAGCACTCGTGTAAACGGAGTAGCATGCGTTAGGCGGACAGGTGCAAAGGGCGGCGCGATAGACGCCCGCCTGAGCAGACGACAGCAACGAGCACGGCTGTGCCAGTCAGCCAAACACCACCTGAGATAGAAGTTAAGCATCCAAATTGTGCTTCACCTTGATGCGATCACTGTCCTACGCTCTGAAGGTGGCTATGGGTAGGCGTTGTTATCATGACCGAGATCTTGTACGGACTGCCTCATGGTGCACAAAAAGAAAATTCCGCTGCAGCGGAATTTTCGTTATGTAGAAGATATCGTATCGAGTCTCTTTTGCGGAGGGTCATGAAGTAGGATGCGCGCTCAATTCAAGAGGGAGACCAGATCTGCCAGCACTGCTTCAAGACATACAAGGAGATGCAAAACAAAGCAGATGCAAGGCAAACAAAACGTGTTTTGTCCGTGGCCAAAACTGCTGCCACCAATCTTCACGTAATCGATACTTTTTAAACTCTGCATTGATCACATAAGGTTTGACAACGTACACATTTGGGCCAACAAAAACCACACGTCTTGGCGACCGTTCTCCAGAAATTCATTTCCATTCATAAAAAGACCTTGGCTTTTATACCAATCTCTCAATTCTGGCGCACCACATCATCATAAGAGACGCATGGAGGGAATGCGTTCTTTAGCACTCAAGATATGAATTATACTCAACTGAAATAGATGAAAGAAAAGGAGGCTACAACTGAAAGTGCCTACTGTGGACTGAGGGATGTCTAACACTGGCGTGAAGTCGCAAACCACGCAAATGCATTTAATTGGAACGATCTTTTTTTCTTTACAAAACAGTTCCCACTTTCCGACAATAGATCATTACTGTTGTTTAGCGAAGCTCAGAGAAGAAAAAAGACGTGTTACTGTATTTTCTTGTTACTAGACATGTCCTTCACGCAGTAGCCACAACGCTCTGGAAACACAATGTTTGACATTTTCTGCTTTTGTGCTAATAAAAATGATGCAACATGTTTTTTCATAATATCATTCTACATCCTTTGAGAACATTTTGGGGGACTTTGAACAATATTGAGATTGGGTTTTTTTTTATTGAAGATTTTTTAATCGAGGAGCACTTTTCCCTTTTTGGTGTTTCGAGCATGAAAATTTACTACTTTGAAAATTATTAGAGAAATACAAATGCAGAGGTTCATTATTCACATAGAGGCCTATTCATGCTGCAAATATGAACAAGCTGAAATGTTCACAGAAGTAGCCATAGCGTCCCAAAGTTGACTGATTTTCAAAAACGCAGCGTTTTTCGTGAATTTTTAAAAATACATAATTTGCTCAGAATTCCATGAAATTATACCAGCTATTTCCTCTTTACTTCTACTTCCGCCAAAAAGAAAGATATTTGTAATATATGGCTTAAGTAGCTGCCAGCATGATTGCGAATTTACGAAAACGCACTCTTCGTAAAATGGTCGTCGTCAACCGGCGACACTTGTCGAATTTTCCTGTGATGAAAAAAAATTTTATTTGAAAACGAACTGCGATTTCGTGCTGTGCAGTCATATGTGCACAACATACAAAATTATCAGGAAAATCGGAAACATCGAATATACACACTTTTTTGATCTTTCGTGGAATCGACCAGTTGTCGTACCTATAGGTCCCGATACTGCTGTCGATCTAAAGTACAGGTGGGAACCGAAGGATGGAAACGCAATTTGCTATAGAGGTTGTATGAGCAGGAATATGTGCCTCAGACGCGCTGACTGCCTGACGATTCGACAGTTGGAGGCCTACCTCCCGCAAAGTTACCTTATCATTTTTGTGTGTTAGTTTTGAAACTGTTAGTCACTAATATCACCACGTGGTGTCGCTGCCGTTACTTGTCAAAAAGAACCTGGAGAGGGAATCAGCATGGTCATTTCACGCCTGCGAGGGTTGTCACAGGGGAACAAGGCCTGGTTCGAAAGTAGCTAACTTTTCTGGATCCGATCACTTCTACAAAACGTTAGTGTAAGATAATACGGCCGCTCCAGCGAGCGACGCGGTTTTCGTGCTGCCTGTCGTAAAAGCTGAGAGCGCAAGAAAAAAATTGAGGCGTCTTCGCACTAGTGCTGCCAAGTCTGAAGTACTGAGCTGGGCGGCCTGCCTTGTCTCTCATTATTTTTCTTTCTTTCAGCCTCTCTTTCTTTCGCTTTCTGTTTTTTTCCTATCTCTCTTGTCTGTCGATTTCCATTTTCTGTCTTCCACACACACTCTTTCTCTCGCTCTTTCGATCTGTTATTCTATTCCCTTTCTCTCCATTTCTCGCTTCATCTTGCTACATCTCTCTCACTCTGTTGTTTCGTCCTTCTTTCTATATCTTTACCTCTCTCTCTCTTTCTTTCTCTCTGTCTTGCCTCTTTTTCCCTATCTCTTTCTGGTATATCTTTCTTTCTACATCTTTATCTGTCTTCCCTTCCTTTCTCAGTTTCTCTTTCCATCTTTCTTTCACTCTCTGTGTGTACTCGTTCTCGCGGCCATCAGAGTTATTACATCCCACACCGGACAAATTGGCGAGCTTGCTGTGTGAATGACGCAGGACATGAAGATGCCGAAAGGAGCACGTGCGGGTTCATAATGATGATAGTTTTCCGCATACCCTGCACACAATAACGCTTGGTTTAAACAGCTCTGCGGTTAAAAGAGCCGTCTAGCGATGTCCATCAAGATAACACGCGCGCCAGCCCTCGCGACCGCGCCCTTATGACGAAAGTTCGCATTTGCTGCTCAAACGACGCAGCCCGCTCCCTCATCACCAGCTGCACCACCTCACGCTCCTTAGCCCGACGAAAAACGGGCGGGGCGTCTCCTCCCTGTCTGAGCAGCCATCGACGCCAGGCCTCGCAGGCGAGGCGACGTTATCGCCATAGGCGTGCGCAGGGTTCCCCATCAGGCGGGGCGAAGAATCACCGCAGTGCCCCCCCCCCACCCTAAGTAAATGTATGGGGCAGATTTTGCGCCCCCCCCCGCCCTTTGGTGACTAGAAGGGTCAATGTACGGGGCAGATTTCGCCCCCCCCCCTCTTAGGTGACTAGGGAGGGCGGCCGCCCCCCTGCCCCCCCTGTGCGCACGCCTATGGTTATCGCATGTGCCCTTCGTGAGTCGGAGACGGCCGACTCTCTTCATCTCTGCTTCAGCCGCGCTCGTCCCCAGCGCTCGCGTGGCTTTATTAGCGCGAAGAACAAACAATGCGCGGGCCGATGTTATCGATTTGGACTTTATACAGAGCATGACGGCAAAGGCAACAACCCGCCGAGAGTGTCCATGTCTAATTGCTATCGCAAAATAAAACTCACAGCGTCCCTTACGCAATCGCCTACGACGATTGAAAGGCGAAATGCATCGTCCTTTTCTTCTCAGTCGATGTACTGAGGCTCCCGCGAAAGTTTTCTGCGCCCAACATGCTTTTTCACTTCCTCGAAGATCGGAGGCACTGCCAGCTTATTGCGCCTCAGCTTTTTTTTTTTTTTTTTTTTGCGCTGCCTCCGGGATCGGCGAACCTTTGACCAACAACTATGCCATGTGGTGATGTTATCATGTGACGTCACGCCCGTTATATCACGGCACAGTGACGTCATATTCACGTTATTACGTGATTTGTTCCATCACTGGTGTTGACGCGGTCGACGCCGACGGTCGATTTTCGCGTTTCATGAGACATCTAAGACTTTCGCCTTAATAATTCTATGAACATGGACAACGATACAAGAGAGTATAAACGGATTGAGAAATGGTTTTGCGTCCATCGTCAGTTGACTGAGGGGACATTTGTCCAACTCAAAGCCATCCCTCTTCTACCTGCTACGAAGAAAGCTTCAGACAGCGTTACAAGAGCGGCTATTCAACGCATCAACTCGCTAGCGTGAATTCGCAGAAATTGTACTGTACAATCCAGCCAAGGAGAAAAGCCGGAATTCCGGTGACCAGTGCTCCGGCTTCCCGCTCGCCCCTCTGCCGGAGTGGACGCGTCCAGTTTTCGAATTCCACGCATGCGGCTTACGGAGTGTTTATCTCTTGCCGCGTGCCTACAAAGCACTCACTAATAAAGTCCCTGAAACTTCGTAAAGTAGCGACATACGTGCATAAAAGCGCGCCTCCTCTCTTTTCTCCCTCCTCTGCGCTCTCCGAGGCTGACGCCGCGTCGGCATTGGCCAACTGCCGTCACGTGAGACCGCTCGGAGCGTTCGTTTGTTTACAGTCACTCGCGACTGCCATCTTCGCTCTCGAAGCGCGGGTTCGCTGGTTCTCAGCGCATGTGTTTTATGGATACGCGCTTTCCAATCCGCGTGCGTTGTGCTCTAAGATACCTTGCACACAAGACCGACGTCACGGTTGGTTGCCATGGGCTTCTGCTGCGCTTTCGGATGCCGAAACAAATCAAGTGAAGGCAAAAAGCTGTTTATGATACCGTCCGGGAAGCGCAACGAGTTGTGAAGGAAGGCTTAAGTTACACCGAATCAGAAGATAGAACTTTCGGCCGACGTTTTCGACGCGACTATGCGATGTAAGTTGCTATCCTCTCACTATAAGTACTCGTCGAGGTTCGCGCAAATCGCTGCGTGCTATAACGCCGCAGACACGTCTCAGTTAATTGGGCAGTACGTCGCTTTTCCTCACACGTTTTATTGCTGCTTCTGCGGGGTCTGTACCAAGTGTTTTTTTTTTTTTTTTCGAAAATGTGATTGCGAAACTTCAGAGATTCGGCGCAGTTCTTTTGAAGAAACAAAGTTACCGTGTGAAAGCTCACATTAGGTGTCGTACTCTCTGTTTTTGTTGCGTGCTCGTTTTTTTTTTTTTTTTGCTTTTTTTCCCCCGAAGCATAATAGCTTTCTCTGGCTCTTTGACGCCGACAGATCCGCCGGTGGACTTGCGATAAAAGGTAGGTAGGCAAAGCGTGCGTGTCCAACCGAGTCGCAGGGTGCATTCATCGTTTAGGAACATCACGTACACGTGTTATTTAGCGCGAAGGTTTACGTGCCATTTCGTGTGGAGGTTTATATCCGCGAGTGCCTTTCCGCCGCGGTGGAGCAGAGGTTGCGGTGCTCGGCTACTGACCGGGAGGTCGCTGTCGACCGCGGCGGTCACATTTCGACAGAGGCGAATAGCTTGAAGCTAGTGTGCCGTGCGATTTCAGTGTTCGTTAAAGAACATCAGATGGTCAAAATTTCCAGAGCCCTCCACTACGGCGTCTCTCATCGTGGTAGTGGGACGTAAAACCCCAAATGATATTAATATCCGCGAGTGGAGCTCTCGCGAAGGAAACGTTTACGGTGGCAGGCTAGTATTCGTTCGCTTGCTCGTTCATCAGCGAGTATAGTTCGTATGCCAAGTACATCTACGAGGCACACTTGCGCACTGTGGTTGGTGCGTCTGATCTCTTAACGAATCAACCAGCGCTGTCTAAATGTATCGACTGGAAATGATGTACGCCTTCTGCCGCATTCTTCTTTCAATGAAGCTCCGAGCTGCTGCTTGCACTGACAGTCATTTTCTAAATAAATAATAGTCGCCACTCTTAATACAGCCAACACCCATTGCCCATGTGTTTCTTCCACTCTAAAAACTGTCCGCACCTTTTGTGGAGTCTTCTTGCCCCTCACCAATAACCGTCCTCTGGCTAGTTCGCGCTTCTTTTCTTGAAAACTCGGCGCTCGGCACTTTCCTATCAAGGATGCTTTTTATTAACACGCACGCCATTCGTGACCTGAAAGTACGGCGCGCCCGGCGATAATGCAAAGACAAGCACGCGAGATTGATGGTTATTGTTTCGGGACAGAAATACGCCCCATAGCACGCCCTTTTTGTGAGGTTGCTAAACAGTTAACAGAAAATAGCGAGCGCAGAGATTTGGTGAAAAAGAAAAAAACAAGTGAGCCAGATGCTGGATATTGTTTTGTGGGAAAGAGATGCCTCAAATACGCCCTTTTGTATTGCACTGTGCAGTGCTACATGATACAGGCACGTATAGCGGCGTTAACTATATTTACCCAACCGATACTTCGGAACGGCTACCTCTAGTGCGTACTGGCAGCCTCAGTGCGTCATTGGTATGCGCGGCGAATTCGCCTCGCGAGGACGACGTGTACAACGTATATGTTTCAGAAGGCTTCATGTAGAGCGGGACATTAACGTTCAACATCACACATATCCTTTACAAACGTGTCCTAACATCTCCTAAACGACATAAAATTAAAAAAAAGGATACAAAGATCTAGACGGCTAGTGCGAATGCTTAAAGCGCGCCGCCTGGCAAGCGCGCGCTCCCTTTGCGAAGCGTCGTCTGCTACGCAAGAGCAAGGTAGGTGGCGCCATGCTCGAAAAGAGAGTGCGAAGGAGAGGAGAACGAGGAGGAACGCGAGCGGAGGAGGAAAGTGTCGCTACTTTACGAAGTTTCAGGGACTTTACTCACTAACCATATTCGAGAAGAGTCGCCCTCATTTCGCAGAAAAGAACCACTGTTTAGAGAAGTATACCGTGTTTGATTTGCATAAAGATAGGGAACCGGCTGCGCTAACGCAAGAAATATAGAACAGTTTTATGGGAACGGACAACACAGGCGCACTTTGCCATTCCGCGACATGTTTAATATTTGAACTGGCTCCTACGATATCATGCAACGGAAAATGAAGGTGTCGCCATACCTGCCTTGCAAGAAAGGTTTGCACGAGAGCCGAGGAGTTGTGTGGAGTTTAACAAAACCCAGACGCACTTGCCAAGGGCGGATGAGGGCGACGGGTAGGCACCTCAGGCGACGCACAGACGCAACTTTCGTAGCGAGACGCGCGATCCAGAAAGGCCGTTGTCTGGGATGCTCGATGCACGCGTCGCGCTCGGGCGGTTCCATTCTTGGATGGGGGTGACGGCGGAAATGCCGTCGCGTCGGTAGCGCTGGAGCGCTGGTCTTGCGGGGTGCCCCGATGTCAGTATCTTGGACCATTGGGGTAGCCGGGAGACGTAGACCCCTCCCCCACCCCCGAAATTTTTCGATTTTGAATGCGTATACAGTAAAACCTCGGTGATACGAATTTCGCGGGGTTATCAAAGATATTTGTGTCATCCGAAATTCGTAGAAAGCATAGAAAATTAGTATGCGACAAAAAAAATTGGCATACATTTTGATTTAGTGTTTCTCAGGGCCGCAGCGACGTCATGAACAGCTCTGAATGGTTGCCAGTAAAGTTTTTAGACTCAACAATCATACTTGTTATCCTAAATATACGGTGCATGCGCGTTGTGTTGTTCCCCGTGACCGCTAGTAGCCCCTTCCTAAACTGACTACACTTTTCTGCATGACATTAGAGTATTCCGGCGAAAGTGACTTAAGAAGCGCTTTGCGCACGATAGATAGAGGCCAAGCTCCTTCGCCAAGACCGTCTGCTTCGTCTCTTGGGGTCTTCGTCCACCTTTCATAGGACTTCATGACGGACCCGCAACCCAAGTTTCAGTCTTGTTTCATAGAACGTCTGATTGCGGGGAAATGACTTCCATTCACGTGACAGGCACGTGTTAACACAATACAAAGACGCTGCTGCCTCGAGCACAGAAGCACGCGTCAACGCGTCGAAAAAAAAAGCGCGACGTCCACGTCATCTGTAACCTAAACGCGAAGGCGCATAAAGGAATCCAATGTCACGCGCATGCTCACGCCCGCGCGTGACTGCCACTAGAGTTACTGTATATGCTACCTTTAGGTAGCAGAGTTGCGCATTTGTCTTCCAGACGCCGCTAGCAACCTTAATAAATACGTTTGTTTTATTAGCCTTTGTGCTTCAGCATCGCTACATTTCTGGTGGAGGTGCGGGGTATGAATCGAAGCCCCACGAGCGCAAGACAGCGTAGCCCCGACGACCAGCGAGTCGATCCCGTAGAAGTGACTCCTATACACCAAAGGGCCAGCCGCCGTCTTCGAGGTGACTCACCTGAGTTCAGTCCTCTTCACTTCACGCCAAGGGGAACTCAGACAACGGACGCCGCCACCATGACTAGCCAGGTAACACCGGCACAAGTGGTCATCAATCAACCTCACCAGCCTCCAGTGTTCCATGGCGACTCGTTCGAAGACGTGGAGGATTGGTTGGACCTGTTCGAGAGAGTGGCGAGCCTGAATGGATGGGACGAGAGAGAGAAGCTCCGTCGCGTGTACTTTGCTTTGGAGGACTTTGCAAAGACGTGGTTTGAGAACCATGAAACCTCTTTGTCTACCTGGGAGGAATTTCGACGACAAGTGCTGGCTACTTACGCCAGCACAGATCGCAAAGAAAAGGCGGAGGCTTCTCTTCAAACCAGGAACCAGCTCACGCATGAAAGTGTGGCGATGTACATCGAGGACATGGTCCGCCTGTTCAAGCGTGCCGATGCCAACATGGCCGAAGATAAGAAGGTGCGCCATCTTATGCGTGGCGTGAAGCAGGAGCTATTCGCTGTTCTTGTCCGAAACCCACCGAGAACAGTTGCCGAGTTTCATTCCGAAGCGACAGCCATCGAAAAAACGCTGGAACAGCGGGCTCGGCAATACAACCGGGACATAAACTGTTCACCTGCCAATGTCTTCTCTGGAGGCGTACGGAATGACATGGAAACCCTGCGAGAGCTAATCCGATCAGTAATCAGGGAAGAACTCAGCAAGTTCCAAGCACCTCAGACCACAACTGCACTGTCTGTCGTCGACGTAGTGCGAGACGAAATGAGGCAGCTCATGCGGGAGCCGGAGCGTGAGCCACAGTCAACTCGACGCATCCCAACGTACTCCGAGGTACTGAGGCAACCCGTGGTGCACAACAATGCAGCAGTTGCGATGGCGGCGCCTTAACCGCCGACAGCGCGCAGTGCGCCACATCCGCCGGAACCAACGGCTAGCTACCAGCCTCCAGCGCGTAGCGTAGCTCGCTATGTGGAGCAAAGGCCCCGGAAAAGTGACATCTGGCGTGACCACGATCGCAGGCCTTTGTGTTTCCATTGCGGAGAAGCGGGTCACCTGTATAGGTTCTGCCCTTACCGACAGGCTGGATTACGGGGCTTTCCATTGTACGCACCATGCCCTCGAAATGGTGAACGACCAACAGAGATTGAAGAATACTTATCCACACGCCAGAGCCCACTCGCTCCACGCCAGCATCAGCCAAGGTCACCGTCGCCCATGCGCTACCGATCGCCCAGCCCCCGTGCCTCTACAAGACTGCCTGGACGTCGTTCTCCAAGCCCACACCCGGAAAACTGAAGCAAGCGACCTGTGGAGGTGAGGCCGCTGAAAACCACAGTTACGAAGATCCTCCATCATGGGTTAAGGGTGACGACGCTATATTTCCCGTAAATAGGTGCAGCAGCGAAAAGATTACTTCAGATTTGCGGTTGATGATAGACGGATGCGAGCTGAATGCTTTAGTCGACACCGGCGCTGATTATTCCGTAATAAGCCACCAAATGGCGAAGAAACTGAAAAAAGTTGTAACGAAATGGAGCGGATCGCAGATACGCACGGCAGGTGGACACATTATTGCGCCCCTTGGTAGATGCACTGCAAGGCTCGAAATAAGAGGCTTTACTTACGTTGCCGACTTCATTGTACTGCCCGAATGTTCGAGGGAACTCATATTAGGGATGGATTTTCTACAAGCTAACGGCGCCATAATTAACCTGCGTAGGCCCAGTGTATCATTCTCGACCGAACAAGCTATGCCTGTGGAGGAATCGGAAGAGCGGCGCCTTACTGCTCTGCGCGTCGTTGCGAATGACGTAACTGTGCCGCCACGCTGCAGTATAATGGTGCTTGTGGAGAATGAGGCATTTTATGACCGTGAAGGTATAGCAGATGGAAACGTAGGGCTGTTTTTGAACAAAGGAATTTGCGTGGCTCGAGGTCTTGTTCATTTAACCAATGGCCGTGCTGATGTCCTACTGACGAATTTCGGGAATGAATTTCAACACATCGCCCAAGGTACGGCTATCGCCTATTTCCATGAGTTCTGTATGGCGACCGAACTATGCAGCTTAACGACAACGTCAACCACTGTACGAGGGGCCTGCAACGTCGACACATCAGTAACCATCAACCAGAACCTCCCCGACAGTCAAAAGAAACAGATATATGCCCTGGTAAAGGAATTCTCCGACTGCTTCTCCACTACCTCGAAGGTCCGGCGCACGTCTATTGCAAAGCACAGAATTATAACAGAAGACGCCACGAGACCTATATGCCAGCACCCATATCGAGTGTCGCAAAAGGAAAGAGAAATTATCAAGAAGCAAGTGGACGAGATGCTGTCAGATGACGTCATCCAGCCTTCCAACAGTCCATGGGCGTCCCCCGTAGTGCTCGTTAAGAAGAAAGATAACACGCTTCGATTCTGTGTCGACTACCGAAAACTGAACAGTGTAACTAAACGAGATGTATACCCTCTGCCACGTATCGATGATACGCTAGATCGGCTGCGATGTGCAAAGTTTTTCTCCTCCTTGGATCTCAAGAGTGGATATTGGCAAATAGAGGTGGACGAGCGGGACCGTGAAAAGACAGCATTCGTAACACCAGATGGCCTCTACGAATTTAAAGCGCTTCCATTCGGCCTGTGTTCCGCACCAGCGACGTTCCAGCGAATGATGGACACTGTCCTCGCGGGATTGAAATGGCAGTCATGCCTAGTGTATTTGGATGATGTGGTCGTATTCTCCGCAACATTTGACCAACATCTAGAGCGACTGCGCATAGTACTGGAAGCCATCCGCTCAGCAGACTTCACAATTAAACCGGAAAAATGCCACTTCGGCTTTGAAGAGCTGCGATTCCTTGGGCATGTCATTAGTTCTGAAGGCGTTCGCCCAGATCCCGAAAAGACAACCGCGGAAACTTTTCAAACATTGCGGAACCCCTTACAAAAATAACAAGAGACGACGTGCCCTTCATATGGGAAAGCGAACAACAGGACGCCTTTGACGAATTAAGAGAACGCCTGCAAGCTTCACCAATCCTTGCCCATTTTGATGAGACAGCCGACACTGACGTTCATACCGATGCCAGTAATATCGGCCTCGGCGCTATACTAGTCCAGTGGCAAAATGGTCAAGAGAAAGTGTTAGCCTATGCTAGCCGCAAACTGTCGAAAGCTGAGGCTAACTACTCTGCAACCGAAAAAGAGTGTCTCGCAGTCATTTGGGCAATAAGCAAGTTTCGACCATACCTTTATGGTAGACCGTTCAGGGCAGTCAGTGACCACCATTCGCTATGCTGGTTGGCAAATCTCAAGGATCCGTCAGGGCGACTAGCAAGATGGAGCCTTAGGCTGCAGGAGTATGACATTACTGTAGTATACAAATCCGGGAGAAAACACAGCGATGCCGACTGCCTGTCACGCGCACCAGTCGGTCCAAGTGTGTCTGAAGAAGATGACTTCCCGTTCCTAGGCGTTGTCGACGCATCGGAAATCGCTCAACGACAACTTGATGACCCGGATTTGCTGCCGCTTGTACAACGCCTGCAGGGTCTCGATGTTCAAGTCCCGCGCGTATTCTCGAGAGGACTCCCTTCGTTCTGTCTTCGAGGAACAGTCCTTTACAAGCGGAACTTCGAGCCCAACGGCGAAAAGTTTTTACTAGACGTACCAAAAGCTATGCAAGAAGAAATTCTGCACGCATGCCACGACGAACCGACATCTGGACATATGGGTGTGAGCCGTACATTCGCCAGGATTCGTCTGAAGTACTACTGGCCTAAGTTGCTCGCATCAGTGCAGCGCTACGTCAAAACCTGTCGCGAATGTCAAAGACGCAAAACTCCATCCGTAAAACCTGCAGGTCTTCTCCAGCCAATAGACCCTCCGGACGCCCCATTCCAACAAGTCGGCATGGACCTCCTAGGACCTTTCCCCACATCTTCTACAGGCAAGAAGTGGATAGTGGTAGCCACAGACTATCTGACCCGTTATGCTGAGACTGACTCTCTGTACAGCGCAACAGCAGTCGAAGTCGCCAAGTTCTTTGTCAACAGCATAGTCCTCAGACATGGTGCGCCCATCGTCGTTATCACGGATCGTGGAACGGCCTTTACTGCAGACCTAATGCAGTGCCTGATGCGAATGACACATACCGGTCATAGAAGAACCACGGCGTACCACCCCCAATCAAATGGCTTAACGGAACGCCTGAACAGAACTCTGACCGACATGCTTTCAATGTATGTCGATGTTGAACATAAACTGTGGGATGAAATATTGCCCTACATAACCTTTGCATATAATACAGCCGTTCAAGAAACAACTCGAGTTGCGCCATTCGAACTTGTATTCGGCCGAAGAGTAACCACTCCATTGGATGCCATGTTGCCACTAGGTGACGAAAGCAGCTATCCACTTGACCTAGACGATTTCTTGCAAAGAGCTGAGGAAGCACGACAGATGGCAAGATACAGAATACGCCGCCAACAGCGCGTTGATTCCAGTCGGTACAACCAGCGACGTACTGAAGCGGTTTATGAGCCCGGTGACAAAGTGTGGATATGGACCCCAGTGCGCCGCCGTGGACTCTCTGAAAAGCTTCTCTGCCGATACTTCGGCCCTTACGAAGTACTCCGTCGTATAAGCGACGTTACTTACGAAGTCAAATCTGCTGGACACGAGACCTCAAGACGCCGCAATCCCACAGAGGTGGTACACGTAGTCCGCATGAAGCCCTACTATGACAGATCATCGAAAAACGAGTGAGAGTTCGCACGACTCCTTTCCCTGTCTGACGCATCGGGTCGATGCGTTGAGGAAGGGGATAATGCCGCGACATATTGGCCGCATTCAAATAGCGAGCCGTCAACATGCATACCCGACACTGCGCGCCCTATCGTAGTGCCGCGCAGCGACCATCGTGGCACGAGCACCTGGCCGGACCCGGCTCGCATGCGCCACGCGCTCGTGTGCCTCTCGGTGGAAAAAGAAGAGGAGAACAGCTGAACGACATCTTTGGTGTTCGACTGACTCGCAGTTTTACGACCGCAGTGCCTTTCAGTTGTGGGCACAAGTTCGCCCTTAATAAATACGTTTGTTTTATTAGCCTTTGTGCTTCAGCATCGCTACAATATACAGTAATTCTAACTGCCACGTTTCCGCAACAGCGCAGGCAGCACCTGTTCGTACCTGTGCGCGAGCGTACGTTCGTATCAAACATCGCGGGGTGCAAATCGGTTCGCAACAACCGTACTCCAATACACTGCAGGCTAATGGGCCTTGGCCAGGACAACAGAAAAATTCGTATCACCCCGAAATTCGTACAAGCCGTGATCGTATCACCGAGATTTTACTGTATATACAGGCACACATGCAAACGCATGCACGAGCATACATAAAATACGCTTGAGCCCCACCCGAAAAAAATTCTTGGCTAAGCCTTTGTCTTGCACATATCACCTATACGGCGGAAGTGGGGAGCAAGGCGGAGGGCTTTCTTGGCGCGTTCCCTGTGCAATGTATGCATGGGCAGCTAGTCCTGTATCTTTATACAAAAAAAAAAGTTGTCAACGCCTTGGCCTGGGTTTTGCATTTGTATTTGCGGCGGCATCGTTATGTGAATGGTCGAGTAACATTTTTTTAAGGATCCAAACATAAAGCGAGTAAGGGCCGCTAATATTTAAAACTAGAATTTGAAAGCTACAGCACTGCCTTATTGCTACGGTTTCGCTGGGCAATTTCGGTTTCTTGTTGGTGCACCGCGATTATAGAAAAAAATCATGGCTGATCCCCCTTCATAGGAATCGGTATAACACTAAAGTGAAAGGCGTCTTCACAGAAGTACTTGAGCGTTTTTTGTGCATTGTTTGACCACAATGGCGAAGGAATGAATGCTATAGCAACAAACTGTATTGTCACGCGAAGAACGGCAAGAAGCCGGAAACTTGCAGCGCGCTCTGAAGCAGAAAGGACGCACGAAAAGAACATACAAAGGACGAGGGCGACCTAACAACTGTCACGATTGTTACTTCTTTGTGCGTGAGTAGCGCGCTCCTTTCGGAAACGCTGCCGCTGCAGCGAGCGAAGCGACCTTCGTGCTCTCTGTAGCGTCAACGGAGACTTGCGATTGAAGCACAAGACGTACAAACCGCCCCCATCACGAAATAAGCGCGCGCGCACGAGAGACTCCCCCTGTAGAGGAGCGCTCGCATCGCAACACGCGGGGCGACGACCTTTAAAGCGCGCCCTGCGCGCTCTTCGGGCCATCTCGCTAGCTATAACAAGAACACGCTGAAGCCACCGAGCTCCGAGTAGCAATTGTAAATGGTGTATATAAATAGCTCGCTTTTAGTAAGCTGAAGAATGTACGCTCTGTGGCCGAGTGGTTTCGTACCGCGCGCTGCGGACCGAGGGGTCGTAGGTTCGACTCCGCGCAACGGAACTCTTTCTTCTAGTTTTTTCTTCGCTGTCTGTTAGTGTTTATTTCGCAACGTCATATCCGTGACGGAAATACGTCAGTGGAGGCGTGGTGGACACCGGCATATAACACTTTCGTGTTAAAAGTTTTCGATTGGACGTGTTACCCGATGCACACGGTAACGTGAAGATTATGATCGGTTGTTAAATACAGTTAGGAGGATTATACCATTGCGTGCACATTGCCCAATCCACAGTTATGCTTGCCCGGATACAACTGCGGCCACTTGCAGTGAGCCATTTATAAAGGCCACTTGCAGTGAGCCATTTATAAGCGCCGAAGATTTGACCTATTCTCCCGGTTATATGCGTTGTTTTAAGCCGGACCTGGCTAAGAGTGCTATAGATGGAATTGCTTTGCGCGGACACATACGGACACACTCCACGACGCCGATTTCACAGATGGCGGACGGAAGCTTCCGTGTAAGACATCCAATTGATTTTGAACATATATGTTTACAGTGCAAGCAAGTTATACTTCGATCCACGCAAGCCATTGGTACCAGCGCAACGGGTTTGCACCAAACTGTCAATGCCGTCTCAGGGCTCCATTAAATTTATGACAAACTTTTTTCGTTCCATGGCTCATTACGCGGTCCCTAACATTTCCCTTGCGAATATTTAACCCGTATGTTGCTGTCCCATATGTCGCAATCAGTCGTACTCAACAAGTCTGCACTTTTGAAGCAAGAAAATCTGCAGGTTATGAATTCGTGATGCTAGCTGTATGTATTCAGTTTTCATTATCGGAATATCGTAATCGTCTTTTTATTTCAGGCTCTGTTAGTACATGAAAATGGACAACACTGGTGAGATCCATAGCCATTGGCTAGCAGGGAGTATCAATAAATATGCAATTACATGAACCGATTATGTTACCAAAGCAGATATTCTATAAGTACACTACAAGAAAAGAAGAGATGCAAAATAAAGTAAAACAAAGAGAAAATAAACGTATTGATGATAAGACAACTGCAATATTATACATGCTACATGCATGAAAGGCATTCTATCTATACTGAACAAAAATATAAATACAGAAAAAAAAATGTCAAATATCATTTTGATAGAAATTTATACAATTTGTAATGAAACAGATAACGCAGCAAAAGCGAGTACTAGTGTTACTGTTTATTCATTTTCCTGGAGAAACTATCCTTCAAGCGCACTGGGACATATTTCTGTTATTTGAAACAGCATATCGTTCTAGACATTTACTCCCACAAACAGCAGTAGTGGTTTTTTTTATAAGCATTGTTAGTAGGCGGAAGTATGAAATTGTGTAATGTGCCGCGTCTAGTAAGTTGGGAAGAGGAAGAAATTATTGATATGCGATATCCGTATAAATATAACGCTTCCGTGATAAAATAACTGACCAAACTAAACGTTTATGTTCATTGACTATTAACCAAGTGCAGTGTTTTGTGCAATGTTATGGTTACCATAAAACGCAGGATGGGTTCAGCGCTACAAACACTTGCCAAAGTTTGAAATTGATAATTCACACTAGAAGCGAGTGAGCGGTATGTTATAGTGAAGATTTAACCACCTCAGATAAAGAACAGAATAACATTGGGCAACATAAAATTGGATTTTTTTTCCTTGACGAAATAATCTAGACTTTGCACTGGGCTCAGAAGTTCCATATTAGTTGTCATTTTCCCCCTGATCTAAAACACTTCGCTCCTCATGCGCATGCGCGTAAAATAATCTGGGCACAGACGTACGAAAGCGTACAGTCTAAATAAAGGGTACATTTTATTATCTCAGACAACAGGACACTTATATATGCAAAAGAACTTTCAACAGCAGCAACAATAGGCATTAATGTTCGTCAGATGCTTTCATAGTGAATCTTGCGATGGTATCCGATAGTCTCTAGGAACACCTCTAGAAGAAAAAATGCGCATACGCTCACAGCTCAAAAGACCTACTTATACCAATGGGCTTGCCCACTTGGCATTGGCCACACGTGTCCTGTAATGTAAATTGTGCTATAGGGGCCGCGACTCCTGAATCCGATTCATACATGCACGGCGCCTGCCCGCTGCATGGCTGGGGGCAATAAGCGCGCTAAAGAGTGTGTACTGCTGCCTACTTGCTACGTGTGATATTTCAGGGGTGGATGATATAGGCATGCACTTCTTATGAATACTACAACGGTCCCAAGTTTTCTTGCTGTTCGGGCTGCAGTCATGGCGGAATTGAGGTATACCTTAACGTAAAATGTACCGCTATTGAACTGAGACTCAGGCTTAGCGACTCGCTGAGTGAGTGCGCTTATGGCGCGAAAGGTTGCCCCTTCGGGCAAATTTCTTCCCGCATACCTCGCACCCGCCGCTCGCCGGTGTGGGTCAGAACATGCCTCTTCAGCGTACTCCACTGCGCGAATGCAGCGGGACAAAGGTGGCAGAGATACGGCTTCTCGCCAGTGTGTGTGCGAGTGTGCCTTGTTAGGTTATGTTTAGAACCAAATTTGCGGCTACACGACTGACAACTGAACTTCTTTATCCCCGAGTGAACGATGCTATGCTGCCGAAGGTTCCATCTCGATGTGAAACTCTGCCCGCATATGTCGCACTTGTGAGGTCGCTCGCCGGTGTGGCTTGCGACGTGCCCTTTCAGCGTGCTCAAGTGTGCGAACGTAGCGGGACAGAGGTGGCAGACGTAGGGCTTCTCGCCAGTGTGCGTACGGGCGTGGCTCCGTAGTGCGTCTCTTCGGAAAAATTTTCGGCCGCACACGTGGCAGGCGAACGCCTTCTTCCCCGAATGAGTCGGTACGTGGCGCGCGAGGCTTGACGTCGTGGCGAATCTCCGTCCGCACTCGTTGCACTCGTGCGGTCGTTCCCCAGTGTGGGTCAACATGTGCATTTTCAGAATACGGCTGCTGGTGAACATCGCCGGGCACGACGTACACTCGAAGGGCCTCTCGCCCGTATGCGTGCGAATGTGGATCACAAGGCTTTTCTTTTCCGCGTATTTCCGGCCGCACACGTCGCAGGCGTACTGTTTTTCGCCTACGTGAGCGAACAAGTGTGTTCGCAGCTTCGACCTGCACTTGAAAACTTTGTTACAAACTCCGCACTGCAAGGACCTCGTGGCCGTAGTCTTGCCGTCTCTTTCTGGTTTGGAGACACGGACCTTATCAGTAGACCTGCGATAGAAATAATTTTTTTCATTTATAAGATATTGAGGAGATGTTGGCGCACAAATAAGGTCCTGGCTACTTCACAGCTCTCGGAAATGGATCGAGCATAGAAGACAACGAATAAACACACAAACTGTAGGATATAAAAAAAGGATTTCGGGGCATCTACGCAGTGCGCACTATTGGTGCGAATACTAAAAAAACAGCGAAAAAGCAGGGGTGGCATTCTCCTTCTTCTCACACTAACTTCCCTTACTCACCCCTTGCTATACTATAGTATACAAGACTATGCTATACTTTACCCTCTGCCCTCCTCATTTACCTCCTCCTTACCCTCACTTCCTTTTCCCACCCCCTTGCTACATTTATACAAGGCTACGCTACCCTAGAAGCTGCTTGGCACATAGATACGATACAACAAATAAACACGCAAACAGTAGGATATGGAAAGAATTAAAACACATACGCATATGTCCAACAACAGCATCGTCACGTAAAAGAAACTGTCCGAATGCAATTAGTAAGTCCCTAATAATGTATGTAGTCGTGATAGCACTGAATCCCCGCATATGGGCAACACAGCAGTCAACACATCATGACCAGGACATACGTAGGACATATATATAATAAGTGACCTTAAAGTAATAGGAAGATAATTCCCTTAATAATTGCCAGCAGTGCCGCTGTCTTCAAGAAAGCATTTGAACGCTTTTAAAGCGCGCGTAATGCTCTCGGAGGCCACGTACGGGCCCAGAAGTTTCTTTATACTGATTGCTCTGCGGTCTAATGCCATTAGTTTCGATTAACACACTGAGCATTATAGAGACATCTTCGAACGAGAACGGAATGTTTCGTCAAGGAGCTGGTTTCTTTGTTACACACAAGCAAATGCCTCCAACACATAATTAGGCCAAGCAAGGCGTAGGGGGCAGTAATTGTTGTCCTTAAGGGTAGTTTAGTAATGAGGACGTAAAGGGAAACGAAATTAAGTGACGCGAAAGCGGCTTGCCTCGTAGCTCAATCGGTACAGCGTCAGATAGGTGATTGGAAGGTTCTGGATTCGCATCTTAAAGAAAGAAAGCGTGATGTGCCGTCCACTTTAATTCATTTCAATTTACATCATAATCGGCTAACTACAGTTAAAAGCAACAATTATTGCCCCCTATGCTTTCCTTGGCCTAATTGCCTCTTGGATTAATTTGGTAGAGGTATCTAATAAATCAAATGAGAAGAGCCTCAATCCCTCACTTACGAAAACACAAATCAGAGCGCCCGAAATACACAGCTGTATTTTCACCTCCACTATAGCTCTCTAAATGTAACGAATGAGGACATTTCATTGCAGAGTGGGCGAAAGATATCCAGAAGAGAACATCAATATCTATAGAGAAAACATAACCTTGGTTGAATGACGTGCACACTAAATTTCTCACAATATTTCAGTAACGCATGATGCATTCAAGTTACTAACCCTTTGTCCGCTGTCAGTGAGGCGGAACATTGTATTCTATTCATGCCGCTGGTTCCTGGACAATCTTTAACAGAGCTGGATTGGGCTGGTTGACAAGTCTGTCTCTTGGCTTGGGTCACAGCTGGACTCCTGCAGTAAAATAGTGCAAAAATCAGGTATCAGGAATAAACATTAGTAAAATAGCACGAGGCGTAAAGAAAAAGCGATTATCGGAAAATTGTGCTGTCACATTTCGCATCGCGGTTGTGATGAATAAAAAAAATAACCAAATGAGCACAAGTAGAACTGAATCTGTCCTCGTTGGGCGGTTAATTCGTAAACAGCAGCGATACTCATTGAAGTGCGGCATGCTATTTCATTCAAAAGCGTCTGCCCTTTCAATGAACTGAATCAATTAATTTTCACTACCTATCCTGAGAGTTCATTGGCCTTTATCTTATGTAAAGATATGCTGCGATATCAGATGTACAACTACTGACTTGAACATGAGCCATCGATTTCATACCAGTTTTATTTTTAGAATACTTTCTGAATATTCGGGAAACCAGAAGTGCTTGGAAGAGGAAGAAGACTAATAAAATTATTATTAATAATAATTAGCCTGTCTTTGTGCTGTCGCTAATACGCCACCGTTACCTAAACAGACCTTGGCATGCAGTACGGTTAGTGAAGTGCAGTGAAACGACCTAGATAGCAGTGAGCTTTTCTACGAACCATATTGGGAGACCGGAGATTATTCGAAGCTACTTGGGACAATGTTTCAGCTGCGCAAAGCTAGTGGTATGGCTTAGTTCGGCAGTGGAAGAGTTAGGCGTACATATCCGCACAGCTTAGAGCCCATATCAAGAGTGTATTCTCATTCACGTGCACTACTGCTCTCGTTAGCCGTCACGATCTGCCAGTGGGAGAAGCTGACGAAGAATCGTGCTGTATGTTGTGTTCCTTTTCTTGATCTGTATCCTTGAACCATTTCTAAGCTGAACCGGTAACCATTATCCTTTTCGGTTCAGGATGAGTTTGTGTTTAGGCCCATTCCGAGAATATTGGTTCAGCTTCAGTCCCGGATAAAACTCTGGTTCGGGCACGGATTTCGGATCGGCTACGGCTCGAAACACATCAGAGACTGTATGTGCACGTTAGCTTATTCAGTTATTGCTCTCGTGAAAAAAAAAAAAAAAAACGAGAAGAGACCCCATAATAACTTCGCAACTTCTGTATTGAGTATTACGTTGTACTCTATCACACGGCGATTGGTCATGCTAATATGAAGTTTAGCAAAACACGAACATAAAATGCGCGATAAAAAGCAGCAATGTCAGTGATGGAAGCGACACTTTGCTTTTTGGAGCACATTCTGGAGCAGAAAAAAGGCTAGTTTGGAGCAGCTAGTGGTCTTTTCGGAGCGTATGGCAAAATATTCCAAAGGACTGCTGGAGTTTAAAACATCACTTAAACATCTCATAAATATTAATATTTATTATTAAACATGTTGCACATACAATAATCACTGCATGTTGCTAGAAAGAAATAATTGAGCAGTTGGATGGTCACTTAACGCTAAGTAAGATGAGCTACATATATTTAAAATACCAGTACTTCTGCCAGAAATAATATAAAAGTGATAAAGCTGTGCACCAAATTATAAAAGTAGCTGCAATCGCATGTAACTATCGCCAAAGCAGCACTTCATAATCAGTACGAGATCAAAAAATTATGTTACGTCCATATTTCACCAAAATAGCCAGCACTGAAAATTAAAAAAAAAAACGGCTAAATGAGCTATACACTTAAAATGCCAGTTCTTGCGGCACAAATGATGCCAAAGCTGATAGTGATAAATGTAATCAGTAACACATCAAAGTCGTCACAGCATAAGTTAGTAATTAGTTTGATGCCGAACTAATCTCGCATACATTTCACCAAAATAGTCTGCTTGTCGCATATATATATATATATATATATAGTGCCAGTACTTGTGGCATTGTCAATATGCTAGTATGCAGCTGGTATGCAAGCTGCATACTAGCATATTAGGATGATAGTATACAGCTTGTTTTTGGCTTTGCTTAGGCTCACTGGATGGTCGCGCGGCTAAAGTTCATTTTCCCAACGCCATTTCGGAGCAGGTTTGGAGCAGTTACTAACAAATATTACACTTTGGAGCAGCACGCAGCAGCATTTCTCTTATGGAGCAGTTTGGGGCAATTGGAGCAGCACTTCCATCACTGCAATGTTTATAAATGAAAAATTACCTGGACTGAAAAAGGAGCACTGCGAAATTTCTTTTAACATTTCAGCAACGTGTGAAGCTGAGATTAGTAACCTTTTGACTGCTGTCGATGCGGCAGAATCTTGCCTCGTGTTCACGCAGATTTGCCTTGAAGTTTCTCGGACGGGGCTGGAGGCCTGTTGAGATGTCCCTGTCTTGGGTTTCGCCATGGCTGGATCGCTGTAATAAAACAGCACATAATCACCTATCACAGTTCGACATCAGTAAGCCATGACTTGAAGGATACTAAACAAAACATTTGCCGCCGTGATTTTCAGCCCAAGTGAAAGCTTCGGTGCTAAAATTAGTTAACACAACGTTGCTTACAGGCGTAAACTGGACCAAAATAATGAATTTAATGCGTTTTTCACAAACTGCCGCGTCTATCGGCCGTGCAGTGAACTAAGGAAGGTGACGTTTAACTTTAGTGGAAATCGGCGCGCCAGCCATGCCAGCCATCGTCCGCGTCTCTCAACCCGCTCCGCTCTCATTGCGGTTACCAGTACGAACGGCACCCGCAGCGAACAATGCTCCCGGGTGTAGCATCTATCAGTGCCTTTGTCGAAAGTGGAGAGGGGGATGTAAAGGAGAGGTAGGGAAGTAGCAGGACATGAAAGCGCGTGACCTCCGCTGCGAGGATGCTTGACGTCACGGCCGTCGATGCTCCGCTCCGCGCGCGCTGGCGTACAGCCGCCGCGCGCACACAATCCTCCAGGAAGACAGCCAACGCCTCAAAACTATGTGAAATAAACTGTTTATCGGAATAGTGCCATCTTCATAAAAGAATGTCGATGTTTCTTTTTTCATTTTTTTCAACTTCGGTATTCCTTTAAGCTAAAGAAAAAGATTTTATGAAATGTATGCGTTGCTACGCTTTTATCTTGTCTGTGATAAACAAAAAATGAGCCACGCAAGCAGATATCGAGCAGAATCTTTCCTCGTTAGGTTGTACAATAGTTCGCCCACGTCGGAAAATTCAGTGACGTGCTGCATGGAATTCCCCTCAGGTCCGCTGCTCCGTCCTTATTCACTCATACTGTGAATATTACAAAAAACGACCACAGCAGGCAAAAAGAGATGTTTACGCAGGCACAGAAGCACTCGACTGATGGGGATATGCGCTTTAACTACTAACACGCTGCAAGTTGCGGCACGCACTCACTAACCACCATATCACCAAGGAGTAGCTTTTGTGTACTCTTCCTAGGTATTGTGCTAGGGCTCGGTCCAAGAGCGTAGTTGCAAGTGCGTTTCAAGGGTGATCCCCGTGCTTCCTCCCTTCTTGGCGGGAATTGAACATTCATCCGCGTGCCTAGCAGCGCAACAATTCAGTTGATACAGGCAATAACGATGGCCACGCATTCATATCCAGGTAACAATGAAATGTGGCGACCTGAAATGACAAGTCGCCTGGATAGATCCGATTGCCATATCAGAAACGGCTGATCGCAGACAAGCTCACGATCCAGAGAGCATCAGTTATTAGAACACGGCGCATATATATACACATGTGACCGGCGCACCCTCCGAGGGCCACATTTCTGTACGCTCACTGATTCGCTCGTGAGAGCCGCAGACACACTGCAGGAAAACCAACTTGTACTATGGAGCTATCTGCCCCGCCACGGTGGTCTAGTGGTTATGGCGCTCGACTGCTGACCCGAAGGTCGCGGGATCGAGTCCCGGCCGCGGCGGCTGCATTTTCGATGGAGGCGAAAATGTTTGAGGCCCGTGTACTTAGATTTAGGTGCACGTTAAGGAACCCCAGGTGGTCGACATTTCCGGAGCCCTCCACTACGGCGTCTCTCATAATCATATCGTGGTTTTGGGACGTTAAACCCCAGATATTATTATACTATGGAGCTATCTGTGCGCAGAATAGAACAATTACTGGCGCACGACATATGTATCCTAGAAGACTACAGTTTACATTCGCGGTTGCACCGATCATAACAATGGGAACTGCTACGCGACGATACCAAGACGAACTGTGTATATCGGCGTAGGATTACGTGCGTCACGTAATGCTTTCCGGGCCGTCACCGTCGCTAGAGCGCGGGTGCAGCGCACGGCAGAAGGAACCGCTGCCGTACGCGAACTTAAGTGCGAGCGCAATCTTGTCCGCAGTTAGATCATGCTTGATCGCTACTCGTTGAAACTGACGCTGCAGAGACCCACGACGCAACACGGTTCTTGCATTGATCTCACGTTAGCAAGCAGGCTGTGTCACGTTACGATGGCAGAGCCTCGGACCGTGTACCACAGCGATCACAAAGCAATACTGTACATGTGTGCAGTCGACCGTGAAAGTGTGAGTGTGTGCGTGTGATCAACGGCTACGTGGTATAAAAATAAAGGTTTATGCAACTTAACGAGATGTGTCTTCATTCAACTTCAACGTTCAGAAAATACAATCCTAAACAAGCAATCACATCACATATGCATCGCATCGGGTCGCTCAACATTTCTTGGGTTCGTTGCGTGGTCGTTGGCTTTGCACATTCGCTTTCATTCAGTTTGCAAGGGAGTAAGATTGCCGTGCACGTCGTCTTTTGATTTTATCGCGTACGACGCCGCCACCGCAATAGTTAAAACGAGCGTCGCGTAAAAGGACTACAATAGCGCGGCAGGCGTTTACAGTAAAAAAAAAAAAAAAAACGCCATGAAATGGGAGAAAAGCAAAAGAATTATAAGAGCACGGAGAATGAGAGAAAAGAGTTACCGTATTTACTCGAATCTAGCCGATGTTTTTTTCGAAAAAACGGAAAATGAAGATGTCGACGTACATGCCTTGCCTCAGAAAGGCTTGCACGAGAGCCCCGCAGTTGCGTGAAGTTGAACCTTGAACTGACTCCAGCCGCACTTGCCGCGAACGGAGGGGGCGACGGGAAGCCGCGTCAGGCGACACACAGATGCAATTCGTGGCGACCCGCGCAAACTAGACAGGCCTTGTGGTGACTGCATTGGTTGCATTGGGGCCGTTGTTGCCGTTCTCTTGAAAGCTCGATGCGCGCGTCGCGCTTGGGCGGTTCCATTCTTAGATGGGGGTGACGGCGCAAATGCCGTGGCGTCGGTAGTGTTGCTAGCGCTGGTCTTGCGGGACGGGGCGCCGCCAGTGTCTGGCACCATTGGCGTAGCCGCGCGGGGGGGTTCGAACACCTCTTCCGAAATTTTTTTTCGGTTTGTCACGTGTGTATACATATGTACAGGCACACATACAAACGCACGTACGAACATACGTAGTGTATGGTTGACCCCCTCCCGTTTAAAAATTTCTGGCTGCGCCTTCACGTATTACCTACGGTGGAAGTGGGGCACAGGGCGGTGGGCTTTTGTTGGTGCGTTCCCTGTACAACGCTCATGCATGTGCAGTTGCGGCGTAGTCATTGTATAAAATGGTTGACCGATGTTTTCTGTTATCAAAGATCCAAGCATAAAGCTTGTACGCGCCGCTTAAATTCAAAATAAGCATTAGAGAGCCGCCGCACTAGCGTACGGTTACGCTACATCGGGCGTTTCGGTTTTGTGCACTTAGATTTAGGTCCCCGTTAAAGAGCACCGGGCGGTCAAAATTTCCGGAGGCCTCGACTACGGCGTGCCTCATAACCATTCCGTGGTTTTGGGGCGTAAAACCCCAACAATTAGTATTACATTATACTATTTCGGTTTCGCGCTAGTGCACCGCGATGATCGAAAACGTTTTCAAGTGGATGTGTTGCTCGATGCGCGCGGTAATGCGATAATGATCGATGATCGGCAGTTCCATGCGATCAGGAGAACGACATCGCCGCGTGCTTATTGCTCAATGTTCACTTATGCTTGTCCGCACACAAGAGACCCAACACGCGCACCCATCAGCGTTCATTGACATGGTGACATCCGGAAACTGGAGAGGTCATACAACTTCCGGTCATACAGTTGGGGCACAACAGCACTTGATCACGTTCATATATTCACGTCTCACAATCACAATCATAATCACATTGAGGCTCACTCGCCTAGTGGACTACTCAGGGGTTCTCAAACTAAGGTAGTCATTCACGTTCATGCTCACATCTTGCTGCACACTCGTGGGTATTTACTCACTCACCTTGGAAATGATTCTTAGTGAATTTATTACATGTGCCAGCGTGCTTGCCTATGCTCGATGTGCGGTGTCTCTCGTTTCATTCATCGGTCCGAACGCTCATGCGCTATAGAAGACTGTTTCTACGTAGTCGTACGAATTGTCACAAAATGCCTGCATTGGCATTGGTAGTGCCGTCCGGGCTACATTAAACGTCGATTTCAGTAACAATGCGCGATCCGCAGGCCGTGGACGCATCACTCCTCGCCTCTCCGCCGCCCACAACCGCCACCGCTGCTGCGAGTGTGACGTCATTGGGACATGTGAGCATACCCACTTTTCTGTGCACTTAACGCCTGTTACTCCTCGAAGTAGTTGACCGTTGTGAGCTCTCCTTGGGCGCCTGCTGCAATTAGAGTTGCGAAGCACCCACTGTGCGTATGTAAAGCAATGCGCGCACCTACGTAGCTGCTTGCACACTTTGTTGATGCCGTGGCTGATGATGATGAATTACGGCAGAGGCCTTTGTAATTGGTTGGCAGCTTTGAACAATCCGCTAGTTACGCGATTCCCAATGTTTGACGCCTGGGGCGATTCAACTCGTCTGCCACGCAACAGGGAGTTTTCGAATAGGAGCCCGGGGCTCCAAAGCCCTTTGTGTGTACTCGCTTTGGGTGAAGCAGGAGCTAAGAGTTTTCGAATAGGGTCTGCGACGGTTTGGACACTCCCCCAATTCTAGGTTACTCTGCTCTTGTCCAAGAGCCGTCGCTTCAGTGGGCGCCGTCATGTTTGTTTGATTGACGCAAAGCTTTTGGGGCAGGCTTTGGGGCTACCGCTAAATTCGAGAAATAGCGTCTCCAACGCAAAACCCAAACACTGTTTGGGTCTCGCGCATGGCAGTGGCCTCCACACTATTTCTTTGGGGCCCCTATTCGCAAACTCCCTAATGTTACGTCTGTTACGTCTGCGCGCGCAGCAATTCGCCTTCGCTGTGCAGTCGCTGTCTGACACTCCGCTGGAGCCGCGTGATAGCGCGTCTGACTGGCGTTTGCAGGTGGGTAACGCCATGGAGAAGGAGAGCGCAAGTGCTGCTCGACGGCGCAGAATAGCCGAGAAGCTCGTCTCATCGGATACCGAAGTAGTTGCCTGGCAGTTAGCGGTTCAGCATACGAAGAATGAACAGAAGAAGGCTAATAATCGCAGACAATCTGGAAAGCTAATATTCAGCTGAACCTTTGCTAACGCTACGTATATCCTGGCATAGCCGAGCTAACCCACTGCAAATGTGTTATTGTCGGTATCACTTTCTAACGTTACCATACCGCGTTACCGGAATACGGCATTGCGTTTACCTTGTTACTGGAGTGTTGATCGCGGTGGCGAGCTTTCATGATGTGTTCCTAGCGCACTATATGCCTGGGTTGCATACGCGTGCGCAGAGCGATGTCTTAGTGCAGCCCCCCCCTCCCCTCCGTTCGTCGAGTCCGAGAGAGAACAGGCTTTACAATGCACACAAACATGAAAATGAAGCGTTGATGTACTTCTCACAACGACCTGCATGTGGTACCCGGCTTTTGAGGTGTTAAGGTCAGAAGTTAACAGATGTTGGAATGGAACATCACCGCGGTGCTCGGCTGCCATTATACTGAAAGACGTGCATGACCGTGACCATGCACATTAAACAGTGACGGGCATTTCCGACTGATTAAGCGTATGCGGGCAGACTCGGCGCCCCATTCACTCCCCCCCCCCCCCCCCCCCGGTGTGTGTGCGCGTATCCTGGGTAAGGCATTTACAGGAGTGGCGCTATCATTATGTAAATGGGTGTATGATTTCTTTTCCAATGATCAAAACATAACACTCGTAGGCGCTGCTAAAACTAAAACTGGAATTAAAAGTCAATCTCTAAAAAATGTATTCAAAAGTTCTCGCTAAAAGAGTTTTCTAGAATTCTTGCAAGAAGTTTCGTAGACGTATGATAACGTGCCGTTAGCAAAGCTAGAGGTGGTTTTCAAGCTGCGTATGTCAAAGTCAAAGTTTATTTTCCATTCTGTCGTACAGAAAGAAAGGACTGTGAAAAAAAAGCTGTGTTAAACAGCTTGACTAGTTCACAGCCCCATACAAAAAGTCTTACTAACATCTCAATTAAACTTACCATATATACTTCGCGCCTGTCTAAATGTTTATTAGTAGTTTTCTAGCCTTTCTTGCTTTTCTTGGGCAGAGAGCTACGCACTACAGTCTCACCGTAGTTTCCACTGGGCTATTTCCGTTTCGTTCTAGTGCACCGCGAAAATCGAAAACGTTTCCAAGTGTACGTGTTGCTCGATGCCTGCGGTAACGTGATCATGATCGATGATCGGCAGTTACATACAATCAGGAGAATTACACTGCTGCATGCATATTGCACAATGTACACTTATGCTCGCCCGCATACAACTGCCCCAACATGCGCACATCAACGTGCATTCACATGGTGACCCCCGGAATTTGCAGAGGCCATAGAATTTCTAGAGAAATACAGTTGAGGCGAAACAGTACTCACTCATGTTCATTGTACTCCCGTCTCACAATCACACAAACACTCATCGGGGTTGACTCTCATACTCACGCGTTCTCAAACTCAGGTACTCATCCATGTTCATATAATCGCGTCTTGCTGCCCACTCGTGGGTATTTATACTCGAGCTCGCCTTCCAAATGAATGCGAGTCAGTTCATACATGACTGAATGTGTTTGCCTAAGCTCGATGTATTGTGCCTTTCGTTTCACTCCTCAGCCAGAACGCTCATACACTACAAGACTTTCATGCGTTGTCGTAGGACAAGTATTCAGAAGGTACCGCTATTAGCATTGTCACTGGCGTCCACGTTTAGGTTACATTAAACGTGTACGTCAGTAGCTATGGGCGATCTTGCGGGCGTGGACGCTTCGTTGTTCGCCTTCCCGCCGCCGACTAGCGCTGCCGACAACCGCCAACGCCGCAGCTGCTTCGAGTGTGACGTCATTGGGGGCTTGACCTTTCATTTGACGAAAAAAAAAACAACTCAAATTATCCTACCTGTACCCCTTAAAGTTATTTCCTGGCTGATCTATATCACATCGGTTCACATGCGCATACGTGTAAAGAATATGGGAAACATGTACGAAACTGTCTAAAGAGCACATTTTATTGTCACACACAACAGATCACGTATTTAAAGAACATTTCAAAAGCAGTAAGAGTAGGCATTACGTTCATCAGACATATCTATGGTGCATCTTTCGATAGTATCTGAAAAACTCTAGGAACATCACTAAAAGAAAAATTGTGCATACACGGTCAACTGAAAAGAGATACTCATGCCAGAGCACTTGCCTACTTTGCAATGCCCAAAGGTGCCCTGTAATTTAAAATGTGACATTTAACATGTGGCCGCGACTCCTGAGTGCAATTCATACATGCACGGCGTCTGCCCGCTGCATGGCTCGGGGTAATATGCACGCTAAAAGAGTCTGTTTTATTGCCTAATTGCTCGGACTGATGTTTCAGGGTGCATGATATCAGCATAGGCTTCTGTAAGAATACAAGGCTCTCAATATCTCATGCAGCTCATGCTGCAGTCGTTGCGGTTTTCATAGATGTGGACATTAGAATCGAGGTCTACCTTCATATTAGGTTGTACCGCTACATATTTGACAGTCGAGCTTAGGTACTCGTTGAGTGAATACGCTTATGGCGCGAAAGGTTCCCCCTTAGGCTAAATCTCTTCCCGCATGTGTCGCACACGTGAGGTCGCTCGCCAGTGTGGGTCACAACATGCTTCTTCAGCGTACTGCGGTGCCCGAATTGAGCAGGACAAAGGTGGCAGAGATACGGCTTCTCGCCCGTATGCGTGTGGGTGTGCTCTGCCAGCGCTTGATGAGAAATAAATTTGCGACTACAGAACTGACAGGTGAACTTCTTTACACCTGAATGGACAATCTTGTGCCGCTCAAGGCTACATTTTGCAGTAAAGGTCTTTCCGCATACGTCGCACCTGTAAGGTCGCTCGCCGGTGTGGCTTGCGACGTGCGCTTTCAGCGTACTCAATACCGCGAACGCAGCGGGACACAGATGGCAGCTGTACGGCTTCTCGCCAGTGTGTGTACGGCTGTGGCTCCGGAGTGTGTCTCTCCGAGAAAACTTTCGGGCGCACACGTGGCAGGCGAACGCCTTCTTCCCCGAATGAGTGAGTGCGTGGGACGCGAGCCCTGCTTTCATGGCAAATGTCTTTCCACAGACGTTGCACTCGTGGGGTCTTTCGCCTGTGTGAGTCAACATGTGCCTCCTCCAAGTCTCGCTGCGGGTGAACGTGGCCGGGCACGACGAACACTCGAAGGGCCTCTCGCCCGTGTGCGTGCGAGTGTGGACCACGAGACTCGCCTTTGCCGTGTATTTTCTGCCGCACACGTCGCAGGCGTACTGTTTGTCGCCTGCATGAGCGAACAAGTGTGTTCGCAGCTGCGACTTGCGCTTGAAAACTTCCTCACACACAGCGCACTGCAAGGACCTCGTGACCGTAGTCTTGCCTTCTGTCTGTGGTTGGGATACACTGACCTTGTCAGGGGACCTGCGACTGAAGGAAACATTTTTTTTTTATATCTATACGACGGGAAATGAGATGTTGTTGCACAAATAAGGCGCCGGCTACTTTGCTCTTGAAAGGATCGAGGATAGAAGGCAACAAATACACGCACAAACAATAGGATATAGAAACCAACGATAGAAACAACATTGGGGAAGCTATGCACTAATGGTGCGAATACTGAGGAAAGACCCAAAACGAGGAGTGGCATTCCCGTACTCCTTAACCTCCTCCTCAACCTCAGTTCCCTTACGCACCCTCTTGCTATAGTATAGACAGCTGTGCTATGCTACGGCATTGAAAGTACTTCAAAAAATAATCAAAGATAATTTTAAATGATGCATTTATTGCTAGGTATTGTTGTGAAATTACAATACTGCAATTTTTCTCGCTAAGGTAAACTACAGATTTCCATAAATACAGAACATTGGAAGAATATCTAGAAGAGAACGGCAATATCTATAATCTAAAACATAGGTTT